>NW_015172560.1:360690-468940 GCF_001447785.1 Gekko japonicus | reverse complement strand
ATGCAGACGTATCCATGGTGTTGCTAGGAAACAAGCTGCTGTTACATCATTTGTTTTTATTGTGGGTTTTCTTCTCCAAAATCATATGCATACCTCCATAACCAAATATATAGTGCAAGCATTAAAATATTATGTACAGACTCGATTCAAGCAAAAAAAAAAGTTTTTTGACATTTGTAATAGTGTCACCAATAATTTTTAAAAAGATTCACTTAATTCCTAATACAGGTCTCATTTTTAGCAAGGGCACAATAACTTTATTAGTTGTTGTAGGATAAAAATGAGGAGATGATGGAACATGTCTTCGATAGCACAAATCACTTGTTGGACGAAGGAAGAGAAGCAGGATCAGGATTCATAGAATCATAGAATGTTAGAGTTGGAAGGGACCTTACAGGTCATCTAGTCCAAGCCCCTGCACTCTGCAGGAGCATAGCCGAAAGATAGCCCCTGCTTGAAAACGTCCAGCAAAGGAGCATCCACCACCTCCCAAGGCAGTCGGTTCCACTGCTCAATCACTCTTACGGTTAGGAAGTTTCTCCTGATATTTAGCCGGTATTGACTCCCTTGTAATTTCCACCCATTAGATCTAGTCTTGCAATATGGAGCAAGAGAGAATAGATCTGCTCCATCTTCTACATGACAGCCCTTCCAATATTTGAAGACTGCAATCATGTCCCCTTTACTCTCATCATGTGTGTACAATAAAGGGGTGGAAAAGGAACAGAATCAAGGTGTCTGAACCTGACCCCATGTGCATACCTCAACTAAACATGCATGGGATAGAACAGGTTTGGCTGCTGCAGTTCCACTTTACCTATGTGCATTTGGCCCTCTGTCTAATATCTGCCAAATGGAGGTTTGCCTTTCAAAAGCTTATACTGGACTGGAATTTAGCTGTCTCGTACTCCAATCCTTCCACTGGAGCTCTGCACAAAGACCTAGCTAATGGATATAGGAATTGGTCAAGAGAGCCATTAGCCCACATGGCTCTCCAGTCCTGAAGTTCTGCAGATTCTTCTCTCTGTCAATATGAGCTCTGATCTTAGGCTGGAGACAGATTTATAGTGTATAGGTGGCTTGAACTATGGGATGCTGTTTCTTGAGTTTACACTCATCATACATTCATCTCTAGTAAAGGTACCTTAAGTTTTATTGTATCATTTCTAAGCTCTGCAAAACCTAACCATTGATAACAGTGAAACAAAAGAAATGTGTGTCTACATGTACCAAGGGAAGACATGTTTCCCTCAAATCACTTTCAACTCTCTTTAAAATATTGTCCGTCTCTCTGGACTAAAATATGTTCACAGCAACCTGGTAAGGTAGATCAATAATATCCCTATTGTACACATAATAATAGAAACTTTTAAAAAGTGACTTTCTCAAAGAAAACCAGCAAATTCATATTTTATAAAGCATTTAAACCCACAGCTTCTAGACCCAAGTCCTTAAATCAGCAGTTATGCTACAGTGTTTCCCATCTAAGCTTCCCAAAATTTCATTTACCTCTTTATATTTGCCTTAGATATTCTACCAAATCCAAAAGATTTGGCATTAATAAATCATTTTGGGAGCTTGCTAACAATAGGTTTGCTGTAGTGTCCCAAAATCCAGGCATGCAAGACGTGTCTAAAGTTTCCAGATAGAACGTTATTTTCAGTTCTCATTAAAGAAAAAAGTAACCTCAACCTACAGTGCTCCAGACCTCAACATTAGTAACTAAATTTATGTGTTTTCTGGGAGACATCCAGTATAATTCACCTTAGTCTCTCTTTTCATTCTCTAATATGATCAATCATAGATTGAACAACAACAAAGTTGTGTGGCATCTTAAAGGTTAACAGATTTATTCTGGCATAACCTGTTATCAGTTTTATCACACTATACAAACGGACCACCTAAGTGAGTAGATATAGTCACTCTGAGTACAGTAAGAAGAAGAAGAAAAAAGATATACCTAGTAAAAAACTGGCTGTCCTCTGTGTTGATGAGCCTCATAACAAAAGCCAACCATACACAAGATATGGATGTCTACCTACTCAGGAAATTCCCCAGGTATGCAGAAATGTATGAGTTTCCAAATAAACCAAAAGAAGGGGATATAGGCTGATGAAAACTGATGGTGTTCCAGGAGGAATATCAAGAGCAGTTTAGTGCTAGTTTTAAACAGGGGTCATTTCCTGCAGGAGCGCACAGGAGCGGAGCTCCGGCAGTAAAGAGCCCAGATGGTGGGCACATGCAACAAGCCCCACCCCCTGCTCCCAGCAGCCCTCAGTCAGAGGAAGAAGCAGCCACGTAGGTTGCAGAGCTCCCCCCGCCCCCCGCCCCCGGTCCAAAACAGTCCAGTGGCACCTTTAAGACCAAGTTTCATTCAGGTACAAGCTCTCCCTCCTCTGCGAGGACAGATCTCCACATTCCCCCTCCCCAATAGCTACAGCGGTGGGTGTTGCCTTCTGACACACTTCTGGTGATGTCAGGGGGTGTGGCATATACAAATAAGTTATGCTAATGAGTTATGCTAATGAGCTCCTGAACCTTTTTCTACAAAATGACCCCTGGAAAAAGAAATCAGCCTGAAAGAATCCAGGTGGGGGAGATTTTGGGGTATGGGATTTCCCTATTGTTCCTTCTTCCCCCATGATTTTGCATGGCAAGGCCAATACAAGACAAAGCAATAATATGCAAAACACAAATGAATGCAGAACCCAACTATCCAACCATATGAATACTTGTGGTGCCTAACTATAGCCATGGGGCAAAAAGCTCCCCCCCCCCCGAAAAATAAATTGAATTTTTTGGGGGAAATGAAATAGATTGGATACTTATTTTCACTAATTTAGCATATAATACATAATTTATAGCTGGATATATCTGGATACTGGATATACTTGGATACTGCTGACTTGGATTTTTGCCTGCTTGTTTGGGGCTGAAGAAAGGAAGAGCAAACTGTCACTTTTTACAGGAAACCTGCAAAATATCTGTAAGCAAGATGCAGTCAAGCTTTGAATGTCAGAGCACATGTATGAATTCCAAATATGAACTGAGCAGCATACCCAATTAATACTCCACTTCATCATATTACATGCAAAAGTTTTGCGGCCACTGTTCTTCCTCTGTTCTCCTAACAGAGGAGTGTGTTTCTGAGCAGGAAACTTTTTACAGATTCTGAGAATTACCTTTTCCTGTCTGGAATTTAATACTACACTGACTTCTGTGTGGTGTGGTCAGAATTAACGAAATGGACTACTGAAAATTGATCAACTATTCTTCAAGACCTAAATATATCAAAGAGTATACAGAAGGATACACAAATAAAATAACACCTTATCAAACAAGATCTAAAAACCTTGAAGATAAAGAAAGGAAACAGCACAGTAAACAAATCTTATTAGCAGTTTTAATGCCTGACTTCTTTTTAAAGATTTCCACAAACTCTTCTATATATTGCTTAGACATTTGTCAAATTTTCAAGCATTACAGCATAAATCTTTCATGGAAATAGTCCATCAGCCTGAGGCTAATTTCTATTTCAAGTTCTAATGCTAATGGTGTAATAACAACTTTCCAGGAGGTAAAATGTTTTAGTAGTGATACAGGATTTTAAAATCATCTTTATATGAGAATCTTCAGATTTGTAAGGAAAGGATGAAATATGGCTGAAATGTCACTTACTTGTACTCCAGAAATCCCAAGAAATCTGACTGGATTATAAATGTCCAATAAACTCTCTTTGCATTAATAGAGTGTGTGTATTTTTAACATATATTCAATGTGTCTGTCCATTACAGAAATACTTCACAGGACTACTTCCTTTATGCCACAGGATGGTATTTTCTGTAATTACTGCTTTTATTTGCTGAAGTCCAAGAGGATGGCCATGATGTTTGATTTCATTACTTAATACTTTACTTCAATATTTAACATCAAAATCTGACAATATATGGCAGCTGACGTGAAATATCAGCTTTGAAAATAAGAACAAGAAACACCCCACAATTTTTTGTAATTATTCAAAACTCGTTATTACCCAGTTCTTCATTTTTGTTAGTCATCCTTATTTATTTCTTGTTTCTTCTATAATTGCTATCTCTATCAGTTTTATCTATTTTCTGCTTCATAGATGGGTAAGTGCTGTTAGTTTGAAGTTGTTATTTTAATTAATATTATTTAATGCTTTTTACTGTTATTGTAAACTGCTTTCAGAAACAATAGGGTTGAAAAGCTGTATTCAAATACTGTAAATGAATAAAGAATTTGTAAATACTGTACTCTTATCTAGTATCCTACATCTTTTAATCAGTGAGATTGTAGACACAGAAATTATCTTTTTTTCTCTCTCTGCATTGCTAGAACAGATGGGTGTAAATCAATTTTTACCATGAATTCTTAACTTCGTATGGTTTCTCAATCCTAGACTAGTGGACACAATCACATATTTTGCAACCATATGGGCTGGAGTTCACAGCTCTCTCTTTACAGTAACATTCAGGGTATGTTAATGAATACAACAAGAATGCATTATTTTAGGTCCAGAGTCAACTGGATAATCACCTGTACATTTGCATTTAGTATATATATTTTTATCAGGTGACTACTACTATGCCCGGTCACTACGGCTATGAGCGAAATAAAGAAATCTGGCTGTCATTGGTTGCAAAAGTCTGCTTCCATCAAAGTCAGCACAAGTCACAAGCTTCTGCTATCTATAATTTATTTTAAGTCAATATTTTGCCCTGGAGCAATTTATAGGTGCTATAAAATGCTTTCCCACCAACCCAAGAATGGAGAGGTCCTTGCTGTCCTCTACAAAGCATTTCTGAAAGACGTTATGCATCACATCTGTTAGCAATTCATCTTCTGTAACACCAATTCCTGACACATTGTGTGGAAAGCTAATTCTCTCTTGCTTCTAGAATCATAAAACATGATAAGGTACCTAAAGCAGAAGAATCATCTTGTAATGTAATGTAAACAAATGGTAGCGGTGTTTTCAAAACAGTACACACCCACCAGAGTCTTGTAGGATACAGGAGTTCTCTAAGATCCAGCCACACAAAATTTTGGGTGTGCAATGCACTCCAAAGCTTCCACGGACACATATCATGCCATTGAAATATTCTATAACCTCACTTTCATCTAAGAAAGAGACAAAGGCCGAGTTCAGACTGGCAGTTTGGCCCGGCAGCCAAACGTTTCAGGAGTGTTTCAGTAGCAGATTAAAGGGGCGGGTTCACACAGGGACATCTTTCAGGCATCCCCCAGGTGTACTCAAGCTGTCTTGTGCCGCTTCCCTCCCAAGTTTAAAAAGTACCAGGCGAAAGTGGTAGCAAACCGTGTGTAGAGCGGGTTGATTCCGGTTCCCTGAGTGTGAAGGCAAGCGCTGCTAAGGCGGGAACAACCCGCAGTCGTTGATAAAAGGCGTGGCAGGCGCCCATGTGCATAGGCGCATGAAGCAGAGTGCAGAAACAGCTGCTAACAGCCCGCCAGGGGCGGGTCAACAGTGCGAACTCTCCCTTGTGCTTCCTCCACAGTATCCTCACGCTTCATTCACTGCAGTATGAACAGGAATACCGCGACCAAGCCATTCCGGGTCTTTTCCGGGTCTTCTTTGCCAAAATTCCCTAGCACTTCAAATTGCCAGTCTGAACTCGGCCAAAGTTTCTCAGTTTTTATTCAAATTTTAATCCTTTCTCCTTATTGTTCTTCGATAATCTAGAAACATATTAGACAAATTCATGGAGGATACATATATTGACAGCCATTAGCCATGATGACTTAATTAAATTTGGATGTCCAGAGGCAGTAACCCTTTGAATACCAATGTTGAGGTGAGGCAACCATGGAGAGGCTTTCTGACAACCATCTGGTTGGTCACTAGGTGAAGCAGAATAATAGAATTGAGAAACCATTAGTCTGATGCAGCACATGTATTGAATATAGTAGACAAAGCTGCCTCTATGTGTGTACAAGTTATGTATGTATGGACATAAAGCTAAACATGCCCACTACTCAGGTCAGAATGATAACACAGAGGAGCTGATAAGATTGTGTTCTACTGAGGTAAGTTTGAACCCATTTAATATGGTAGACCTGCACACTTTTAATGTAACTTCCCTTACATCACATTGTGCCAGAGAACAATGTAAGCGGAGTTATCTATATACTATACTGAGGCTGTGATCTGCGTACATCTAAATCTGTAATCATGGAGGCTAAAGAGAATTTTCTAAACACATGGGAGCAATTCTCCCTCTAAGCTATGGAGCCTTTTGAGCAAAAATTCTACTCTGTGAGCTACTGGCATTAAAGTTGTGAGTGAGCGATCTGGCTACTGTGTGACTTAGTTTGCACTGGAGCCATCCTTCTCGGGCTAAGACAAAAACATGTGAGCCGGAGGCTAAAAAACTGTGAGCTAGCTCACACTGACTCAGCTTAGAGGGAACACTCCTTGGGAGATTCCCCAGGTGTGCAGAAAAATCTGAAAATAAAAAAAATACACAGGGGTGTTTAAATTGCCTCTAAATAAAAAAGGATTATCTGCGCAAGTGCAGAGAACGCACTTACCTCCAGCAGTGCAGCAGCCCGGGAGCCGTGCTGGGCCCAGCATCAGTGGTGTGGCAGCCTGGGAACTACACTTGGCCCAGTGGCAGAGTTACAGCAGACCGGGAGCCAGGCTGGGCCTGAAATTGGTGGTGTGACAGCCTGGGAGCCATGCTGGGCATAGTGGCAGCGTGGCAAGCAGGAGCCTCACTGGGCCCAGCATCGGTGGCACGGCAGCCTGGGAGCCGCGCTGAGCCCAGCTGCAGCGCAGCAGACCAGGAACCATGCTGGGCATGTTAACGCCACTAATGCAACCTGCTGCCCACAGCAGGCAGCCTGGGAGTCCAGCCTGGTCCACCAGTGGTGGAGAGGCAAATCCAGGAGTCACGCTGGGCTCAGGCCTGCGAGAAAGTGGGGGAGGGAATCCCCCGCAAGTATCACAGGCCTGCATGTGAATTTCCTCAGTGCTGCTGGCTGGCCGCAGCTTCCCCCAGTGTGTCCAGATAGAGAGACTAATGGGGTGGGGAGAGTGCTATAGGGGAGGCGGAGGGACAAAGAGAAAAAGGGAAGACTGACATTAGGAATGATGGAGAGAGAAAGACATAAGTAAGAACAAGACATAAAGTAAGAGGAGTGGGAGAAAGAGAGAGACTGAGAAAAGGGGCAGTGAGAGAGGGTAATAAGCAATGGTAGGGAAATGGGATGGCTGATGCTGCAAGTTTCCTGCAGGTCTCCGCTTGTAGATACTACAGTTGTCTATGACCTTGGCCCAGGTTCCCCATACGTGAAAGGGAAAGGAATGATTTTGTAACAGTTAAATATATTGCAAAGTGATTATTTAAATTTTAAACTTGCATAGCTTGTCAAAGACCATGAACAGGATAGAAGCTCAGCACTTAAGTACAGACAATTTAATTTTGGACATGAGTCCTAGTGAAAGTTAACGCATACACTTTAATGTATACTCCATTGTCTTTAACACTGCGACTTTTCCTGAAAGTTTCTATGTTTTCTGACTTTGCTGGATTAGAATAATATAACTACATGCTATAAATAAATTGCATAATGTTGCCAACTTCAGGTTAATCCTTCCCATCACATTCCAATTTAGACACAGCTGTTATGTGAAGGGTACAATTAGTATGATAATAATGTTGTGATGTAAAGCTGTAGAAATTAAAGCTATGTCCAGAGAGCCCTTGGCTATTTGGCTATCTAGGATATTGACATATCCTTCCAACTGTATTCTGTGAGCCTCACTCCTTTTTTCTATGCCATCCACAGTTTGCTCTATAGTACTGGCCCTTAAAGACTGATTAGTGCTTCTTTTTGATGTGGAAAAGTCAACATGAGATTATTGTACTTTGTCGATTTCAGTTGGTGAATAATTCTTGTTAATATGCCCACGCACTGTGACAGCTGGTATTTACTGTGGCATGTGGATCTAGATTAGTAACTATTTGCCAAATTCATACTTAATATTAAATGCTTGAGACTCAGGCTGACATAATTAACCTTAGGTGACCGAGAAATAGATGTTTCTGGTTTTAAATGTGGAAAGATACATTATAAACTGCAAATGGTATTGTTGTACAGGAATTCCTCACTAACTACAGATTTGTTTGAAGAAAACAAAATGAAATTGTATTATACTAAAAACAAAGCACAATCCTGGAACTATTACATAGATTACTTAAAGAGTTAAATAATCTTTGAGCTGTGTTATGGTTCTCTGAAACATAGCCTGAAGATATGTTTTCATTACTAAAAAGCATCTTTGCTTGACTATGTTTATTGACTTCTCTCCCAGCTAGTTGTTCAGCTTGTTCCCAGTTTAGCAGAGACATATTTCCTTTATGGATTTAACCTTCTGAGGCCCTACTTTGGTGCCCCTGCCTTCTTAGATTAGATGACGGGCAACCTGAGAGAGAGAGAGAGAGAGAGGGCCTTCTCAGTTATGGCACCAAAACTTGGGAGCTCTCTCCCCAGAGAGACTTGTCTACCTCCTTCTGTTGCCATCTTCCACTAGTGGATGAAAACTTTTTTGTTTTATTTGGTGGTACCTCAATAGGGTTGCCAAGTCTATTTTGCTTACCGGTGAGGGAGCCTCGCTGGGCTCCGGGAGCTGTCCAAAGATACGCGTGCGCGCGCTGGCATCACGTCACCAGAAGTTACATGCGACGTTGACCACGTTGAAGGCGTGGCCCCGACCATCGGAGGGAAAACCATAGAGTTTGCCCTCTGACGATCAGGGCCACGCCCCCAATGTGATTGACGTGGTTGCGTCACATCCGGTGACGCAGCCACGCTGCGCTTTGGGGGGACGGAGTTCCCCCCGAGGCCCGATTCCGCGGTGGCGGAAATCGGGCCTCCAAAGCGGGGGTTTACCCGCCACCCGCCCCCACTTGGCAGCCCTATACCTCAATGATCCTTTCTTCTTACCCAGTGTTTTATCGTTCTTCTGTTTTAGTGTGTATTTTAGCTCTGGAAATTATTTTAATGATGTAGGGGTTTGGTTTTGTTTTCAATGGTTTTAAAGATGTCATTTTATTAAGTATGTTTTTAATGTGTTAGCTGCCTTCATGGCCCTTATGAGGGAAGAAGAATGAGGCATACATTTTGTAACTGATGTTTCCATGCAACTTGACAGATGCTTTGCTAGAGTGTGCTGATCATGATTCTGAATCTAAATTTGGGTTTTGGCTTTCGCTACACATTTTGCAGATCATTTCTGTGAATTGTTTTATTTCTGACAGCATCCCATCATTACACATGCTTCATTAGGATATATGAACTGGATCTTAAGAAGAAGAGTTGGTTTTACATCCCGCCCTTCATTACCCAAAGAAGTCTCGGAGCAGCTTACAATCATCTTCCCTTCCTCTCCCCACAACAGACACCCCATGAGGTAGGTGGGGCTGAGAGAGCTCTGAGAGAACTGTGACTGACCCAAGGTCACCCAGCTGGCTTTATGTGGAGGAGCTGGGAATCAAACCTAGTTCTCCAGAATAGAGTCCGTCACTCTTAACCACTACATCAAAGAAAACACATTCTTGACTTTGTTGAATGGATTGCATAAATATGCATTATAATAAATAAAACATGGAAGACAGCTGCCAGATCTTTATCTCATTCATGTAAAAATAAAACTTGCTAAAAATAGTCCTCTATAGAAGAGAAATACATAATCTTTAGCTATGCAGATACTTAGACATTAGTGCACAGTAATTTCCAAATTACCATATTAGATATGATACAGGTCAAAGACTTGTGAGAATATAAATTCAGCTTTTAAACAGCTTTGATACAGCATGACAGTTCAGACATTTAATACATTTTAAAATCTAATTTGCAATAAAAATAAAGTTTTAAGACATGAGGCTTCAGCCACGCTCAGCAATTTTCACTGGAAAAGGTCTTTTAGAGAGCCCTTTTTCATCTGAGAATTACAGTATAGTGTTCATAGATCTGTTATTGCATAAATATAATTTTAACCTTTTTATTTTGATCTCATAGAGTACAACATCAACAGTGGCATGGCCTGCTGCTATAACATTCCAACCTTGAAGAGGGAGAGAGAACCATCTGGCCCTGCTCACTGCCAAGGCTATATTCTCTCCAAACCTTTTTCTTTCACCTGAGGTTAGCACATGGTTATGTGAAGCAGAAGGCCACAAGATGCCAAATGAAAATGGCTGTAGGTATCAGTCCCAAAGCTATGGGCCACAGTTCACCCTAAGCACACAGCTCAAGGCAAGTCCCAATAAACCAGCATCATCAAGGAAACGGCAAAATGCCACAGAAAACCATAGCCAGAAAAAGTCAAGGTTGAAATTCCAGGCAAACAGTCTATTGGATGGGATTTCTAGAACCCAGAAGAAGTAAAAACAAGGGGAAAAAGTGAACACAAAGCAAGGCAATATTCCAGAAAACAAATGGAGAAGAGTCGGACAGATAAAGCAATACTGGAGATGTACATCTTTAGTTTACCGTCTGAAATTATTAGATGGCTGTATTTGTCTGAAGTCCCAGCAGCCAATCAGACTGCAAATGATCAATAAGTACAGAGATGGGTCCAAGGCACCAGAAACAGCTCAAGGAACAGCTAAGGCACTGGATTTTGACAGTAGGTTACTCCCATCTCAACAACATGCCAATCAGTTCCACTTCTAAGCTGCACCATCTCCAAGTACAGGGTAACCACTGACATCAACATCTCCTGTTTATAGTTACTAGTATTAGGATAAGACAAAGCTGTTGGAGCAACATAAACTTGTGGCTTTATGCCACACAGGAAATCAGACAGGTTAATTAGATAGTACAAGAGTCACAAAATTGCTCCTGCTGCTGCTGCTGATTCTTTCCATAATATCTACACAACATATGATGTGCTGTCAATGCACTGGCTATCTCCCTGTCCTCACTGCACTTCATTGGCTACTGGCAACAGAAGTGGAAAAATACACAGTCTAGGATGCAGCCTCTTCATCCTGCACAGAACTAGACATTACCAAAAGGAGACAAAAAAGAATGGGCAGCAGCTCCACCTTTCTTGCGACATCTCGTTAAACCCAAGGACTCCTGTTTCAATGCAATCACTTCTGGGATGACCTGTTAGCAAATATTGTTTTTCATACAAGGTAAAGCAGCAGAGGACAGATGTAATCCACTCACTGAGTGATCACAGTATGAGTTCCTGGTGCAAAAAGCTTGTTTCATCAACAGCAACATTTAAAAAAACCCAAGAAACAAAATTTGCTAATGTGCTCTTTACATCGCAAGAACTCAATCACCTGCTGGGAATGATTCGGCTGCAATATTTTCCCCTTGCATAAATATTGTAAGTTATTCTGTTTGTTTGCTTTTAAATAGAAAACAGTAGTACCAATGAAATCACCTGGGGGGAAAATGCTAGGCCTTTTCCAGTGGTATAGAATGTCAACTGTAATACATCAAAGACATCACACTATTATATTTCTATATAAAAGGGGAAATTGCATCAGTCATATAGTTACAGTTGGAGCTGGATCCTAAAAAACTGCCAGTGGAGTAAATCTGCAGAAAGTACTACCAGCTTGTTCTGCACACTGTAGACCCCCCCCCCAACTCCCGAGGGTTAGAGAAACTTGGAAATAATGTGGGATATAGCAGGCAGAAGAGAGAAATTGGCAAAAAAATACCCCACCCCTTTTGTGAGTTTTTATTTATTTTACTAAAACACTTGTAGCCTGCCTTTCTTCCATCAACAGTGAATCAAGATAGCTTTTACCAAGCCAGTAAATGCTAAAAACAGGAGGTTACAATCAAAAGCTTCATGAAAAAGCTTCACCAACAGCCAGCCCCACATATTCTAATAGCCAGCCCGATCTGTGGATCACGGCTACATGGAGGCTAAAGAGATTTTTCAGCAAACTTGGGGAACTCCCCACATTTGCAGAAAAATCTTAAATTAAAAAATCTTAAATTAAAAAAAAATATCTTATCTCTGTCAGTCAACGATGGAGGCACTAAGGAGCTGCAGTGGCTGTGCAGTCTGGGGCTCCACACTGGGCCCAGTGGCAGCACCCCCCAGGGCTCTCCACTGGGTCCAGAGGCAGCTGCGCCACCCAGGAGCTGTGTTGGGCATGCCACCACCAAAGCCCAGACACCACACTGGGCATGCTGCCATTGGCAGTGCGGCCCAGGAGCCACGCCAGGCCTGGCAGTGGTGGTGCAGCCCAGGGAGAGCCTGGGGGCTGTGCTGGGCCTGGTGGCAGCTGCTGAACAGCCCAGGGCTCCAAGCTGGACCCAGTGGCAATGGCTGGAGAGCCTGGGGGCTGTGCTGGACTCAGCAAGAGGGGGGTATGGGATTCCTCCCTGCAAGTCTTCTGGACCCCCACTTGTCTAGACTAATACTCATCAAAGACATGCCTGAAAAGGATGGCCTTATGTTGCATGTCAAAACTGGGCCAAATAGAAGCCCTCCTACAAAAACCAAGCTTGGATTATTATGAGAGAAATGACTCTGACAAACAGGTCCAAAGAAAGAAACTCTGAGAAAACCTGAGGTGGTAAAAAGGTTTATATGACGAGAGGCTGTTCTTCAAATAGGAATATCCCAGATCAAACAGAACTTTAAAATTTAATAATGTATAAGGACTTTGAACTGGAAACAAATGTATAGATGATGGAGCTGTTTCAGGAACATGGTCCCACCAACAGGGGAGCAGCCACATTATCTACCAACTGTAATTTCTAAATAATAGTTAAGGTCAACCCTAAATAGACTGTATTGCAATAATCTAGCCTTTTACTTTAGAAACATGGATCAGTGTGGCCAGATCAACAGAATCTATGCCTTTCAACAAAGATGAGTTCAAATTTGGATGATTTTACCTTCTGTCTGTTGTGCTGCATCCCACATTGTTTCTAGGACATTATGCAACATTCAGGAATAACTTTTAAGGGAAAGGCATCAAAAATCTCTGCTGTGAACTGATTCACTTCATGGCTGCTTAGCATCCAAACAACCTAACAAATAATTAATGCTTTAAAATGATACAGAATACTTACTGCATAACTAGCAATAATCGTAAACATGCCTTTGACACAGAAAGGCAAATAACAATTTTCAAAGTTTCAGACCCTCTACAGAAAAAAACCTGCTTTCTGATGAAAACGTCGTATTTCTATTCATCAGATATAGCTGAAGCACAGACATTTGTTATAAATTTATTCAATTCAATATTTCCAACTTTAATGAGGTATTTGCCTTTGAAGGGATTAAGCAGAACTTATTGTACTGAACCCCTGGAAGGATAAGTCACATAGTTCCCTCACTTTTTAGAAGGGAAAAAAATCATAATAAAGATAAACCTGTCTACAGAAATGAATCTGTTGAAGAAAAGAGGAGAGCTTGCTTCTTACAAAATGGAAGAAAATGCTGGCATGTCTTATTACACATGGATTTCTCTAACATTATATAAGTATCCAACATTTGCAGTACAACCCTAAGGGGAGGGGAGTTTTCAGGGAGCCAATGGACCTTTGCAATGGCATATGTCCAAGATACGCCAATGTAAGGGCCATTTACGATAGTGCAGGCCCCCAGTGCCGCTTCGTCACTTTCGGGCGCCAGCAGAGGGTTGTGGAAGCTGGCTGTTGGTGCAACTGATGTGCAGGCCCTGCACCGGGATGGCTGTGGGTGGTTTGGGGGGCATGGCCAGAGGCAGTCGGCTCCCTGAGCCCTTTCAGCCTGGAAACGCACCCTGCCAGGGGTGGAGAATTATGCCAACAGAAAAAATGGTGTGACCAATGGTGACAACTGAACTGAAAATTCAAGTCATCCCCCCATTGTTGCAGCCTTGCCAACTAGGCTTGGAGAAGCTCAGGAAGTCGACAACAGTCTCGGCCAATCACCTCCCTCCCCGGGGTGGCCAAGCCCCCTCCCCAGCATCCAATTGCATCCCTCTCACCCTACATAAACTTCAGCCAAAAGTTCTTACAACTCAGGGTGTACCTCAGAGCTCCCTGTTTTGTGGATTTAGAGCAAAGATGTCAAAGTCATTTGTTATGTCACTTTGTTGGGCCAGGCCATGTGTGCTATAAAATGTAACATGAGGTACCAGAGATATAAACTTTATATAAGATGAATTCAGATGCCAAATGGCAATCGCAGGCATGTTTGATTAGGTGTGATATGCAGAGGGGAAGTAGGTGTGGAGATATCAGCACTGGTAATGAGACGGGAAAGCTAGGTCTCAGTTCCATCCAGGAGGATTCAGTCCAGGAGGATGCAAAGAACAAATGGACATGTCTCACATCAGAAACCATAACATTCAGTTGCTGACCTAAGAGTAGCAGTGCTCTTACAAAAGAATTCCAAACGGAGATTAGAAAGAGAGACTGCTGAATTGCATCCTCCTGGACTGGATTGAGACCTAGTTTTCCTGTCCTATTACCAATGTGTGCTATTATCATTTGGCATCAGAAATCACTTCAAGATAGAAGGACCATTCCAAGTGTTCTAATTCCTAATAAGGGTCTTTTTGAAAGAAAATAAATCCAGATAGGAACAGACAAATCCAATAATAAAAAAAACCTTTTCAGAATAAGCCAAAATGATTTCCTCAATGTACATTGTATTTGCCATTTACCTACCCACCCACCCTCCCTCCAAAGAACTGTGTTTGCACACAAAAGCTTATACTTGGAATAAAACGTTGTTGGTCTTAAAACTGGGACTCCAGTTTTGTTTTTTCTCTCTCTCTTTCCTCCTCCTCCTCCCTTCACCCCCAAACGAGGAGGACCAGCTCTGGAGAAGAAAGCAGAAGCAATCTCTCTCTATTTCTGTGTGTGAGTGCATGTGTGCATATGTGCATATGTGTGTGAAAGAGAGAGAGATGGAGAGGCAGACAGGCTTGTCTTTTTATTTCTCTGTCACAAAACAACCAGGAGGCTCTCTCTATCTGTGTGTGTGAGAGAAAGAGAGTAGGCAAGAGAGGGAGGGAGGGAGGCAGGCAGGCAGGCAGGCAGGCAGGCAGCAAAGAGCCACTGAGAGAGCAGCAGCCCTGGGAAAGGAAGCAGGAGAAGGAAGTTACTTGGGGGGCAGTTTTGAGCCCTGCATGGGCCAGATGCAGCTCATGGACCACACGCTTGACACCCCTGATTTAGAGCAAGCAGCGAGGCACTTTGGTGGTGAGGAAAGTACGGAGAGGGCACTTAGAGCTAACACCCAAGGAGGAGAGCAAAGTCCATACTCTGTGGTTGACCTCTCCCATTTCAGAACCCTAACAAGTACCCCACCTTTGGAGACTCAACCCAAAGAGGCAACTGAGAGGTAAGCAAGGGCAAGGATCCCAAACTTGCTCCCCCATTCCCCTCATTGAGGCTAGGTGCTGTGATAGCATCTCCTGCATTCAAACCCAGCATTGAATTTGTGCAGATGTGGCACAAGCCACAGCCACACAGCACCATAACCCCTGACATGGGGAAAGATGTCAGGAACATTTCCTGGGAGATCTGGGGGGAAATGCTCTGTCATTTGCCTGTTTCCCACCCTCAGCAGAGGACAGGGTGTGTCTGTGGTTTGGAAGAGGGGTCTGGCAGCTTGATCCACTGTACATGGTGACCCAGCTTCCCATGTAATCCTTGAACTCATTTCCTTGCAGAATCAAAGCCTCAAGCAGCAGCTGTAGGTTCTGATGTGGATGGATCACCAGCAATCCATCTGCACTGCAACACAGAACAAGTGAGTGAAATTTGGATGGTACCATCATGTGCCGCAAGGGGGATTCATGGTGAGCCCCTGCCATGCAGTTGCATTTGCAGACCCTGTCAGGACAACACATCCATGGTTGAGCCTGGCATGGCACTTGTGCCTGCTTGCCATGACTGGACATTTCTTTGTTTTACATTTCTGCAGGTGAAAATTCAGCAGGGAGACTTATGGGTGTGGCAAGTTCCACCTCCACACACACAAACACAGAGTCTGCTCAGTCAAGGGTTCCAGCCCTCCTCTTGAAGTGGAGCATAGCACCTAGCCAGCCCTTCCAAGTTCCACCCGCAATGCCGTTCCACTTAGATGCAATGCCATACCAGGGATCCTCAGTCCTCTTCCCAATGGCCCCAGGCAGGAAGTCTTCACCAATGCTCCCTCTAAGCTGTGGTGTCTTGTGAGCAAAAATTCTACTTTGTGAGCTACTGGCATCAAAGTTGTGAGCAAGTGATTTGGCTGCTGCATAAATGAGTTTGCCTCGGAGCCATCCTTCCTGAGCTAAGACAAAAATGTGGGAGCTGGAGGCTAAAATACTGTGAGCTGGCTCACACTAACTCAGCTTAGAGGGAACACTGGTCTTCACACTCTGCCATGGTTTGCAGTTCAATAAGGTCTGTGTTGTGCCACAACTGTGTCTCTGTCAGTTTGGTTTTGACTACATGACAGGACCTCCGCAATAACAGGACCTCCGCACCCCTCCTTGCCTCACTTCCTCCCCAGCCCATCTGTGACTCCCCCAAGGGCTTCCTGAGGACATGTCTAAGAGGGAGGGCTCTTGGGTGCCTTGGGTGGCTATTGATGGTTGTGCAGGTCCCACTGGTCATAGTCATCTGCCAAACATGGCAGGGGCCCAGTGGCACCTCCAAAGCTGACCTAGCAACAAGTTCCGTTGCCACACAGGCTTCTGTGTGAAGGGGGGAGGGGCCAGAGGGGGATCTGGGTGAATGAGCCACCTTGGTGCAGTGGTTAGAGCATGAGACTCGATCTGGGAGACCCAGATTCCCCACTTGAACCATGCTGGGAGACCCAGATTCCATTCCCCACTTGAACCATAGAAGCTAGGAGGGTTGCCTTGGTCTAGATGCACACTCTCAGCCTAGCCAACCTCACAGGATTGTTGTGAGCATAAAACAGAGAAGAGGGGAATGATGTAAGTCACTTGGGGGAGAGATGTCAGAAATAAATAGAGTGAATTAATGAATGTTCAAAACTGTGTGTCTGCTCTAGGTAGACAGGGCTTATGTGACCCAGGGGAAGACATCTGTGAAGGTAACACTGAGGGGGCAGGGGATCACAGGGGTCCCTGGAGTCAATGGCTGGGGGGAGCCAATGCCATGGGCAGACTCAATGTTTTTTGAGGGGGCGGGGTTTTGGCAGTATGCCCATTGTACATACTGGTAGCCAGGAATAACAAATGACAACACTTCCAGTGCATTATATCACTACTACATCACAAGAAGGGAGGGCAGAAAGGGTTGCATCAGTGCTTAGTTCTTGTGGCCCTTTCTTACACAACCAGGGAAATGCTGATTGCCACTTTGGGGTCAGGAAGCAATTGTTCTCTAGGCCAATTTACCCGGGGATCCTGGAAGGGTTCCCCCCCCTTTCTAGATATAGAGCAGGGGTCACTGGGGGTGGGAGGGAGGTATCTCTGAATTTCCTGCATTGTGCAGGGGGTTGGACTAGATGACCCTGGAGGTCCCTTCCAACTCCATGATTCTATGAGTCACTACACATGGAAGCAATGATGAATGCAGAATGGATTTGGAAAGACAGTCTCTGGGCACAGATTGCTCTGGAACAGGAATAACAGAGCCCAGTGTGGAATGACAGTCATTCCAGTCCAAGACCAACTCTGCTCCATTGAGGAGGGAATTGGGGGATTAAAGGGTGGTGCTGCATGCCCCCACATATGAGCCCACCCCAGTGGTCCCCTCTCCTACTCTGCCACTTGTAAGTGGCCTCGACAACGTGGCTGTGCAGCTGTGAAGCATGCCTTCCAGTGAGCAAATGCACAGGGTGAAAATGACAACCTTCCTTCTCCTGCCCTTCTGGGACCCTGTGCTCTGTGTAGGTATCGAGGCAGCTGCAGATGCCTGTGGGGCACCCTTCCCCACTATCAGGTGCTTGGATCTACTGACAGGAGTTGGTCCCTTTAAGGGGGTACGGGGTGCTCCTGACAATGAATGAAACTGCTGTGTCCTGCCCCCTCCGCCCCCTGCCTGAGATGGACACTGGACTCCAGCCCATTGCTACAGGGCCCCTGATTGGTTCAAGAGGTCTTTATTTATTTTATTTATTTATTCAATTTATACCCCACCCTCCCCACCAAGGTAGGCTCAGGGCGGCTTACATAAAAGTCTAAAACAGCTAAAACAATACATTTCTAAAAATGTACAAAATAAAAATGTATAAAAACGTATAAAATGTATAAACATGTATAAAAATCATAAAGTGCTAGTGTCCATCATACTGCAACCACCTCCACACAACACCTCCAATGGCTGCTGCAGTGTAGTTGCTAAAGATGTTACCCCAGTTACAATCTGAAAACACTGCAAACCCACTGAGACTGTCTGCTGGCCGCTGCATAACCTATGCCCATAGGGAATAGACTATCACTGCCATAGTTATGTAGCAGCCAGCCACCATGGTGCAGGTGCAGCACAGAATTGCTCTGCCCGAGATTCATTTCTTAAATATCATTTAAAGGACATGGAATGGTTGTATTTGAATAGCTGGAATTCTTTTACCAGTTTTAAAGCACTCAGATTACTTGCAAAGTGGTTAAAGTCTATTAAATAGTAATTAACCAGTATTAAGTGATATTTAATGTAAGAGGCGTGTTCCATGCGCCTCGGCGTTTAGTCATACTGGCCACATGACCACGGAAACATCTTTGGATGGTGCTGGCTCTTCGACTTGGAAACGGAGATGAGCACCACCCCCTAGAAAACCCCTCCGACGATCAGGGCCACGCCCCCAACGTGAGTGACGTAGCGCGTCACTTTCTGTGACGTGCTGGCAGTGCACATGCGCCTCGCCGGAGAGCTCCCGGAGCCCGGCGAGGCTCCTCCGCCGCCAAGATAAGTAGACTTGGCAACCCTACGCTGGAGACCTCTCTGAAAGTCCTTTCTTCCTGTCATCTAGGATGCTGCATCAGCTGTATGCCACGCTCTCTGGAAAACGTTGTTTTATCAGAGCATATGAGTACTTATGGAATAGACAGCAGGCACCAAGGAAACAACATGTATTGTGGCTCAGCTAAATATCCCAAGTAGAAGGAACAGGCAGCTATCATGGTGCCTGATAGTAATATTAAATTTTCTATGGTGTCTGAAAACTGAGACTCAGTAGCTGTGGCATTTTGGAGACCAGGGAAGGATTAATGTTTTTTCCCCCCCTCTAGCTCAGTTTCCATTCCACGCAGAAGAAGATCTCTCAGAAATGTACTGGCCTCAAATTGTGGATAAGCATTAAGGGACACCTGTAATTACATACCATCAGGTCTTTATGAACTTAAGTGACATCACTACTACTGATGAAACACATTCTCATTATTTTTCTTCATCCTTCTCTGCCTGCAAAGTACGAAATCAATACCCATATATCTGGCAGTCTCAGAACAGTCATAAAATCTATGAAAGCTATTATTCAAGATTCAAAATATAATTAAAGCCCTTGTTGTTCCAGACAGGTAAAGTTTTAAAGAATTAAAGAAAATAGAAGGCATTGTTTGTATTAAAAGTGACAGCTTATGATAATAAATACCAAAAAGATGATTTGGCATTTATACAGCATTCTGAAGTTTTCAAAGCACTTCACATATACCTGCTCATCAATTCCTACAGTCCAATAAGGTAAACTAGTATTATTATTCCTGTATTTCACATGGGGGAGGGCTACGATTATGTAACAGTGTCTTGTCTAAAACCACTAAGTAGGTTCATAGCAGAGTTAAACTTTGAAATCAGCAATCTCCTGGTTTATAAATTTATGATTTGCAGTGTAATCCTATGCAGGGATACTCCAATCTAAAACCATTGATTTCAGTGGGTTTAGGGCCAAACAACATCGTACAAAGTATGTAAGTCCACCATGGGGACTGGTAGCTATATTGTAGCTGAGAGTTTTTGTTGAAAACTCTATTTAAAAATACTGTGAGGGCCCAATTCAGATCAAGACTGCAGGGGACATTTGCTCCCTGGCACCACGTTGGTTTAGGAAAATGATGTGGAGGAGACGGGAGGGACCTCCATGGGGTATAATGCCACTTTCCAAAGCAGCCATTTTATCCAGGAGAACTGAACTCTGTAACCTGGAGACCCGTTGTAATTCCAGATCTCCAGCCACCACCTGAAGACTGGCAAATCCATTTTAATTTGTTTCCACTCAAAAATAGCAGCTGCACAACAGCTTCAAGTCCCTGTGTACTTTGTAATGTGTACTTTGGCACTTAGACTGGAATGACCTGTTTAGGATTGCACTGCATGTCACTTTGTTAAGCATATTAATAAACAATAATTAAATCAGATAACTATTTTACCTCAGTTGTAAACAAAAAAGGGCTCACCTAACACATAAAAACTGGTTGGGACCAATGTTCCCTCTAAGCTGTGGAGTCTTGTGAGCAAAAATTCTACTTTGTGAGCTTCTGGCGTTAAAGTTGTGAGCAAATGATTTGGCTACTGCATAAATATATATGTGCTTTCAACTGGTTTTAAAATGTTTAAATGGTACTGATATTTTATGCCAATAAAGGCTGACTTGACTTGACTTGAAAATAGTTTGCTCTGGAGCCATCCTTCCTGAGCTGAGACAAAAATGTGTGAGCCGGAGGCTAAAAAACTGTGAGCTAGCTCACACTAACTCAGCTTAGAAGGAACACTGGTTGGGACCATGTCAAATTATTGCTTCTGGGATTACTGCATTAAATGGGAGCATGATTATTCAAAACTACAGGACGAAACAGAAATGCCGTGTAATTTTTGTTATTGAAAATTAAGATATAAAAACATAATGTAAAATGCACTCCAACACTGAAGTCATATATAAAAAGAAAAAAGGAAGATGATAAACCCCACAAGTCTCTTTTGAAGAATGGATACCATTGTCAACCACCTCTCTCCTCTATTATAAATAAGCTTTATTTGGTTTCAAAACAGTACAAGCCATTGCATGTAATGAAGAATCTTTTAAAAGCAGAGTGGTGAATTTTTTCTGTCTTAGTTGTGAACGCAACTAAGTACCCAGCTGACGTCAGTTGGCACATTTTATTGGCATCTGCTCAAAGACTTTGGCCCTAATAGTGTGGACATATGGTTTACAGCAAATGTAAAAGACAGTCATAATTTTTTTTAAAAGGAGCCCTTAAAGGTGTTTACATTTAATTTAATATGCAGCACTAAGATATTTTACATACCATGTTGCCCCCTAGAAAGGTGAGGTGAAAAGGAAATGGATGATGAATGCACTTAATGGTGGTAAATGTAATAAAATCCTTAATTTTTTCTACATGCAAATCTCACTTAAATGCGAATCGTATAATAGTGTATGTGATAGTGGGCACGGCTTAAGCAATTCACATTGCCTATTTTATTCATTATGAATTTCTAGTCCTTTGAATTTGAATGATTTTTTTCAGTAAGCCTATTTCTGATATGATAATAAAAACCCAGATGCTGGCAGACTGAAACATACTATTATGAATATAGTCTATCCGAAACAAATAAACGGCTACTAAAGAGTAATAAAATGGGTTCTGGCTTTTTATTCAGCACACTGAAGCTTTAGCTTGTTCCAGTCTAAATAAACAGTTTGTCACATATAAAACATGGCAGTTTGGCCTTTTGTTTTATGGCCACATTGAATAATTGTACTAGCCAAGAAACAGAAGGGTGACATGGTTTCCTTCAAAGGCACCGTGGGCCGGCTGGCCTTTCCTCAGCTGACACCTGATGCAGCCTGATGTAGCCATCTCTACGCTGGGCCAAGCATGGCATGTAGAGAGGAGGCTTTTCTGCACCATATTGTGCTCTTAACTTGCAGTGCAATAGCTCTCTAAGTTCGACACTGGGGGGGGGAGGGGGGGGGAATGCTGGTTATATCTGGCTGGGCTCCATAGTGAAGTGGTAGAACACCAACTGGCCAGGCTGCCAGTGTGAAACTTTGAAACAAACTCATATGCAGATTAAGGAACAACACTGTTCTCTACAGGCCAGGCCACTTCTGGGACAGGCTTGAAAAGATGGGAGAATATGTTCTTTAATAAACGGGGTGCTGTGTACTGACCTTATAACCTTAGCTTGTTATTTAGTTTTTTTCTTTGCACATCTTCATCATGTTACATGTTAATTTGCTGTTCGGCCCCTGTCTAGAAGTTTGAACCTTACCTACCATTCCAATATATTTGAAAAAGTGTGCGCGCACACGAAAGCTCATACCTTGAATTAAACTATGTTGGTCTTATAGGTGCCCCACTGGACTCTAACTTTGTTCTACTGCTTCAGACCAACACAGCTGACCCCCTGGATCTATCTTTGTTCAGGATTGCACTGTTAATCTGGTTTTGCAAAAGCAGAGATAAACAAAAATAGAACTAAACTGAAGGATAACTAATCTTTTATGGCAGTACATTTTAGTACTAGTAAAATAAATTATTATTATTCTATTATCATCAACAAATATGTCATTCCATGGAACCAACAAATATTTTGGGGTCCTTTGTAGAAACTGTAACTACCATTTTGAAATTCACCCCCCCCCAACGGCCTCAAGAGTCACGTGTTTCATCAATCTTCTGCTGTTTGAAAAGAGAGAATTCATGGGGCCAGGACAATCAAAGTATCTTGAAGTAGTTATAAAATATTCTGACTTATAAATACAAGAGCACTTTAATTAATGTGCAGATAAACAGCTCAGCCATTAATGGCAGCCGAATACCTCAGACACAATTTGACTTTACAACCTACTGTATAAAGAAGGGATCATTAGCCAATATAGTTCTCCTGAATACTCTACAAAAGTGTCTGAAGGCAGACAGGGCAATTCTAATTAGAGGTTTGGGGACAGCTCACAACTAACCTCATCAGGGAAAGGTTCCATGAAAGAAGAAGCTATGACTTGAACCAGGATTGCACAGCTCATAAACTACCATGCCACCAAATATACCAAATTACCTGTTTAACAGTGGAAGCTGCTGTTAAAGAACACTTAAAGTTGACAGCTGTCCAGGAAAAAAAATGCCCTGTCCCTTGAATAAAGGTTTAATATACAGAAATGGGCAGCTGAAGCTTTTCATGGCATGGAGCTAAATAACATTAGCTGAAAATTGTTGCAGATTAAACTGATATTAAAGGGATAGTTAAAGGGACCAGTTTAAATGTTGGCACCCCTAGCTGCACAGTTAGGACCTGATAGTCTCCTGATTTTGATGACTGCTTGGAACTGCAAAAATGGTGGGTCTGAGAGCAGGTGTGTGAATGTGAGAGGGAGGTTACACTGAGAGCCAGTGTGGTATAGCAGACAGAATAGCAGACTAGGACCCTGGGTGACCCACATTTGAATACCCCCTTCTACCATGCAAGCTCTCTGGATAACATTGGGCCCACAACAAACTTCTGTCTGGCCTACCCCACTAGGCTGTTGTGAGAAAATAAAGGAGGGGAGAAAACAGGGTTTCACTTACCTGTAACTGTTGTTTGTTGAATGGCCTTCTGTGCAGGCCAGCTGTGCAGGCCAGCTTTCTAGTAGGCTAGGAATGCCCCTCCTCCCTCTGACATTTTCCTGCCAAAATGATCACATGACCAGGAGGAGGGGTTCTACTCCCTCAGTTCTATCCATGCTGCTGCCGGAAACCCCAAAACACTAACATTCCAGAGAGTTCACAGTGGGGCAGGGAGGAGGGATGTATGCCTGCACAGAAGATCACTCAACGAACAACAGTTACAGGTAAGTGCAACCCTGTCTTCAAACCCCCAGAGAAACTGGGCAGGAATTAATCTTCTCCACAGAATATATAACCCTGTTCCTTTTGGCTTGAAAGGGAGTTTCAGCACACTACCCAATCACTCTCACCAAATCAGCATCCCAGTTATGGTGTCTGCATAAAGCATGCTTCATCTTAGGCTGACACAGTTTCTGAATTCTGTTAATAAATTCTTCCTCAGGATAGGGATACTACAGTTAAAGCAAAGGAGTCTTTTCCCTTCACTTTAAGGTGAACTGGGCTGACTTTTCCTGTCAGACTCACTGACTCCAAACTCTGTCAGAAACCAAATGACTGCCTTCACAGAATGGTTCCAACTGACAGAACCTCCGGAATGGAATGGAATGAACTGAACTAAACTAAACTTTCTTCAGCACTTGGCTGATCATATAGTTTTTCTCAGCTGGCGCTGGCCGATCAAAACTGAGGATCAGCCCAACACTCAAGCTCTCCATTCTAGTGGAGTGTTAACCCTTCACCTCCCATATCTCTGATTCTGATGCACTAGGAACCTGGTTTTTAAGTTAAGTCCGTCACAACTGCCTTCTCCCATATGAACCTATCCATTCACTCTGCTCATCCTTGGAGGCCCTGTTTGGTTGTTCTTGCACTCTGAGACTAGGTGGGTGGTGACCTGAGAAATGGCCTTCTCCCTCATGGCACCAAAACTCTGGAACTCCCTCTATTGGCATCCCTCTATTGGCATCACACACACACACACACCCCAGCAGAATGGGGGACAGCCAGTAGGGATGGGAGATTGCCTTATTGCAGTGGGGAACCTAGTATGCTTACCTAGAACTGCTCCAGATTTTGATACCCTGGAACTATACTAAACATGGAATAGATTTCAGAATATTACATCAGCCTTGTGATATACTATGGAAGCCACGGTAAAGACAAAAGAACATTTCAGTCCTATCACTGTATGATTAAGCACAGAAATGTGTGGCAGACTCCCATGCTTGCTACCATAGATGTCTTATATCAGCAATATGAACCTGAATGATAGTCATCTTGAAATATTACAGTTTGAGGCATAAGAACAATTGGAAGAAAATAAGCTGTCAACTGTATATGGTCATGAGAACTTAAAAAGCACAGCAATAAATACAACCGTAACAGTCAAACTAACACTTGTCATAAAAATTAGAAAACATGGCATTAAATTCTGCAGTGCTTAGCAGCACTTGGCCTTCTACTTGTAGGGTAAGATGAAATAACTTCCCCAAGCTGAGAATTTTCATGCTTACCGCTTTGAAATGAGAAAACCTTAGATTATTTTCATACTCAGCTGCATTAATGAATCAGTGAAGCCGAACATTTCTGCAGTACTGTGCATGACATCTTACACTGATCTAATCAGAACAGCAGGGATTGAAAACTAAGCTTCAAAAATACACTCGGGTGATGGATTTGTTCACTTATTACGCTCTATAATAATTTTCAGCCTAATGGAGAAATGAAAACCTAATAAGAAAATGCTAAATAACTTTATCAGAAATTCTCTCTCTACCTTCTTCTTCCAATGTTAGTAATTTATGAGCATATGAAAGAACAGTGTGAATCAGCTGCTTTAATGGTTCGTTCCATACAGATTTACGTAACAATGACTGTTTCTGCTAGAAATATAACAAGCAGGCTTTTTGCTCAGATTCTTCTATGAAGGACAAAATATTGGCATAGATAAAAACAGATTTGGGGCTTGTTTGTGTGTGTATGAGTTTTAAAATGGAGACTATTCCCCTCATAGTGTGAAGATTGGTGATGATTAATGGTGAATGACAATAAATGGACATTAATTTCTCTTTCCTTTTTTCATCACTTTGCTTGTGCCTCAGAGCATCTTACAACTTAGACCTCTACAATTTAAAACCAAGATATGCCAATAAAGGTCTATGAATGAATGAATTTAAAACCAACGTAACAAAACCACAGATCAGCCCACCACCAAAAGGTTGCTTACAGTTGATACCCAATTAAAAGCCCTGGCAGACACAATGGCCTTGCAGAGCCAGAGCCTCCTGAAGATTTCTCATGATGGTGCTCCCCTCACTTCCTCACAGAGGCTGTTCCACAGAATGGGAGCTACAATGGAAAAGGAAAGGGCTCTGGTTGATGCCAGGATTGTATTTATATCCTCTCTCTCTCTCTTTCATCATGCAATTTTTCCCAGGTAAGTAAGTATTCAAATGCTGCTTTATGATTTTCAAATGCTATGAGGCAATAATAATCTTTTTCTTATACTTTTTAGGCAACATGAGACTCAATTCAACCCATGAGGTCCAAAAATGGAGACAGAGTTTAAGGATTCCTCCCTCCCAGTATATCCAAATAGTTGCCAGGATCAGGTATATGTTGCAACATCTACATCCTGGATGACAAGCTCTCCTCGAACTATCATTGCAACAAAATAAACTAACGGTATATTTCTGCCATAGACAAGGTGGCACAACAATAATGGGCTCTTCCATGCCTTCAAACAGAACATTCTGCTGTGTGACCTCACATAAAGAATGCTGTCACATGCCCGCAAATTGGCACATTACTACTCTTTGGAATGCAGAGAAAACTGGGTGGAATTGGGATGCCAAAGAGAGAGATGAGGCAAGACCACACTAGGATGAAACAAAAATGGATCCATAGATGGTGCTTTCACTGAACACTTCTGGAGGTATGTGCTTGTCTCCACTGTCTACATATCTGCTTTAGTTTCCATTACTCTATCAAGGCCCATGGTTCTTGATTAATCAGCTAACCCCGTAGAATTATTAAATTAAAAAAACAACCGTAGAACTTTATTATCTGAACCTCTCCTTCCTAATGCTTCCCTCTTTCTCCACAATGTAAACACTCTCCCCATTTTGATAAAACACTTGTCTAAAACATTTTGTATACTTGAACTTATTATTGCACATCCATTTGCATTACTCACAAAAGCAAGTTACCCTACAGTTAGTTTTATATAACTCAACATAGTACACACCCTATAGATTCAAAAAGCAATTGACCTGTATCTAACAGACAAAACATAATCAATACACAGCAGCAATATGCCACCATAGTTCACTGTCTGGAGCATACATTTATTTTATTACCCTTTGTAATCCCAAATCTTTTCTTTGATTTTTTTTCCAGAATAAAGAAATCTTGAAAGGAAAGTGAAGCCACTCTAAATGTTAATAGGTCACTTCCCTTCATGGTGTTCTTCTGACAGCTGACTTGCATTAATATTTTATAAGAACCATGCTGGGTCATCATTCTGTCATTGATATTCAGTAACAATAAGTTTCATTAAACGTTGGAAGAAATCACTGCACACCGACATATTCCAGATCAGACAAGTGAGCAGAGGACAAGACAATTATGCAACCATTCTAAACACTGGAACAAAATGTTACTAAAATAGATTGCTTTGGGGGAAGCTCTTACATGCATCTTCGGTATTTGCTGTTAAAGCAATAAAGCTGGCTAATAACTGCACTCAAAGTGTCATCACAAATTCAACAGAGGGTTGTGGCAAACCAATTCAAGGCTTCAAGTTGCTCACAGAAATACTGTACTGTCCTTCAAGAATTGGTCCCTGCTCCAGACACAATTATGTTACTGTCCCTCAGGAATCAGTCAAAACACTTCTCTTCACCTAGGCTTTTAACTGAGGGTCTCTACCCATTTTTGCTGTTTTAATGGTCAGCTTCTAGCCTGAGCACTGTTTTATTATCATCCACACTTTCATTTATTTATTTTTTTACAGATCAAGACTGTGGTGCTGGGATGTTAACTCTCCCTGTCCCTAGAGATGTTTCCTGACAGAAGCTGACTCACACATGTGGCAATCAGCCCCTGTTGGGAAACAATAGAGATTGCTCCTCTTTTTTCATACTGGAGCTAATAGTTTCTTTGGAGAGAGCCAGTTTGCTGTAGTGGTTAAGAGTAGTGGACTCTAATCTGGAGAACCAGTTCAATTCCCCACTTCCCCAAGTGAAGCTAGCTGGGTGACCTTCGGCAAGTCATAGCACTCTCAGCTTAAAAATAAGCATAGCTCACCACCTAGTGGTGCCAAAAAAGAGCTACAGCTTCAGCAGCCAAACAATCTCTTCCGGGATCTCCTGGCTATTCCACACACAATGCCATACAATAATTATTTTTTTAGTTTCTTCGGATCCCCTGACTTCAAACCAGAAAATGGTGATTCCTCCTACCCCAGTACTGCATAGTTGATCTAAGTCTCTCCACCTTCCCAGCTTCATGGTGACTTTAAACAAAAACAAAAATATCCTGAGATCCAGTCATGGACTTTTAGCATTTCAGATGAATCTTTCATTTTCTTCTCTGACTCCCCCCTCTAATAACAGTAAGACTTCTACACAAGCTTTCCTTCAAATAGCAACTCTCTAGTGCCATGGAAGACTGCAACCAGTCTGGAATAGGAAGCAATCTTTTCATTTGAAGCTGTGGGAAGTTGCAGCTTACACTCTGAGCACAGTTTCATCACTTAGCATCTCTACAGAGGGAGCTGGGCTGAATTTAAATTAATGTTTACTGTAGAAAGCGGAGCAGTGAACTTGATCCAGCTCCAAATTCTGTTTCAGATGGATAGTTCATGACATGTGAAATGATATCAGAAGCATACATCTCTATCTCTTCCCCCACCTCTCCTTGTGAACTCTTTCAGCATCTCTGAACTACCACAGAAGATCTACAACAGCCCCTGAGAGGCTGTTGTGGGAAAGGGAATGGAAAACCCTGAATGTTGCATGTATTAACTGGAGGCAACTCAAGTGCGTAGCAACCCACAGTCAATATTTCAGGATTTTAAAATAATATTTATTATTAATTTATTTGTTAGACTTATATCCCACCCTATCCCAAAAATGGCCTCAGATGGCTCACAGCAATATTACCTCTAAGCTGTGGAGTCTTGTGAGCAAAATTTCTACTTTGTGAGCTACTGGCATTAAAGTTGTGAGCAAGCAATTTGGCTGCTGCATAAATTAGTTTGCTCTGGAGCCATCCTTCTTAAGCTAAGACAAAAATGTGTGAGCCGGAGGCTAAAAAACTGAGCTAGCTCACACTCAGCTTAGAGGGAACTCTGGCTCACAGCAGTCAGAATATAAATAAATAACAAAAACATATAATAAAATCAAGTCAAGACAATCAAACAATCCTGCAGGATGATTAGTTCAGTAACGTATTTCTGTGGGCAGGGGAGGCTGAGATGGATTTAACACCCGCCACCTCAGCCAAAGGCCTGGCAGAACAGCTCCATTCTACAGGCCCTGCGGACCTGTAACAGGTCCTGCAGGGCCCTGATCTCACATGGGAGCATGTTCCACCCAGGCCAGGGCCAGGGAGGAGAAAGCCCTGGCCCTGGTTGAGGATAAGCAGATGTCATTTGGGCCAGGGACTAACAGTAGACTTTGATCAGCAGAGTGCAAGGCTCTTCAGGGCATACGGGGAGAGACGGTCCTGTAAGTATGCTGGTCCCAGGCCCCATAAGGTTTTGAATGTCAATACCATACCCTTGAACCAATTGGCAGCCAATGGCAGTTGGCACAGCACCGGCACTGCCATCAGCAAGTACACTGCCACATTCTAGCTGCAGTTTCCAGGTCAGATGCAAGGGCAGCCCCATGTAGAGTGAGTTACAGTAATCTAGCCTGGAAGTGACCATTGCATGGATCTCAGTAGCTAAGTCCAAGGAGATGAGATAGGGAACCAGTTGCCTGACCAGCTGAAGGTGATAAAAGGCTGACCTGGTAATGGCAATGACCTGGGCCTCTATAAAAAACGAGGCATCCAGGATCACCCCACGGCTCCTCACCCTTGGTTCTGGAGTCAACAATACCCCACCAAGCTTTGGGAGCTGGATTCCCAATCCCAAGCCCCTGTGACTCAGGTACAGGACCTCCATATTTGTTGGAGTTAATCTCAGGCAGCTCTACTGTAACCATCCAGCCATGGCCCCTAATGCCCTGTCCAAAATATCTGGGTTGGAGTCCATCCATCAACAGGTAAAGCTAATGTGTCATCAGCATACTGATGGCAACCCAGCCCAACTGGGACCAACCGGGCGAGGGGGTGCATATATACAATTCTACTTTGTTTGTGATATAGAGACTATATATTTTGGCCACATGTATCAATTCCAAAAATGAATATTTCATTAACACATTTTTAAAGTTATTTCAAAAACAATATTAATACTACTCTTCAATGGGCTCCATATCAATTCCTTTTCTATCTGGTACCTGGGAAGTATGCACATATATTTGCTTATTTAATAGTTAATATTATCCCTTTCCATGATCAGAACACATAAAATAACTTAAGGCATTTAAAATTAAAAATAATATAAAAGACATAAACAACTATAAATGATTAAAAATGATAAAGTAATTATAGCAATTAAAAAGAATATTGGGAGTCAGGTGTTATTAATAAAATAGAAGCAAGTTTAATATCATTTCCAAAACACCATCTCTTATGATAAACAGTAAAAACCACAGAAAACTAACAGTAAGACAGGAGGGCCTGGCGTGATGTGGTCCATGGGATCGCAAAGAGTCGGACTCGACTGTGCGACTGAACAACAACAACAGATCTAAAAACTAATAGTAGCCTTGGAATTCCCTAGAAATTTTATGTAGTTACCACTTTTAATGCTCAAATCAAATTGCCATTGCTGTGTCTGTCAATAATTCAAGTATGTCATAGCAAAAGCCAGAACCACTCAGGTAAACAAGGACTATTTTCAAAGTCCAAGAAACATAACTCTCACAAATGCTTAGAGGGAAGTAGGCACTATCAGTTCCCAGACTGAGACGGAGGGGCTTTTACGCTTCACTCTCTGTGCCATTTTTCCCATACTGTGTATCTGCCAGTTGAGCAAGTTACAATGCTAGGAAAGAAAATCAGGAATTTCACATTACCTTTTTTAACCCATTTTGAAGCCGTTTTTGATCTGTCATGGAGTAAACCGGTATAGGGCTGCCATTTCACACATGGCTTTCCCCTTCCGTTAAAGACCTGGATCTGAAGCGGTTTGCCATTTCAGACTGCACCACTTTTTCCCACTTTCCCCCCGCTGTTTTTCGCCCGCGCAGGTGATCTCCGGCTTTTTTTTTAATGTTCGCTTTATAGTGCTATAGCACTATAACAAAACACTCCAGGCATTCCAATGGCGTTGATATACTGCTGTTTCATCATAGTGTTATAGCGCTATAACGCTATAACACTATAAAGTGAACAATCCAAACAAAAAATCTGGAGATTGCCCACGCGGGCGAAAAACAGCGGGGGAAAAAGCACATCGGAACCAGGAGAGGAAACTGAAGACTACTTGGAAGCGGCTGACAGGTAAAACGCTTCAGCCCCGTTTCCTAAACGGGACAGAAGCATTTGTGTCTGAAATTACAAATATATTCTGGTAGGGAACCGGTTCTAAAACGGTTCTGTCTGAAATGACAGACCAGAAACCATTTGGGAACCGTTCCTCTTCCGGATTATATCGTCTGTCTGAAATTCCTCAATGTATGAAGTGGGGAAAAGAGAATGAACCCTCCTTCTTGTACATCACAATCATTGTTCAAATTGGAGCCTTATGCAGCTGCTAGTCATGAAAAAGTGTGCACTGGAGATTCAATAATGTATTTTGTCCACTAATGTCAAGAAATAATGTCAAGGAGAAAATCAGTTATGCAGACTCTTTCATTAGGATAGATTCAGGTGGGTAGCCATTTTGGACTGAAGCCACAGAACAACGTTTGAGTCCAGTGGCACCTTTAAGACCAGCGAAGTTTAATTCTGGCTACAGATTTTCGTGTGCATGCCCGAATTAAACTTTGTTGGTCTTAAAGGTGCTACTGGACTCAAACTGTGTTCAACCTCTTTCATTGTAAGGGCAGGCTTATGAAAGGCTTTTAAAATGACTGTCATTAGGTATTAAGTTACTCCAAGATTTCACAGTTATGGTGACGTGAAAAGCAAAGCCCTCCAGTGACCCTGATCTGGCCCTCTTCCTCTCCCAACACCTTTGTTTCAGACTCTTCTGTACTACTGAACTTCTCTGCCTTGAAAACCCACTGCCTCCTTCCAGTGTGGAGCCTACCTAACCCTGTAAGAAAGAAACAATTTGTTTCCTAGGCCTTTGCCCTTCCCAATTCAAGATCAAGTTTCAGGAAGAGGAAGAAAATCTCCACTGCGTTACTCCCACCCCCATCAGTTTACCTTCATTTTGTTTCTTTAACATTTATGACTATGACAGCTCAGAAACTGACAGAGGTGTAGAAATGTTGGAAACTTGGCAATACATAATTGCTAAAAAAAATAACCATCTGACATCATAATAAGCCAAATATGACTTGGTTTGCAACAGGTGTCACTGCACACACAGCTCTCCCAACTGAAACAGCTTCCCTATTCCTTTTAACACAGAAAGTAGATCTCCATGCACCACTGTTTTGCAACAGGTGAAATATACCTATTAAAACCCAGCATAATTTTAAAATTTTTAAGGTTGAATACTTGAGTGATTTAGGCATCATAATTATGATATAACTCTCTTCCATGTCCTTTTCCAAGTTGCATTTTGCTTGTTCTCAACTTGATTACAACATACACAAAATGAACAGCCACGTACAAAGCCACCCAGCATACCACCTGTGGTAAACTCAAATTGAATCCAGGGGACCAAGTAGGGAATTTTATAGATGGGAAAGTAATTGGCTCTCTCTCAGCCAAAAAGCTGTAAATGATTAACAAAGGCCAAATGCTTAGCAAGCAGGTTAGTAAAAGAAATCGTGGGCTGATAACTCTCCCCCCCCAATGCTGATATTAAATTCAATTTCATTAATCTTTGTGCAATTGTACAAACAGACTACAGGTGTTTATGCAAATATAACTGCTTTCCTGTATAAGAATGTGGTCTTCATAAGATTTCAATAAAATGATTAGGATTACTGATGGCAGTAATGGTAGCAACAACCCATGAGGATGACATATAGGCAAACCGAGGTGAAAACCAGGGCTGACTTTGGGTAAGTGGGCTGCAAGGTGGCAAATAAAGTTCAATGCAGTTAAGTATTCAGTGTAGCATACTGGAACAAAAAAATCCCAGTTTTAAGTATATTCTAACGGGATCTGAATTTGCTGAGATGAGAGGCAAAGAAACCTTGAGGTTGAAGTGGATAGCTCAATGAAACATCAAACTCTGTGCTTGGGTTTATTAGGAAAGATGAAAAGTAGGTTTTATACCCCACTTTTCTCTACCCTAAGGAGTCTCAAAGTAGCTTACAATCACCTTCCCTTCCTCTCCTCACAACAGGCACCTTGTGAAGTAGGTGGGGTTGAAAGAGTTCTGAGATAACTGTAACTGGCCCAAGGTCACCCAGCAGGCTTCTCCAGATTAGAGTCTGCTCCTCTTAACCACTACACCACCTTGGCTCTCAAGTGATTTTCAGGGGACTGAAAATAAAACACTCAATAATATTGTCATGAGAGCCAGGGCTCAGTGATAGCAAGGACTCCTCGGGAGAAGAGGAGCCCCATGTAACCAACCTTGACTCAACAGAAGCTGACCAGCAGGAAACCAAGCTGCAGGTTTCAAAGATTCACAGCATCAAGATTCACAACCAACAGCTGGTGCACAGTCACTGACACCCTCTAGCCTGGCTCAGCAGGTGAACCTCAGTTGGCCATTCCCAGCCCACCAGTATCACCTACAGCCTTAGAGCACCACAAACGAAGGCTGAGAACACAGCTACAGACAAGATGACAAAGTGCACATCTCCTGGCCCAATGCCAGCTGTCTGCTGATAACAAAGATGAGTAGCTGCGGAAGTGCTTCTGAGCAGTTAGCTGCAAGCCTGACCCTTAGGTGGGTGGCTATAAAATCACCCAAGAAAGGCTGTTAGGCATAGATGCAACGCGTATGTTAGACACTAAGCCACCAACTCTGCCTTGCCTAATTCTTGGACCCTGACCTTGGACTGAAGGACTCTGCCTTGCCTGACTTCTGGAACTCTGACCTTGGACCAAATACCTCAACCTTGCCTGACTTCTGAAACCCTGACCTTGGACTGATCGACCCTGCCTTGCCTAACTCCAGGCACCTGCTACTCGAAGCCTGCAAGCCAGTACAATTATAATGCCCCTGTATACATCTATGGTGTGGCTTCATATAAAATGTTGTGTGCCGTTCCAGTTACATCTCAAAAAGAACACTACAGAGCTGGAAAAAGTACAGGAGAGGGCAGCCAAGATGATTAAGAGGTTCGAGCACCTTTTCTGAAAAATGTTGGACCTTTCAGTTTAGAAAAAAACAGCTAAGTAGGGACATGATCGAGGTTTATAAAATTATGCATGGGTTAGAGAAAGTGGACAGAGAACTTTTTCTCCCTCTCCCAAAATACTAGCACTCAGGTCCATCCAATGAAGTTGACTGGCAATAGATTCAGGACAGACTAAAGGAAATAATAAGTGATTAAAATGTGGAATTCACTGCAACAGGATGTAGTGATGGCCTTAGGCATAGATGGCTTTAAAAGGGGATTAGACAGTTATATAGAGAATAGGATTTATCAGCGGCTAGTAGCCATAGTGACCAAAGGGAACCTCCATATTTGGAGGCAGTAAACCTCTGAATAGCAGTGCCTTTGATTCTATGCTCTGCTGTTGGCCATCCTGGACGTCCAGAGTAACTGGTTGGCCACTGTGTGAGAAAGGGTGGTAGACTTGCTCGACCACTGGTCTTATCAAGCGGGTCTTCTTATGTTCTTACCTTGTTAGTAGCAAGGGGAAATCAAATCATGATGACAAGTTTAGAATATAATCTACTGCTGTAAGGATTCTGTAAGGATTCTGTAATTCTGTAAGGATAGTATGGAGTCCGAGACTGCTCTTTCTCAAGGACAGCTGTGCCAGAGCTTGTGACTGACCCAAGGTCACATCAGCAGGTGCAAGTGGAGGAGTGGGGGAATCAAACCCGGTTCTCCCAGATTAGAGTCCGCACACTTAACCACTACACCAAACTGGCTCTCTTATCAAGCAGGTCTTCTTATGTTCTTACCCTGTTAGTAGCAAGGGGAAATCAAATCATGATGACAAATCATGATGATCCTTACTGCTGTAAGGATTCTGTAATTCTGTAAGGATAGTATGGAGTCCTTTGCTTCCAACTGGCAGTACTTGCCCCTCTCAAGTAGTGTTGTTAAGAGGAATTCTCTTTGTTCCTCTTTGCCAAATTTCTCCCTGAAATCCCACAATCTGTTTCTTTTGCTGATTTAAAGGACTTTGGAGTCTGTTTTTCTATCAAGGGAGGTTCTGTGCAAATTCAGGATTCTACCCTGTAGATGCTCAGAGTAAGACAAGATCTTCCCAAACATTCATATCTTTCTGCTAGAGGTGGTATATAACATAAAATAACCACAAGTGCTGAAATTACAAAACAGCACACTGATTTCTCTACAAAGAAAATCAAGGCGAAATCCCTCTTTAAAAAGGAGGAAAAAAGAGAATAAGAGGAATTAATGGCTTTATCTAAAAATGTAAATTTGAGAAAAAGAAATTCCACTCCCCATAACACTACCCTCAAGTATGATCATCAAGAGAAAACTGTTCATTTTGATAACAACTATACAGTGAATTCACTTAAAAGCACAGAGTAGCACATTTACATATGTAAACTATACATTGAGCTAGGTTGCACTCCAATTTTGCTAAACCTTCTGTCTCCTTTCTACAATCCATGTATTCTGGGGTAATTGGATTTAGCCATAATTAGTCATAGTGAAAATATGAATGAGGCTATACTTATTAATTGTGTATAGTGAACTGAACTAAAGGCAGAAATAAAGAGCTACTAAGGGTGCTGATTTAGCTGTTTAATATTCTTAAAGCTGCATCACAGCACCAAGCAAGATAGCAGCAAGAATTTTCATTACCATTGGAAAGAAAATCAGTTTGAATATGTACTTTCTTAGTCAATAAAATGGCCAGTGAAAAGTTTCTGATGCAGGTCACAAAAAGTTCCATGAATATGCACAGATAATTAACAGGTACAGTACTGAATGTTTGCCCTAGCATATCTCCCTGCAGTTCTGGAAAAAACATCCCAGAATTATCAGAAGATGTGCTTAAGAGAAAATGTGAATATGAATTTTTTGTAGGCCATCTTAAGTACTTTTTTGGGACACAGCACTTAGTTATGAAGAACAAAGATTCTATGGAGTGAAACAATAGTCGAGTGTTCTATGACAGGGAATTCAAATTCAAAACCAATGAAAATTCCTACTCTACAAGGTTTCCTCCCCCCTCCATTTGTGCCCCCTTTTAAACAATACTTGATCCTGTCTAGTTTTATTTAATACGATGTATGTATTAAACACAACTTGAAACAGAAACAAATTCTGAGTTTCTGTGGTTCGCACCACATACATTTGGAGCAGTCAAGAATGATTAATAGAAGAATGAAGGAGTTTAGGATGCCTGTGATTCATAGAACACCAATTGCCACCTCCATTTTGATCACCTATAGTTGTGAAAATGCATGAGAGTATAGCTGAATCTAGTGAACAGAATGTGAAGGAAACTGTGAACTTGATTAACCCAATGCTAAAAATTCTGGATAGGGCTCATGACATGGAGGTGCCTTAGTCTCAGACTTCCAAGGAACATGTTAAGAAAATGTAGGCACACTCTAAATCTGAACCATATACAACTCTGAGGCACATATTTTAGCCATAACACTCTCAACACTTGGGCCTTTATACGGAAGAATAAAAGAAATACAAAGAGAAAGACTGAGGATGCAATGTTGATTTATTTAGAAAGACTGAGGATGTTATTCTGATTTATTTATTTAGTATATTATTATTTCCATTCTTCCTAAAATGCATTTATGTGTGAAAATTGGTGGGCGTGGGGGGGGGCACCAGAAGGTAGCCTCAACTAGTGTGCAAAAAACTGGCACCGGCCCTGGGCAGGGTGAGAATTTGAGCTTGGGCCTCCCAGATCCTAGTCTGACACCCTAACCATCAGAGATATAGATGCCATGAACCAGAAATATTCTTTGATGTTAGAATCACAGAGGGAAAAGTAAGTTTAGCTGTCACCAACTGTATTTCAATTTGCAAGTGTGTGTGTGTGTGTGCGCGCGCACGTGTGTGTGTGTGTGTGTGTCTGTGTCTCCCCAATGGCTCATAGGCTCAAATAAACTCTATGGAACCTGAACAAAATTCAGAAACCTATAGTTTTGTGTACTGTGTGCCACATATTGTATTTCAAAAGAAAGCAATGTGGACCACTGCTTCCCTTCAGAACACATCCACAGTATCCTGTAATAGTAGAAGAGTGGTTACTGATACTTGTATATTATTATAAATTGTTCTAATCCTGTAATAGGTTTTACAATCTTGAAGAGAGGACTTAAAAATTTACCAGAATTTCTTAGTATTACCCATGCTTAAATGTTTGATCGCGCTAACAAAGAACTCTTAGAGTGATTCAGCAAGTGATTCAGCTTTATTGGAAGTAACGAACAAGCACTCAACTCAGTAAGAAACCAGAACAGAAAACAGTGGGAGCTTATGCTCCTTTTAAACATAACCGGGCTAATGTAGCCACGCCTATTTACAATTAACAACCAATGAGATTGCTTAGTTAAGGACCAATGGGAGTCTTTCCCTCCTAGGGAATGGTACCGTTCTGATTGGTCGCTGTTACGAAGCGACCAATAGGAAGTTCGCTGTCATATTATTCAGAATTGTTAAAAGTGTATCTGTCATACACGGTAAAACCATGCAATATTCAACAGCCACTCAAACCGTAGACTATTTGTCATCCATATCAAAAACTTTCTCACAAACCCTCAGCTGTTAAGAAGAAATAGAGATGTGGGCACTTCACTCCAAATCCCCAATCTTTCCCAGTGTTAAACGGCATGGGGCACAGAACAGAATGGTGTGGGATTTCTCAGCATAACTATCAGAGGGCCAGCATCAATCTGCCAGCACCACGTTCTAAAAATAGACAGCCAGACAGGTGTGGAACCACCAAAGCATGGTGAACTCCAATCCCAAATCAGCCAGCCTTTCCAGAACCCCATGGCTGATGGTATCAAAAGCTACTGAGAGGGGGGGTGTCTGCAACTAACTGGCCAGATAGGAGGAGACCATGAAACCTGAGGCAGGCCTTGGCCTAGTCTCCTCCTCATTCCCCCCCCCACACGCCTCCAACCAGCAGTCAGAGGGCAGCTCCCTAGAGAGGACAGGAAGTCCATCAAGGCTGTGAGGAGATCTGCCCCAGAATGCTGCAGGAGGGAGAGTCACTTCCTGGGCGGGAAGGGCTGTTTTATTTAGTGGAGCTTTTGGGCGGGAAACCAGTCGGTGGGAATTGAAAGCAGTCTGCCTAAAGTCTGGAGCCAGTCAGCCTGTCGGCTGAGGTGAACAAATGGCTGAAGAGACCCCACTCACTACAAATTTTTTGATGCATGCATTAACTAAACAATGTCAGGAGTTGAGAAACAATATCACAGAAATGCTCAAGCCAGCATTCCAACGCATGGACAAATTAGAAGAGCTCCAAAAGCAAACAAACCATAAAGCAGACATGGCTCTTCTTAAAGCTACAGAGCTTGAAAGGCAATTATCTACGAAAACTGCAGATGCCTGGGCCAGGGAGCGTATCCTGTCTCTGGATCATCACAATCGTGAGCTTTCTTTGAAGTTCAGGGGGTTTGAAGCAAACGCTGAAACTGAAACAGAGCTGAATATATTTCTGGCAAATTGGCTGGCGAGCACTCTAAACCTGGAGGCCGGTTTCATGCCCCTCCTACGGAGAGTTTATCGTGTCGGAAAGGTATGTGAAGAATCTACTTCCTCACTATATACTAGAGATATACTAGCAGAATTCAAAGACTTTCGAACACAACAGAAATTCCTCTAGGGCAAGGGGTGGCCTTGGCTTCCAGGGGGGGGAAGATTCAAGTCTTTCCAGACCTCCCTCCTGAATTTTTAAAGATAAGAAGATATCTTAAAAGCACCACAGCCAAACTGCGGGATCTTGGAATAAAATACCGATGGCTCCGTATGGGCAAGCTATGCGTTCAACGGGGCTCAACTTCCTATTTTGCTTATGACTCTGTCTCAGATGAAATAATGCTGGCCGCTTTAAATCCTTCCTCTTCTGAATCTCAAGAAATTAGAACTGGCAAAAGGAAAGAGCGCTCACCTCTCATGTCAGCTAAAATGACTCGGGTTTGTACTTCTGAAGACCATGAAGATTTTGAAGAGTGTGGACTCAATATAACAATTTGGGGTTTGGGGTAATATACAATAATTTTGTCAAGCTAATGAGTGGTGGGATTGTGGCGAATGTCTGGGTACGTTCCCCCAGGACCAATCAGTCCCTGGAAGGAGGGCCTATTATACCCTCCTGACCCTTGAGGCCTCCGAGGACTGAGATTAATCATGATTATGATTCAGTTCAAGAGTAATTTGTCAATATATTGTAAATTACTATAATGAGCTTAGACTGCTTGAAAATTTATAAATAATACTTTGTAATAATTTTGGGAGAAGTAAGAAGAAGGAAGATGAAGAAGAAGACAAAGTGTGCATGTGAAGTTTTGTTTTTTATATTATTAATTGATTTTGATGTTGGTAAAATTATAAAATTCTTTCTTCAATAAAATTCCTTAAAAAAATTTTTTTTAAGCTACTGAGAGATCCAGAGGAATGACCAGGGATGCACTCCCCCATCTAACCCTCCAAGTGACGATCATCAATCAGGGTGATTAGAGCCATTTTCATACCAGTTATGTCCAAACACATCTGCATGTTTCATTAGACCATGGCTGTAATACCTCTTGCAGTTCAGTCACTTAAATCTTATTGATTATGATGGTATTTAGTTAGTATAACTACAGTCAGTATTGTAGCCTGCGTATCTTGAGGGCTTTTGGACTGAAAATCAGCAAGAAATGCTGGGAAAAGATTACAGGCTTTATTAATAATTTAATAATAATTGCAATTATTAGCTATTCAACAATTTATTATTGAATGATAATTTCACAATAATTGTTAAATTATTTAATTTGATAATTATTTTCTTGATTATTTTAGCAGATTTATGTCATCACATTGATTTCTGAATTAGCATTGCTCTAAAAGGAAAACATCCAATGGTAACCATCTACAGATTTCAATTTGCATTTGTAGTCAATTAATAGCATTGGAGACCATGAGAAAATCTACATATCTCCATCTGACAATAAGATAAACAGAATCCTTTAAGACACCAATTTATAAAGAATTCAGAAGATAATATGAAAAGCAGGTGAAATGTGACTAACCAACAGAGTGTATCCATCTTGCATCTCCCAGCAAATAATATTCCCAGTTAATGCATTTTTTCAGAAATGATCCTTACCTCCAGGTTAAGATACTATGTGAGAATTTTCACCATTTCCAAAGCGTTCTTGAGGTCTGTAGTTTTCATGGGCCTTCAAAGTCATTCTCAGTCTGATGCTTGGGAGTTGATCTGATATGTGTGTATTAATTAGTAATCCCATAATATCGCATCCATTCTTGATACTATTAGAAAATTGCAATGGTGGCAAGTATCACAGTGCAAGTAAGAACTGCTTTAAAGATGATTTATTTATTTATTTATACCTTGTTATTCACCCCAATAGGGATCCAAAGCTTACATTGTTCTCCTCTCCTCCCTTTTATCCTCACAAAAACTCTGTGAAGTCAGTTAGGCTGAAAGTGTGTGACTGGCCCAGGATCACCCAGCAAGCTTCCATGGCAGAACAAATATTCACATCTGGGTCTCCTAGGCTCTTGTGTAGTTGTCCCCAATCTGATGCCCATGGGCACCATGTCACCCACTAACACCTTTCCTGTATTCTACCAAGTGCTTTTAGAAAGGGGGGGGCAGGTGGGGCTTTTCCCAGCAAAGCTTCTGATTGGCCACTGGAGATTTGATTGGCTTTTAAAAATACTGCTTTGGCAGTAGCTGCCACCACAGCACAAGGATCTTCACTGTGTGACTGAAGGTAAGCTGTTGTGGTCATTTTGTCACTGGCTCCACCTCCTGTGGCAGCCATTTTGTGGCTGTGCCCACCATGTGTGTCAGAACTCCAATGGTAAGAAAGAAGCCTGATAAAGGACCAATATTAGAAACCTAGTGTAAACTTATTATATACAAAAATACATATATTTATTAGAAAGATAGTTAAAAATATTTAAGGGCCCAATGAAAGCCTCAGTACAAAGTGCAAGTGAGAATTCCAATGGTACTTACCTCAAAAAGGTTGAGGACCACTGCCCTAGTCTGACACTCTGACCTCCACACCATACTGCCTCCATCAATATATCTAATTCCCAACATGGCAAAATCTGTGGATCCTTAAATCCAGAGACTGGAGCCATGACCTATGGGGAATTAACCCCCACGAAAAAAGAAAAAAATAGAAGCAGCAGCCATAGCTTTAAGAAAGTGATACCCCCAGTGGCCATTGCTAGGCAACCACAACAAAATTATCAGCTTTCAAGCCCTAATTACTGTCCGTAAAAGTTAGGGAACGGGCTATTTTCAGTGACACAGAAGTCCTTGCAGGTTCCCTACTGTGCAACGGTGCTGTAGTTTTCCTAGGTAGAGGCTGCCAGGAGAAAGGATGGAGAGAAAGCATAAGACAGGAATGTAGATAAAGGTGGCTTGGCTGGTGGGTGGGAAGCAGAGACAAAGGCAGGAAAGGGGGGGAGCCTGTGGGGGCTTTCAGGAAATAATGGGTGAAGGGGAAATGAGATGCTTCCCCACAAGTCATTGTGGGTCCCTCGCTTGTATAATACATACTGCACAAAAACTTATAGAAAATCATTATTTGTACGAGACTCTGAAATGTTCCCAGCCAAGTTTATTCTTTCCTCACCTTCCTTCTCCACTCTACTGACAAAAAGAGAAGGAAGCCATGGAAACTGAATATTGTTGTCATGGGCAGAAATAGCCTCCATATATAAAACTCATGAGAATGCTAATAGGAGTTTGGAAAACACAACATAAAATGTAAATTAGGGGTATGCATTTGGATATAGCTGAGCTGAAATTAAACCCAAAAGCTGCTGTTTTGTATCACTTATGGGGTATCCGAAATGATCCAAACACTTCCAAAAATTTTGAAGAAACAAAAATTTATCTCCAGGAATTTTGGGATGTGTTTTGGTTTCAGAAAGGTGCAAGAATGGGGAGGGAGAGAGAGGAAGCTGACCCATCAAACAGCTGTCAGCAATTAAATGTTAAAGAGACTAGAAGCACCTGTTAGAGAATGAGATTGATATTTTGCTTTATGGACTTATATTTATTGCTACACACAATGGACTGTGCACACACACACACAGGCTCAGAGAACTGGACACTTTAAGTCACCTGTTGTGATGCAACACATAGAAGGTGCCTGCACAAGCCTTACATGTAAATGAGGTTTCAGCTACACAGTTACCAGCCTGGTGAAGAAGCACACACCTCCATTATTGTGAGCAATGAGAAACAACAGCTTTGAGAAGAGACAGCCCCCATTGCAGAAATAGTTGTAGTCACGTAGGACACATCACTATTTTGTTCCTGCTTTGGTATTTCCTGCCAAATAGACATTTGGTTTACAATGGAATGGCCAGCTTCATCAACACTACAATGAAGCATCCTGACGCCAAGGTTTTCACACCTGCCCAGGTGCCGTTCCTTGAGTAAGGCTTTAGATTACGATATTGGCCACTCCTTATAGGTAACCACCCCTCCCTACATGCAACCAATAGGATTAGTTTTGGGACAGACTAACAGGGACGTGGGCCAGGAGGTTGGCACGGCCACCACCCACCTCCTGGATCCCCCGATAAAAAAGAGAACCAGTCACATGGTCTCTCTCTCCTACTTGATCAACTAGCATCTCCCCTGCAACAACCCCTGTCTGCTTTTACCCCTCTTAAGTCCCACTTGCTATTCCCAACCCTTGCCTCCACTGCCCACACGTTCTGGCTGGTTCTGGTCGTGTGTCATTGCAATAGTCTTGCATAGCCAAAACAAGGAGCTTATTATTGCTTCCTGAGGCCTCTGGTGAATCAGAGAAGAGCTATTTGCCTAGAACCTATTTTTACAAACTGTTGCTAGTCATTGCCAGTTAGCTTCAAATTGGATTCCCCAATCCACATTTACCTAGATCAACATGAAACCACTGGTTTGCTGGTCATATATACAAGAACAGCCCTACTATATGAGAATGATCCACTCTAAATCTAAATTTGTTTTTCACTTCAAGTATGTGACACTAGCTGTCCCTGGGGAAGTATGAATAGACTACTCAGTCTCCTTTATATGATTGTCAGTAATGGTCACTTATTTAAATTCTATTAAGATATTCCTTTTTTTTAGTATTATTGTTTAGTCAGAGAACTTCAGAGTTCTCTAAGCACATCAAAACTCATCTTAAGCAACATTAAAATCATAACTTTTTAATAACCAACATTCAGTTAAAGCAATGAAAGCCAAACTATCATTTAAATCCTGAGAAAACACCATTGTGGGTTGTGTCATGAGCAACGACAACGGTGCTGAGTCCCCACCCGAGTTGGCATTGCAGCCAGAGGCGCCGGCATTGCCAGAACCAGAAGCCGGGCCCTCTGACTCCTCACAAGTTGATCGCTTGCCAGCGCCTGAGCCTGTAAACCCCGCACCTGGTCCTGCAGCAGCCAAGGAGGCACAGGTACAATCAGGGAACCCACCTGACTCACCTCCGTGGGTGGTTCAGCTAAGAGAGCGGCCCCGCAGAGACTTAGCCACCCTCCGTCAAGATGCACGCTGGCAGGTAAGGTGAAAGCCGACTATTAGCAGGAGCGCTGCTGCCACCACGGGAAGCCCAGCCAGAGGCCTATATAACTCCCACTCAGTATTGGGCTCTTGTGGAAACAACAAGTCACCTCCATGCATCCCTCACATCCACTTTCGGCTCCTGTCCTCGGACCCCCACTCTGGCTTGGATTCCTGGCTCCCTGACCCTTGCTTTGGACGACCCCTCTTTCAGATTCCCAATTTGGCTCTCTCTCTGACTCTCCTGGCAACGACCTTGGACTGGACTTGAATTCTGCCTCTCATCCCAAACCCAGCCTGTGACAGGTTGTAGCTCTCTTGCAACATTAAGCAGAATACCACTGTAGCATGCCTGTCGTTAATGAATTTGGGATATAGTTCATATCCAACTAATCTGGGTTTTTTTTGACAATTCAGGATTGCTCTTTGGAACATAGTATATAAACTGCTTGGCTGTTGGTTGATTTTTTCCCACAGATTAGGTGGTGCAAGATTAGCGATCTGAAAACTAATGGAAAACACAGGGCAAATGAGGAGGGGGGAGAGAGAAGATTTTTCTCGAAGGACTTTTTTTCCTATGCAAGGGACCACCGGAAAAAAGCTGTTATACGATAATTTCTCTTTTGGAATGACTGAAATGATTTTTAAACATTTTACTCTCTCAGATTGTGTACCCTGAACTATTATGTGTATGTACAATTTTATAGGCTAAGTTATAAATTATGCATTTTATATTGCTAAATAAGTTACAAATAAAATTTAGGCCTAACAATATTGCACATATTTCTGCCCTGACCTGGATAGCTCAGGCAAGCCCGATCTCATCAAATCTCAGAAGCTAAGCAGAGTCAGGTCTGGCAAGTACTTGGATGGGAGACCTCCTTGGAATACCAGAGGCGAAAGGGGGGCAGGCTTTATTCAGCCATCTCTCTAAATATTCTCCTGGCCCCCAATGGGGGTCCGTCGCCAGAGGTCATCATGACTTCCAGGCATACACACACGCACACAAAAATACAAAAGAAAAAAGCACTGCACATATTTCAATTTCCCCTAAAATTTCAAGTCCTCCCCCCCACTTGAAAGTTTCTGGAAATCTTATCTCTCTCTATGCTGTCTATCAACAAACTCCAAATTAATTATGAAGAGTGGCTATAACAGCAATTTAAATTATCATCAAAGCAAGCTTTGCTCATAAGAATTTCATGATTACCAGCTCACTTTCATGACCAAAACCATTAATGTCTAGTTTTCCAGTTAAGCACAGCTTCAGTCAATGTTGCATTTGACCTTGAATAATTTTTAAATAGTGTTTCCTACTTTCTTATATAAGCATAAATAAATCCTTTTTTTCTTTGGAATATCTGATTTTGCTTTTATTTTATAAGATACATTTTGTTATTTAACACTACTGAAATGTAAAAATATCACAAATAATATATACACTATATATCAATGCTACTTCTTAATCACCTGTTGGGGGAAAAGAATCACCAAGTGAATTTAGAACTTTGAATGCAGAAAATAACAGATGAGTGCACATACTCATTAGAAGCCGATGTTTTAATACTCTCATTCCTGAATTCTATTGCTGACAAGTCAGCTCCATTTATTTTAAACTCTGCATAATTAATTATTCAATAAAAGGTAAATTGACTCCTTTAGCACTTTTTTAAAAAATGCCCAAAGAGACATGAAGAAAATAGAGCAGGTACAGAAATTAAAATGTAGTGTATGAATCCTACTAAGTATAATTAATTAGAAGCAACAATCCATGGAACAATACTTTATAATTAAGTGATAGGAAAGAAGGTCATCAGACAATCCAACCGTGCTTAGGCAGTCCCAGGGTGAACTTCACAGAAACTGTATCTTCTACCAAATATATTAGTTCCTTAACACACAAACTGAAATGTGATGTAAGGTTTCATCGGTATGCAAAAGACATACCTCTGCTTTTAATTCAGCCCAGGTCCTGAAGTCTCATTACTTACTCATTGTTCATAAAGGAAAGTAAATCAATATAGGGAAATTGACTGAAATCTTCTATGTCTTAGGTACTACATACCTCAGAGATTGCCTGTATCCTGCCCATGACTACAATCATAGATCAGCTGAGATAAGTCTTATGAGCATACCATTCATGTGGCAAATTAGTAAATGGGACATGTAAGGATTATTTTTTCCTCAGCTCTGGAATCCTCATCTTCTGAGGCCTATCCAAATTTTGAACTAGAGTATTGTCTTGAGATGGTGTAGGAATTTTTAGTTTTAGCAAGCAAATTAACAGTGCACTCCTAAACAGTTACATCCTTCTAAGTCAACTGAAGTCAACTGGCTAAAAAAGGTGTAAATATGCTTACGGCTGCATTGTAAGTAAGTGAGGGTGATTTTTTAACACTATATTCAAAATACATGTTTTAAAAATTTATATTATTTTGTTTATATTTTGCGTTTATAAGATAGTTATTTAGCCTGAGTCATCTGTGCATTTATCAGATATTATTATTATTTATAAATTTTTATCTCACTTTTTAGGCTGTAAGGGTTTTTAAATAATATTTTATCAGAAAAGAATAACTATTTAAAAATCAGAGTGAGGTACACAGTACATATTGCAAATCCTCAAGATGCATACTTTCTGTCAGTACAGAACAATGGAAGACCAAGTACTTTGCATGCTTATGTGTATGTGTGTGTGTGTGTGTGTGTGCATGCGCGCGTGCACATGCAAATATGATACACACAAATACGTATAAAGACACATGCCAACAACATGAGAATATATATATAATAGCGAACTTGCCCCCGGAGTGCGGATCGCTAAATCAGCGCTCCGGGGGCAGCTGGGGGGCGGGGGGAGGTTTGTGCACATGTGGGCCAGTCCCCACGTGGGCCAGTCCCCATGAGTAGGCACAGTAAGCCCACTCAATATGAGTGCACACATTACAGTCAAAGTCTTTAGCACATATCTACCAAATGCACACCGTGCACTTGATCAGTACAGTCTTCATCAGCAATTCAACATTCTGGAAAGCTGATAGGAGATATTAGCCTCGCCGCCGCTGCCACTGCCGGCCGCCGCCGCCGAGGGGGGGGGAGGACCAGCCTCTCCGCCGCCGCCTCGGAGCCAGGGGGGAACCGGCCTCACCGCCTCGGGGAGATCGAGCGGGGGGGAGGAGATGGAGCTCTTCTCCCCCCCCGCGAGTATCGCGGGTCCCCCTCTTGTATATATATAATGATACACACTGATGATATCTGCTCAGCCAGAATGCTTACCAGTGACCAAACTCCTCTAATCCAAATGCTTCTAAAGGAGCATATGTTGAATAAGCTGATCATGAGACAGAACAAAGAGCACTGGGGCATTCCACTGTTAGGATAGTGTGTATAATTTCAGTTCTTCCAGATGGCCTCTGTCCTGTGGATACCCATGAGTAGGCACAGTAAGCCCACTCAATATGAGTGCACACATTACAGTCAAAGTCTTTAGCACATATCTACCAAATGCACACCGTGCACTTGATCAGTACAGTCTTCATCAGCAATTCAACATTCTGGAAAGCTGATAGGAGATATTAAAGCAGGCATTTTAGGAGATCAGGGCATACTATTGTCTTTTGTGGGGTGTCATCATACCTGGTAATGTTTCAAAAGCAAAAGAAGCTCATTCCCCTGATCTTTCTGCTAACCCCAGTTGATCTCACTAACTGCCCTTGGACACACAAGTCATGGCAATTGCAGACATAACCTGCCAGTAAGAAGAAGAGAAGAAGAAGAGATTGGATTTATACCCCGCCCTTCACTACCTAATGGTCCCAGAGCAGCTTACAAACTCCTTTCCCTTCCCCTCCCCATAACAGACACCCTGTGAGGTAGGTGGGGCTGAGAGAGCTCTTGAAAGAAACTGCTCTTTTTTCAAGAACAGCTCTTATCAAAACTACAGCTTGTCCAAGGTCATCCAGCCAGGTGCAAGTGGAGGAGTGGGAAATCAAACCTGGTTCTCCCAGATTAGAGTCTGCACATTTAACCACTACACCAAACAGTAAAGGAGTTTCTATGACTCTCTCAGTTCATTATATTATCAGATCTTTCAACAACCCCTTTTTTATCCACTACTTTCTTTTCTGATATAGCAGTTACAGTTTAAGGTCTCTTCTCAGAAGACAATCTGAAGGTCTCCAAATAATATTTAATGAGCTTAACGAATCCATAAACCAGTTTTTTATAGAAACTTTACCTTTTTTTATTCATCTGAGGTTCTCATTAGCTGCTCACATCATAATAGGTACAGCAGCTTATTGCTACATTACAGGATAATACTGCAATTATAAAAGTATATCATCTCATGACAGACAGCCACAAAAGGACAGAAGAACCCATGCTGCTTAGGCTTCTAATTGCAATCCAGTTAAGACCCAAATGTCTTTTCAGCCAGAAGTTTTGCTACACCTGTATTAAGATCCCCAGAAAATCAGTTCTGGCATCTGTTTTATTTCACTGTTAAAATGAAATGGTGTCAGAAAAGTCAGAATAATTATCAATACCATAAAAATCTTTTTTTTAAAAATTAACAATTGTTTCAAAGCTAGGACAATAAAATGATTAAAAATTGCATTACAGGAGCAACCATGTGCACATTTCACTATGTAGTGAGAAACTCCATACGAGAAGGCAAATAAGACCAAAGCTCTTCTAATATGAAAGGACCAAATTACAACACAACATGAAATTTCTTTCTAGATTTCTTTAAATAATCCAAAAATGCTAGTGTATCCTACACTGTATTTTTGCAAATCCATTTGCAAGTGTAAACCTTTATCCTCATTAGCACAATTATGTAACAATATACCAAGCATTAACTGTGGAAACCACCCTAGAAAAGTAAACAAAAGTGTTTTTGGCTAAACATTAGGAAGAACTTCCTGACAGTTAGAGTGGTTCCTCAGTGGAACAGGCTTCCTCTGGAGGCAGTGGGCTCTCCATCTTTGGCAATTTTTAAACAGAGGCTAGATGGTCATCTGACAGCAACGAGAGGGAGAGCAGGAACGGTTGTATCAGTGCTTAGTTCTTGTGGTCCTTTCTTACACACCCAAAGAAATGCTGATCATCACTATGGGGTCAGGAACCAAATTTTATCCAAGCCAGTTTAGCCAGGGATCCTGGGCATGGAACAGGGGTCACTGGGGGTGTGGGAGGGGGGCATATATGAATTTCCTGCATTGTGCAGGGGGTTGTACTAGATGACCCTGAAGGTCCCTTCCACCTCTATTATTCTCTGATTCTAAATAAAACAATGCACAGATTTAAAAACTACAAATAGATAATTGTTTGAGACAATTCACCCTCCTTCAAATATCTCCTGAAACAGAACTGTCTTCAGGCCTTTGTAAGACACCTTCCATACCCACTCAGTTGGAAAGGCCATTCCAGAGGAAGAGGCTTAAACACAGAGAATGTCCATTACTTAGGTGTTTCTATACCGGCAGTTCTAAGGAGAAGACTGCCTATGAGACGGAGGTGATGGCAGACAGTTTGCCAATTTGAAGCTAGCCTCAGAAATACATGCTCCTCCCCCAACTCCTTTCTGATTCAGACCAATTCTGTCTTTCCAGTTATTAACCATGATATTTCGTTTTATGAATACTGATCACAAAACATGGTCCTTTCAAATACCAGAAACTGAAACCATAGATATGAAGGAATCTATCTCATGTTACCAATGGTTTGCCAGGTCACATGTACTAGAAAGCCATGATTAAAAGTGGAAAAAGAAGGAAAAATGCAAATGGCTCCAGAGAGGGGATAAGGAAAATAGAAAGAGTACATGTTCCCAAGGATAGCTCCCAATTTTCAAACACATTTTGCAGAGAACCGTCATCATATATGCATTGTACTTTTGCAGAAGGCCAATTGAATACAACTCCTTTTATAGGATTTAGTTATATAAAACATATAAAATCTCATGGTAGGATTATAACCACTGTATAAATCCAATGAAAACATGCTACAAATACTCAACATCATTACAGTCCAAATAGATGACAATCACACTCAGCCAAAAGTGCTTGCATTCCTTACAATGCTTTTGATGATGTCCAGTCAAAAGTTGAACTACAAACCTGTTTCCTTACATTCTTTTATTTAAAAATATTCACAATAAAATATGGAGACTAATTATGGTGTATATGCATTGTCCTTTTTCTGGATATGTAAACATTCTGACTACCTTTCAAGATAATAAAGTCTTCCAGCATGGACTTTCTATAGAATAACATGCTAAAGTGGGTTAATCATATTTGGGGTGCAAAAAATTATTTGATAAGGTCAGACATGATAGTCCTACCTGCAACTCACCTCTGTAATTACACTTGTTATGAGCAATGCATACATGTTCATGTACACATTTTCTTCTCAATAATTTCCGTTTCTCCACCATGGCAGGATGTCTTAAAATTTTGCCATGATGAAATTAAAAACCTATAGAGTAGCATTCTTGTGTGCTACTCTATAATGTCAAGTAGGAGAAATGAGAGAGCATGCCCATTATACATTATAGTGAGAAGCATGCAGATGAAAATTTACCCTAAATGCTGTATCTCAGTGCAGGCAGACAGGTATTGGATTTCTATTTAAATTCAATAAGCAGTATAAATGTTAAGCACAAAAATATCTTCTGTTTATTTTGACATACCAAACTGAGCAAATGCCTAGGATTAAGAGTGTAAGGAGAACCAAGAAGGGTCAATTGGATAAAGAAGTACTTTGGGAACACTTAGGAAATGAAGAAGAAGAAACCACAAGTCTTCTGTGTGGCCTTTTTATTGCTTCTGTAACTGATCCATTGCTCATGAGGCTGCCTGTCTGCAAGTCAGTTTTATAAACAAAATACAAGTTCACAATATAGTTGTACTCAAAATGACATTGCACTATGAACCCACTTAATCTCTTTTTATTTTGCCATAACATTTATTGTATCATGATCTGTCTGCTGAACTGTACATTCAAGTTCAGAAAAAAGAGAGAGAAAGGAAAGAAAAAATTGCTTTACAGTAGATACAGATTTGATTGGGGCAAGATATTTCCTTGTATGTTTTTCATTTTTCTATTTCAGCTGTAAAATAGTCACTTGTGCATTCACCTTCAGTAATCATTATCTCCAGGAAACCAAGCATGACTTTTTTGTAAATTGTTTCTCCTCCACCCTCTTTAAGACTCCTAACAGGTCACAAAAGACTTGTATTAGCATACATAGGCAGACTGAAAACATAAAAACATTTGTGATCTAGTAACTCTTACAAACTTCCTATAAAAGATTTTTCTGCATTGGATAATTCTATGTTCAAGGACAAAATGAAAACTGCAGGGTGATATAAACATCCTAATTACCGTATTTTTCACTCCATAAGACGCACTTTCCCCCCAAAAAAAGTGGGGGGGAAGTGTGTGCGTCTTATGGAGTGAATACCGCAAAATACGCACCATCCTGAACAGCGCCTTCCTGAGCGGCGAGTCAGTTCCCCGTACTGTACTCCTGGCTCCCCCTTGGTGCGCACTCGGCAGCGGCGCTTCATACAATTGCACACGGTGGGAAAAAGCCCCCTCCCCTCCAGCCCCCAGAATATACCCTATGTTTTCGCCATTGACGTCAATGGCCCATAGGATATAATGGGGCTGAAATTGACATTCAGCTGGCCCAAAAGACTCCCGAATAGGCTGGTACTGACGAAACTGACATGTGGGAGTCTTACTGCCAGCCGAAATTGATTCTGCCTGATTCCGCCGAATCCGAATGGGCCGAATTTATTTATTTATTTTTTGCACACCCCTAGTACACACACCCTGTCTACATGTATTCACTACAGGCTGTACAGTTTGCACACTGATATTCTCAGTGGAGACACAGGACTAAATTCACTGAGGGAAGGGGAGGACTAGTGGGATTACTAAGAATCCAGTGCTATTTCCCCCCAATACTGATTTAAGGTAACCCCACACCCCTTTGATCTATTGTTGAGAGCTAGCTCTAAACCTTGTATAAAAACAGTGGAAGGATATTGCACAAGAAGATTTGTGAGGAGGTATATTCTGCTCCACCCTAAGTTTGTAATGTCCTATAAAAGCCGTTCTAAGATGGCTATGCTGTTCCTTTTATTGTTTCATCCAGAGGTCATTTGGGGCCGGAGCGCACCAGAGCACTGCTCCAGCAGCCCAGGAGCGGGCACAAATGGCAGTGGCGGCAAGCCCCGCCCCCAGCTTCCCGCGCCAAAGCACTGCAGACCAGGGGAGGCCTGAAGAGGCCCGTCGTTGGCCTCCCAGGGCCCGCTCTGGAGCACTGTGGCCCGGGGAAGGCCTCAGGCTCACCGTCCTTCCTTTCTCTTTTCCTCCTTCTTTCCTTCTCTCTCTTTCTTTCCCTCTTTTCTTCTGTCACTTTCCCTTCTTTCCTTCTCTCCTTTTCCTCTTTACCTCCTTTCTTCCCTTCTCTTTCTTTCTTTCCCCTAGGTTCATGAAACGATGCAGAAGGTTGCACCTTGAAAAGTGAGCTTGTCTCTTCTTCCCACCCACAAAATTAAATACCTTTTTTTTAAAAGACATTGGGAACAACAAAGTCTGTAGCAATAAACAGAAATCTTGTAAAACCTACAGGACTACAAGTTTTTATTCTGGGCTGATGCATCTGACAAAGTGGTCCTAGTCCATGAAAGCCCACACGAAAATGAAAACTTCATTGCCACAATATTCCTATTTATGTTTGTTGCAACGGACTAGCACAGGTAACCCTCAACAACAATAACCATGAAAGGAGTCTGCACGTCACTAAACACGTCATACAAAGAGTTAGTACATAGAACCCCAGCCTTGCTTTAAATCAGTGCTTGAAGTAGAAGAGGAAAAGAAAGATGTGGGATGGTTTCATTCAATCTAGGCCAGGCTCAATTTAGCTTGTGGTCCATTCACCATCTTTAGATATATCATTGCTGAATAAACTATTTGCTAAAAAGCTTAAATTACATATTCACACCTTAAAATCCTTACAGTGAGTCAGTTATCAATCATTACCTAAAATAGAGGTACTATAAATTAAGTCAAAAACATTAATGAATGTAATCTAAAATTAGCCATCACAGTTCTTTTTTCAAAAAAAATAGTTTCCAGATACTCTTGTGTAAATTGCGTGCACTTCATCACTGCAACGGCAGAGAAAGGCCAGCAAAGCTTATTTCCATCTTCTATCTTTCCTCAGTCTAGAACCTTTTATGGGGTTGGGGCTGGAAGAGATAGGCCCTGCAGACACAGGCAGCTGAACAGACAGCTTCCTATCCCTACAATAACTGAAACTCCCAAAAGCTGCCTATTCAAGTTTTTGCTTCTGCAGTGTTTATTTCTCCCTGGCCCAGCTCCAAAAACATCTCTGACCTGGGCAGCCTAGACAGAATAGGACCAAGGCAGCTATTCCCATTCTTATTCAGCCTTGCCCCCAAAACAGCTTCATCTTTCTTCAGCAGCCACGGCCCCGAGCTCAGCAGAGTCTATTTCGAACTAGCCTTATTCAGAGTGAAGTGACCACGAAACATATTCTTAGTGACTTTCATAATATTGATCTGATGTTATCCTAGGATAGTGAAAAACTGCGATGCCATACCACCATATTCTACCGTATTTTGAGCACTATTCTCAAACAAATACTTTAAAAATGTTACAGACACTAGAAGCAGAGAGATTCTGTCTATATCGTTTATTTCGTCATAAATATAATAAATATCATTAAATGGTATAGTATCTTTGCACCTTAGCCCTTAATTACAAGCTTTTTCTGAAATGCCTTCAAGATCATGACCTTTAAAGGTGATTTAGAAGCTGTACAGATAGCATGTTTTTCCACATTATTGAAAGCACTGTCTGTAGTAGGGACACAAGAAGTGTAAAAGAAAATGCAGGCTACCACTAAGGTTGCCAACTAGACAGGGGGGAAATGTCCTGTTCATTCAATAGAGATTTAATGAATAGAAATGGACCATTGAGGTTCTATATGGCATGAAGTTAAATAACACTGCCTGATAATTGTGTGCAGATCAAACTGACATTAACAAGACAGCTAGAGGGATCAGTGTAAAAGTTGGCAACCCTAGCCATCACATTTGTAAATTCTGAAAAATGAATTCTATTCTAGTTACCATGTTATGTAGTTTGAAGAGTAAAAACTCAGTGACTTATGTGTGTAATTTCAATATACTACAGGTTACATGTGTATATACAGGTTATAAATACAAACACACACTCACTCACACACACACAGAGTTATTTGCTATTTATAAATTTTCGTGAACACAGGGTGGGAATACCACTGTTACAGGGTTTTATCCCACTCTCTGGAGAAACATTAGTTTAAAACAGGCACATGGAAACAAAGAGCTTCTTTGTTGCAAAGGTGGGGAGACATCACACACTGTCCCTGACACAATGACATCACCCGGAAGTGACGTAATTGTGCCGGAAACATTGCACAGGAACACTCTGGTACTTGGGTGAAATGCTATGGTTTTCGCCCTCAAAACCATAGAATTTGCCCAAATACCAGAGTGTCCCTGTGCAACATTTCCGGTATGACCCGGGAGTGATATCATCATGTCAGGGATGGTACTTCTGGTTTTACTGGAAGTGCCCCAAAAATGTCATTTGAGGATGGAGAAGCCCACTCCAAATTGAGGGATCCCCCTCCCGGACCAGGGGGCTGGGATCCCTACACCCATGGCCCCCATCAGCTGTTACGTAACTCCACAGATTGGGGCCACATTGAGCCTAAATAGATCTTTCTGCACACTTGGGGAAATCTCCAAGTATGCAGAAAAATCTGAAATGTTTAAAAAAATACACAGGGGGGTTAAATTCCTCCCAAAATAAAAAAGCACAGAGAAACAACCTACCTCTGGTGGCAAGGCAGCCTGGGTTCCGCACTCCATCTGACGTTGGCATGTCAGGCTGAGAGCTGTGCTCCTCCTAGTAACACAGCAGCCTAGGAGCCTTCCTGGACCTGGCAATGGAGCCGTGGCAGCCTGGGAAGAAGACTGTGTTCTCTACAGCTTGCCCAGAACTTGGTAAGCTGCAGAGAGTGGGGGGGGAGTCTCTGCTGACCTGCTCAAAGTAGATCCAGGTGAGCCAGTAGACTCCCCCCCTCCCCGCTAATCTCTGCAATTCACCTGGAGCGGCTCTTGGCAAACCAGCACAGGCTGCTCCCCCCAGCTCTCCAGCAAGCTGCAGAGAGGTGGGGGGGGACTGTGCTGGCTTGCCTGGAGCTGCTCCAGGTCAGCCACAGAGAGTGGTGACTGTGCTGGTTCACTCAGAGTTGCTCTAGGTGAGCCACAAAGAGCAACAGTGAGGGGGGAAGCCCAGGAGCTATGCTGGACTCAGTGGTGGAGCCACAGCAGCCTGTGAGAGAAGACTGTGTTCTCTGCAGCTCTCTCAGAACTGGGTGAGCTGCAGAGAGCAGTGGTGGGAACTCCAGGCCCATAGCTACATTGGAGCCTTTGGGGGCCTGGCCCCCCAACTTATCACCAAGACCCCCCAACTTCCCACCCAGCCCAGCCCCCCCCACTTCCAATTTTTAATTTTATTTATTGCACTCGTCACCACCAGCAGCAAGCCTTGTGCCACCCTTTCTTGCCTGCCACTCTCTCTGGGTAAGGCAAGCCCTGTGCCCTCCAATCCCACACTGCTCTCTCTGGACAAGGCAAGGCCCGTGCCCTCCCGCCCTCCAATCCCACGCTGCTACTCTTTCTTGTTTTTTGCCAGCCAGCAAGGCAAGCCCTGACCGCCTTCATCCCTCCAATTCCCAAGCTGGCAAAGCAAGTGCCGCACTGCCCAATCCCTCCTTCGGCTTCGGAGCCCATGATTTTGCTTCCATTCTTTCCTCCCCTTTTCCCTTTTTATTTTCAGAGCTCAGCTCTGCCTCCCGCCTTTGAATGGCGAGAATTCCTCTTCCCCCCTTACCTTTTTTCTGCAGGGCTCAGCTCTGCCTCCCACCTTTGAATAATTAAGTTATTTAAATTAGCCAGTGCCAAGTGCCCCCCAATAAATTTAAATGCCCCCTGACTTAGAAATTCCTGGCTCTGGGCCTGGAGAAGTCTTTGCTGGCTCGCTCAAAGTAGCTCCAGGCAAGCCAGTGGAGAGTCCCCATCCCCCCGCTGGCCTCTGTGGTTCACTTGGAGCAGGTCTCAGCAAGTCAGCACTGTCTGCTCCACCCCCCAGAGAGTGGCGGGGGGAGACTGTGCTGGCTCACTCAGCGCTGCTCTAGGTGAGCCACAAAGAGTGGCAGCAAGGTAGCAAGGTGAGAAGTCACTGCTGGCTCACTTGGGACTGCTTCAGTCATAAATTCTGACTCTAGCGATGATGAGTATTCAAACCTTTAAGTTTCTCCATTTGTTAATGACAGTGATAATGGTTCTTAATGCCACCGTTGACTGCTGTTCACTTTACATGGTTCAAATGTTATTCTGTATAGTTTATTAAATATTTTATTACACTATTTGGTTCAGATTTTTTTTTCCTGTTTTCCTCCTCTAAAAACTAGGTGCGTCGTTGCAGGGAAAAAATCTCTCATTCCCAAATCTGTAGCAGAATACAAACAGCTAGTTTTTCATGTGAACAGGAGTAAATGGAATAGGGCTTTCATGTGCCTTGCCTTAAAACCGGCTAATCATATGCCTACTAAGATAATTACATTAAAACAAATCTAACATGTTTCAATAAACCTTTGCATTGCTATTTAATAGTCAGATGTCCTATTCCACAGACTAGAAGTAGCAGCCTTGTACACAACATGTGTGTTTATATAAGCCATGCATGAGACCACTCCTGACAGTACACCCCACCTCTACGTATCCTGCTAATTTTACCACCCATGCATTCACCTTCCTCACATTAGCACACATCCTATGTGTACAGGGGCATTAGAGGGTGGTTACCTCATATAGACCCAGTTACATGAACCTAACATGACTTTATTACATCATCTAATCTGTTTCCTCTGAAGGCCTGAAGAACACTTGTCTCAAATGGTGTTCTTCTTGTTCTTCTCATTCTAAGATTTAGTTTGGGAATAAAGCCATTTGTTTATAAGCTATCTTTCTCAAGCTTGGGACAATGAGAACAAACATGAAACAGTAAAGAGCAGTACATGCTTGTAGATTTGAAAATTTAAAAAAGCAAATTCTCAGGTATACTTTGTTCGAGATTCTATTCCATTAAAGTAAAGTCTGTGACACCATCACTTCACAACAGCAACAGAGAGCAAACATAAATGAAATGCTATCAATATTGTTCCAGAATGGTGTATTAAATGCAATATTGTAATAAAACAATCAGTGCTCACCTATACTAATTGGTAATAGAGCTTGATAGATTCATAAATCAGAATATATTTAAAAACAAGATTTTATGTATTACTTGCTGTCTTACTTGAAAATTAATAATTTCCTCCATTAAAAATAATTTCTTATTTAAAAAAAATCTGGCGATGAAAGCCAAAAAAGGAGGATACCTGTATTCTTTTCAGTAGAAAGCAGCAAGAGGGTACTTAATTACAACCTAAAGTATACAAAGATACAAAAATCAACACCAGATGCTTCCGTCCTATCACTTCTGTTGTCTGGACCTCAAGAATTCTTTCACCAGCAACACTGATACTATTGATATTGTGGGTACAGCTACAGAGGTCATCAAAACCTTGGGTTGGTACAACCCTTCATTCTCAGCTGCTAAACAAGGTACATAATAATCAGTGGTGCTCACATAAATCTCCTGTAACTATGTGCAGGAACAGGCTGTAATCATGATGATCTGGTCTAGAATATTTTGGTATAATTTAGCCCATACACACTGAGAATTTCTTCTTTACAAAAAAAGGAAATGTTCTAGTTACTGCTGTCCAATGAAGACAATGCAGTCATTCTCTTGTTTTAGTAGCTAAATTAAGAAATGCAGACCAATATCATTGCTCATTTTTCTGAATGTTCTGAACTAGGGAAGTGAACACTCAGAAAACCTCAGCTAGTGTCCTAAACCGAAGTTTATATTTCATCCTTAGAATACGAAGATAAGTCAGAAAGAAAAGAATTATGTGGCTGTGATTTTTTCAAAATATAAATTGCTGCTAATTAGTCTGAAAAAAATCTTATCTAGAAACCCATATTTGGATCCAAATGCTATATATGCAAACTGTATTATTTACTATTTTAACAGTATATTTACTGTTGTTAATAGACACAACAAGTCCAAACTAGAATCAATGTTTATAAACCTGAAATGCTGACAGCCAATTACAACCATATAGCAGAAGAAGAGCAAGCCGAGTAACTTTCGTTCCTTCTTTCTCTGCTTCTAGTTTAATGTCTGCAATGGGATGGATCCATGGATCTTATCCGCAGAAGTCCATTGTTTGTTTGTAAAATACTGCACAATCATATCAGCCTCAATTTAGCAAGAATCACACTGTAGACACACTGGTCCTAGGATGCAGCATTTTGTAACCCTGCATATCGGACATGATATAAGGCCAGATAATGAAACTGAAGCTCAAATACTTTGGCCATGAAATGAGAAGGGAGCACTCACTGGAGAAGACCCTGATGCTGGGAAAGATTGAAGGTCAAAGAAGACAGGGGCAGCAAAGGATGAGATGGTTAGACAGTGTCATAGATGCAACGAACATGAAGTTGAGCAAACTTCAGAGGACGGCGGAAGACTGGAAGGCCTGGTGTGATCTGGTCCATGGGGTCGCGAAGAGTCGGACTCGACTGTGCGACTGAACAACAACAACAAAATATCGGATATTTATTAAACAAATGTTTAGATTGGCTAGAACAAGAAAACAGTTTGGTTATTGAACAGGCAAGCTTCAGACCAGGGAGGTCTACACTTGATCACTGACTGACATTACAGCACCTTATTGAGAAATACTCAGCCAGGGGAGCAACTTCAGTATATGCTGCATTTGTCGATCTCAAATCTGCCTTTGATTCTATTTCTAGACCTCGGCTCTGGAATAAGCTTTTAAACTCAAATATTGATAAAGGACTCCTTTTTCTACTAGAGGCCCTGCATGATCATACTTTCTAAGAGTCAGATGTAGTAGATCTGGCCATCTTACTGATCCTATTAAAACCTTCAGAGGTGTCAGGCAAGGATGTCTATTAGCTCCAGCTTTGTTCATTTTTTATATTAATAATATAGTAAATTGGCATGACACCTCTGATCTTCATCCCCCTAAACTTGCTAACCGGCATATATCTGTTTTACTGTATGCCAATGATGCTGTGATATTATCTCAAACCTCAGTTGGTCTTAGGCGAGCCCTAAGGAAGTTCAGCATGTTTTGTGAAGATGAGCTTTTCACAATTAACTATCAAAAAACTAAAATTGTAGCCTTTGGGAGTAGATCAAAACCCAGGAATTGGGCAATAAACGGCCACCAGATAGAACAAGTTGATAGTTTTAAATACCTGGGCGTAGTTACAGGCCTCTGGTTCTAGGGTTAAGCACAGCAAATACGTTGCCGATCTAGGGGAAAGATCTGCAAATGCCATACTGAAATGTTTTCGAACTCATGGTGAACACTTCGTTCCTGCAGTCCTGAAGTTATATAAGGCCAAAACATTGGCACAACTGCTCTATGGAACATTCTTAGGACCGCCTTCCTCATGCTTTACACCGCAAGAAAGAATTTAGTCCAAATTTTTGAGAGTTGTTCTGCAAGTTCCTAAATGTGTATCCAATGCTTGGATACGACTAGAGTCTGGGTATCTTAGAATCGAAGCTAGGGTATATAGTCTATCCATCTATATGTGGCTGAAAGGACATTTCAATTCACAAGGCTTACTTCCCCTGATATTCCAGGATGATTTCCAATCCAGTTGGATCCGGGCAGTTCATTATCATATTCATAGAATTGGCTTCTCACCTCAGCTACTCTTATCCTATGGATTTGAACAAGCCAAAGGGCTAATTAAACAAAGCGTTGAGGATATTGAGTGTCATCTGAAATCTCTAAGGCTTCCAAACTCAGGGTGCTGTTAAATATCAAAAGCACCATTGAGCCGGCAATATATTTGACTTCAGTGGAGGGAAAGAATTCTAGAAGGGCATTTGCCCTAGCTAGATGTTCTGCCCTTCCATCTGCAGTTATTCAAGGCAGTACAACAAAAAACCCTACTCTGAAAGGCTATGCCGATGCCTTTTAACCGAGGTTGAATAGGTAGAGCACATGTTCTTCAGCTGTCCATTTTACAGAGAGGCTCGTCTTAAAATTATTACCCCATTAGTCGATAGGACACCTGGGCACATTAATACAAACAAAGCAAGGCTTCACTGGCTCCTATCAGATAAGAATGCAGAGATTACACATTCAGTCGCTGGGTTTTGTGCATTAATTCTTAGATTACGGGAATCGCATTATAAAAGTTCTTAAATTCAGATTTCTATTTTTGCATATTATGACTGTTTTTTTCTCTCCCTCACATGTTATGCTTACTTTAATAATAATAATAAAAAGCCCTGCATATCACTTATTCCTTGATGAACAAATTCAGCCTTTCATCTTGGTTGTAGAAGATAATCTTTCAGCAAATTCCAAAAATGTTCACCAACATAGTGAATATTCATTTTGTATAGATATCAATTAGTTTCCAAAGTACCAAGAGAAATTTAGGCATATAGCAACTTCATGGTTTTATCTGTACTTACTGCTATGCTCAGGTATATAGGTTTGTTTGAAATTCTATTAATATTCAATTGCATTAATAGCTGTTTGTAATACTTGTTTTGCAACCCAGTCTTCCAGAAGCGGCAGTTCTACTAGTTTCTTGGAACCAGAAAATAAGAATAATCAAAAGTAGGGGTGTGCAGTCAAGTATGCATAAACCAAGAATTCACTAGAAATTAGCTGGTTTGGGTCAACTTGGGGATAGCCAAAATGACCCAAAACACTCTCAAATTCCAGGAGTAACAAAAAATTATCTCCCATAATTACAGCAGTGTTTGGGATGCCAGGAACCAAGAGGGAGAGAGAGGTCACTGGTCTGCCAGACAGGTGTTTGACAGCATCTCCCTCCCTTTATATTATAAAGGAACATTATTTTCTGTAAGACCAGGCCTCCAAAATTAGAGACCAGGTCTATCCCCATAAAATAATAGTGGTACTTTGGAATTTTAAGGGTCTGGAGACCCTGAGTAACAGCTGGCCTGGCCTGGGAGGCTAGGACTACCACCTACAGGAAATACTGGAGCCATTATTTCCTGTACGCAGTAGACCTGGTCTCTTTTCATAACAGTAAGGGCATGGAGGGCCCATTTTCCATCAGTTAGCCTCCAGGAGACAGGCAAATCGTTTAGAAGTACATAAGCATCCACAAAGATCAATGAACATTGATATGAATAATTACTTTCTCTAAAAAAAGACCAAATAATTGGACAGGTCCAAATCATATGTTTAAGAGACATGTCTTGTAAGATACAACAATGAGACACTTTCAGTTCTTTATTAAAAGGGCAATGAGGTGTCCAATATATCCTAAACATAACTTTTTGCCTAATAAGTCGCAGCTTGAAATCCAAAGAAACAACAATGTGCCACTGCTTTGACATAATAGGGCAATCTAGCTCCTTATTCCCTTCATTCTTGAAACTTTGCATTTCATGTTTCTTAGTCAACATCAGATTTTTACGAACATTGTAGATTTCATTTTCTGCATTGATTCAAATGAGGTTTCAAGAGTGAGACTGAAACAATTAGTGCTGCAGGGCCATATTTAGATAGCAACAGATGTTGTAGTTGTAAATACTGCCATCTACAGAGGTTGACAAAGTCATATCTAAACCTCAGCTAAGAAAATGACAAAAAATGGTTGTCAGTCTACTAATTGGTCCAAAGTAAAATTCCACCTATCTGTCCAAGTCTTCCATAAAAAAGATTTCTTCCCAACTTTTACATCTGGATCGGCCCATAATGTTGATTTAGCATGTGAAGATGGATCACATTGATATTGCCGTGACAATATGTGCCATAATTCTCTTACAGGAGAAATTGCTGGAGGAACAGGATCTATATTAGCATGAATAGGCCCTAATGCATTCCATATAAAGAAGAAGAAGAATGCTCCATAATAGCCCAAGATGGACAGTCCAACTGAGAGGACCAATCCCAACAATTTCAAAATTATTTCTAAAATTGAAGGCCAGATCTGCCGTCATAGAAAAAGCAACCCCCTAAAATTTAAAGGGACTAGAAGCATTGACTAACAGGTGATTGGGTTGCCCTGACCTGGGAGGGTAGGCCTACCATCCACAGGAAATAATGGAGCCATTATTTCCTATTGGTAGAAGACCTGGGCTCTTTCCCATCCATAGGAAGCAATCCCTCCACTAATTCCTATGGGCAGTAGACCTTGCTTGAGAAGCCAGATCTATCTGATCAGCTGTTAGTCAAGGTCTCTAGGCCCTTTAAATTTTAAAGGGCCATTATTTTCTATGGGAGGCAAGGTCTTCCCATAGAAAATAATGCCCCTTCCTGTCCCTCCCTCCCCGCCTGTTCCTGATGCCTCTTTGGGGTGGAGAATGGAGGGGGCAATTGCTAAAATTGTCTTGAATTTTCAGGTTAAAAAAAACACCTGAAAGGGTCCCAAAAAAGTAAGAAGAGTTCCAAAAATTTGGGATAACAAAAAATATGCTGTCCTCAAATTTAGATCTGAAATTAATCTGAAGAATGTTTGATGTGCACATCCCTATAGTTAAGTAACATAATTCAAGCTAAATTAATTTGGTCCTTAATACGAACAAAGCTAAATGAAACATTCAAATCTACAAAACCAATTCTTGCTGCATACAATATATACCACTACAGTTTAACAGATGACGAAATGCTTATTTCTATTCCCCAGCATCATTTAGCTTCAGTTAACTTGCTTCTGACAGCTTTGATTTAATTATTTTGCAAAGCAAACTTAATTGCATTCTCCTAGTAGAAAACTAGTTTTAGATCCGACTCATCCTCAAGTATTAACTATGTACAAAAATTATTTACAAGATCCAGGACAGAATGTGGAAAGAAATATCACTTATCAGTTTCAGTTTCCATATTTGGCTCCAAAGTCCTTCAGATAACTAAAGCAAACTGAAAACAGTCTGCCTCCACTAATTCACAGAGTGTCAAACTGCTGCAAAAGCTTCTATAAAAGCAAGTGCTGGAAATGCAGCAAGAGACGTTTTTAACGGCAGTCTACAACAGCCAATGCGATATTTGTTATGACTTAGTAAATATCATTACCACGGTGTTTATGCATGGTAAGCTTCTATAAAAGCAAGTGCTGGAAATGCACCAAGAGACGTTTTGAACGGCAGTCTACAACAGCCACGGTGTTTATGCATGGTGTCATTAACAAATACCTCTGCAATTTAATTAGTATTTTTTAATCCCACAAAAAGTTTTTTTAGAAGGAAGGAATTCAATTAGTGTTGTTGCCTGCATCAGTGTTTTCAGTATTGTTTTTTATACTTTCTGTAACAATTTTGTTTGCCCTTCCTCAAAGGAGCTTAGGATGACTTTCATGTTCTTCATTTCTCCATTTTATCCTCATACCAATCCCGTCATGCAGGTAAGCTTGGCCCAATGTCTCCCAATGAGCTTCATGGGAAAGTGGGGACTTGAACCCAGGTCCTTCCAATCCTAGTACAACAAAACTCTAACCATAACACATCAGTGGCTCTCAAGTTATAGAATCATAGAATCTTAAAATCACAGAGTTGGAAGGGCCTTCTAGTCCAATTCCCTGCTCAATGCAGGATCAGCCTAGAGCGGGTTGGCAAAACTTTCTTAACATAAGAGCCACATAGAATAAACATCAGTTGCATGAGGGCTGCAAGACATGAACAAATATCACACACACATTTTAATTGGAAAATATGCAAATTTGCTTTTTATTAGCATTAAATGAGACTGCCAAAATAAAAACAAAAGGGGTAAAAACAAATATTGATAATTATATTTATTTGTCCAATGATATTTGTTTGCTGATGATATTTATTTGTCTGAGAGAGAAAGAGAGGGAGAGGTGGAAAGAAAGAACTGAAAGAGGTGAAAAGAAAAAGCAAGAGAAACAAAGAAAGCAGATAGATGGGGGAGGAAGAGGTGGAAAGAAAGCAACTTTAACTGCGTCCTCCAAGCCCCCCCCCCGTACCCATATCCTTGCTGGCTTGGCAAAGGGATTTAAAGAGACAAATGCTTTCTCCAAGCTGGCCAGTGGTGGCGGGGGCTTTCAGAATGCATTTTAAGTTAGAGTAGCTTTCTTTCTCTGCTCTCCCCCCCAATTCAAGCCTACCCAGGGAGGGGAATACTGGCTGGGGAAGGGAAAACCCATGGGGGAGGCATGCCTCCCCTTCGTTTCCACAGCTTCCCCACCAGGAGCTGCACAATATGAGTGAAACAGCCACATGTGACTCCCAAGCTGCAGTTTGCCCACCCCTGGCCTACAGCATCCCTCTAGAGTGTTTGTCCAGCTGCTGCTTAAAGACTGCTGGTGAGGGGGACCTCACCACCTTTGTAGGCAGCTGATTCCACTGTTGCACAACTCTTCCTGTAAAAAGGTTTTTTCCTAATATCCAACCAGTACCTTCCTGCCCTTAATTTAAACCCATTATGGTGAGTCCTATCTTCTGCTGCCAACAGGAACAGCTCCCTGCCCTCCTCTAAGTGACAGCCCTTCAAATACTTAAACAGAACAATCATGTCCCCCAAGACCCTCAGTCTTTCCTCATAGGGCTTGGTCTCCAGGCCCCCAATAATCCTTGTCGCTCTCCTTTGCAACCGCTCCATTCTGTTCACAACCTTTTGGAAGTGAGGCCTCCAGAACTGCGCACAATACTCCAGGTGCGTCCTGTTACTCACATAACATTCTGTTTGTATATGCTATTGGTACCATACACATGCCATTGACATCACTAGTAATATACCTACTGAATACAACCCAATTCCAGTAATAACAGTCATCAGTTTGAAACAAAGCAACCCCTCCCCAACAATTTAGCTTTGTAGGGGAAAAAACCTTTGAAGAAGTATTTGTTTAAAAAGTCATAGCACCAATCCAATGAGAAGAACAACATGTGCAGTAACAGATTTCCACATATAAACTACCCACTACAGCATGTGAAAAAGGATGCTGTGTCAAGGAAGGAAAGAATCCCCCACATGCAACTTTCCAGAATCTGGCTTGTGGCCCTTATCCAGAGATGAAAGGGGGAGACGCACCAATGCAGAGTCCAAGCAGAGAAGAAAAACATGGGAACATCCTGAAGAAGGTTTCCTTACAGAGCCCCTGACAAAATAAAGTGTGAAACACGTAGGCATCTTTGTATGGAATACAGTATTTTTTCACCATGCATCAATATTTGTCTTCTCTGCTTTGACTCTTCATTCAGAGAGTCACACAACTAGGCTGCTCTCTTGGCAGCTCAACTCTCAGCTTTGTTAGGGGTAGGAAACAATGCAAACATCTTTTCAGTGAGAAGGGAAAAGGGGGCTTCACAACTGCTAATACAGCCACACATCTCTTGGTTGAGATAAATATAGAAATCATATAGATAAACTTTTACCCCACCCTCCCAAAAAGATGCAGAGTGCTTTGAAGTAAATATAAATAAATATATTAGAAACCCACAAAGAGGATTTTTAAAAATTAAATACCACACACTTCACATTCACAAAGTACACGAATGACTATCAGCATGTGCCATGTGACTGTGAATCAAAGGAGTCTCTCAAATGCTAAACTGACAACTATGGAATCATGAAAAACTTAAGCTTTCACTTTAAAATTTGAAGTAAATTGCCCTTGTGCTTATCGTGAAAACAAAAAAAGATGTGTGCAAATTCTGCTAAATACTTAGGAACTAGACGTCTATATATGGCACATTCCCTCCAGTTCATGTTTCATAATCTGTAATCTGCAACAAAATTGAAGGCAATCAATTAAAGCATGTAAACTGAGCAAATTTGCCTACTTTGCATAATTTATTCTAGTTATGCATTCCAATTTTTTTTCATGAGACGAAGAGTGACCTATTTTGTTCAGAATTTGGAAGCTCTTCCTGTCGATCTTGAATGTCACATAAGAGGTAGCAATGTAAAGATTTTCAGATATGAAAACTGTCATCCAAAACTAGTTATCTATGTGAAAATATATTTCTTGACATATCCTTATAAGTGCTACAATTGTGGGCTATTTTAAAAAAAACAGCATTGGAATCATTGCAAAAGCCAGCACAACAGCATATTCAGGTACATTACCCAGTCACCAATGCTGCACAACTACTAAAGAGGAAAGCTCAGGCATTTCCTAACCAACACTGGCCACAGAAACACACTAAAGGTGATGAACATCTGGGTCTCAAGGCATTTACAACAACTGTGCTGCCATAGATCCACAAAATAACATTTGTCGACAGAATGCCCACTATATTTGATGCTAAACTTAATTTCATAACCATTGCATAAACCAGACTGTAATTGGTTTTCAGTTTCTTCAATTAGGACACAGGCAACTTTGCTGAAACAAAGTCAATAAGGAGAGGGGCTGTGGCTGAATGGTATAGCATCTGCCCAGCATGAGAAAGTCCCTGATTCAATCCCTGACATTGCCAGTTAAAAGAATCAGGCAGTAGGTGATGTGAAAGACCTCTACCTGAGAACCTGGAGAGCCACTGCAAGTCTGAGTAGACAATATTGACCCTGATGGACCAAGGGTCTGATTCAGTATACGGCAGCTTCACATATTCATGAGATCAATATACATCCATAGTGTAGGAATCACCAACATAGGAGTTTGAGGGATGGCCCTGCAATGGTTTTTCTCCTTTCTCCATGGTCAGGGACAGAGGGTGGCGCCTGGCGGGGAGATCTCTCAGTGATACCCACAGTCAAGTATCACAGGGGGCAATCCTCTTGCCAATGTTGTTTAATGTCTATATGAGCCCCCTCGCCCAGTTGGCCTGGGAGCTTGGTCTGGGGTGCCACCCATATGCAGATCACACCCGGCTCTATCTGCTGATGGGCAGCTGCCCAGATTCCACGCCAGAAAATCTGACCAGGGCACTGGAGGCCATGGCTGGATGGTTGCAGCAGAGCTGGCTGAAACTTAATCCCACAAAGACAGAGGGCCTGTACCGAAACCCGGGCGGTTGAGTCAGGACCTGTGCCAGTCCAGAGGGTGAAGAGCCTGGGGGTAATCCTGGATGCCTTGCTTACTATGGAGGCCCAGGTCACCACAGTTGCTGCCAGGTCTGCCTTTTATCATCTTCGGCAGATCAGGCAGCTGGCTCCCTACCTCTCCCCCCAGGACTTGGCTACAGTGACCAATGCAATGGTCACTTCCAGGCTTGATTACTGTAACTCACTCTATGCGGGCTTGCCCTTGCTGCTGATCCAGAAACTCCAGCTGGTGCACAAATGCAGTGGAGGACTTGCTGACTGTGTCACCTTTGTGGGCACACACCCAGTCGCTGCTATGCTATTTGCACTGATTGAGTACCAGATCCACTTTAAGGCACTGGTTTTGACCTTTAAAGTCTTGCATGGCCACAGACCGACATGCCTGCAGAACTGCCTTTCCCCATATGTGTCCCGGAAAGCCTTGTGCTCAATGGTTCAGCATCTGCTGCTAGTCCCCAGCCCGAGGGTCATCTGTCTAGCCTTGACCAGGGCCAGGGCTTTTTTGGCCCTGACCCACTAGAACAAGTTCCCATTTGAGATCAGGGCCCTGCAGGTAGGATTGCCAAATCGTTCTTACCTTGTGGTGGGGGGCTCCCGCTCGGCACTTTGCGCATGCGCGCCACATGCACATTACCCGGATATGACGTGATGACGCCGGGCACGCTGAGGGCGGGGCCACAGACATTTGAGGGGGAAACTCTATGTTTTCCCCTCAAATGGCTGGGGCCCCGCCCCCAGCGTGCCCGGCGTCATCACGTCACATCCGGGTGACGTGCATGCCGGGGTGGGGTTTCCCCCAGGGCCCGATTCCGCGGCGGCGGAAATCGGGCCTCCAAAGCGGGGGGAAATCCGCCCCCTGGGGGGAATTGGCAGCCCTACCTGCAGGACTTATTATCATTCCATGGGGCCTGTAAGACGGAGCTGTTTTGCCAGGCCTTTGGTTGAGGCAGAGGCCATCCAATGAAGCTGACCTCCTTCACTGAAGTTTCACATCATTATTTGTCCCAGATTAAGATGATCTCTGGACTCTACCACTCCAACTGAAACTGTGATTGTGTTTATACACGGCTGTTTTAAACTGTATAACTTAGTTGTTTTAAATACTGTTATATTTATTAGTGTATGTTTTTATCTATTTATGATGTGATCCGCTCTGAGCCCACTTGCAGGGAGGGCAGAATACAAACCCAAATAAATAAATAAGATGTATATTTCTTATGCATTAAATCAATTTCCATGCTTTAGAGCATCATCCCCACCTTACATGGCAACTCCTGGTATCTGGCTTTGATTTTGCACTCTACTTTAATTAGCCTTCTGCAATTGCTAATAATCAAACTCAATAGTTTTTTATTTGACCTCCAGTTAATTCATCTTCATTTACACTCTAGTTAGAATTCTTTGTCCTACAATTGCATCTCTATCTGTATATATGTTCTATTTTTTATTGTCCACATTTTTAATCATTTGATTTTATGGTTTTTTTAAAATTATCTTGTATTATTTTGTGAACCCCCTCCAGGTCTCCAAAGCAGCAGCATCTGTATATATGTTCTATTTTTTATTGTCCAAATTTTTAATCATTTGATTTTATGGGTTTTTTAAAGTTATCTTGTATTATTCTGTGAACTACCTCCAGGTCTCCAAAGCAGCAGCAGATAAATGTTTTAAAGATATATTTACAAAATTGTGTGTGTGTAAAAATTATGTTTTCATAGGATTCCTTTCTGCAAATCAAACCATTCACCACTCATCAGCTGTTACTTTTAACATCAAGAATACCTAAAATTTAGCAAGTTCACAGGGGAGAATTCAAAAATGAAAACCCAGGGAAAAAAAAAGCAGACTGACCCAGGGCTATAGCCAGAAAATTCTGGGTGGTGGGAAATTGGGAAATCCAGGGGGGTGGAAGAGAGAAGAACCCCCCCCGCCTCTCTGTCGGAGAAGCGCAGGCTCACTGGGTTTTCTTCCTGCTTCTGCAGACAAAGTCAGCTGTGGAAGCAGAAAAAGACTGCCCCCCACGCCTCTCCAACTGTCGTAGAGGCACAGGCTCATTGGGTATGCTTCCTACAGCAGCTCTTCAACAATGAATTGTATTTTTGGCTCTTCACCCCAACCCCCCCCCCCCCATGAGCTGCTGCCGCAAATAGGAGTTTTGGTAACTCTTCATTCAAACCCTACCACACCCAACAAGTCTGACATCTGTGAAAAGAGGTGCCTACCAGGGTCCTTTCCAGGTCAGGATCAGCCCTGCTGCCACACTGAGGATCATCCGAACTAAGGATTTTTACAGTTTATTCACACTATGGGAATGGGAACAGGTAGGGAGGGTGCCGGGTGGAGCTATGGGCCTGGAAGGCACGGGACCAGCTAGCTAATCATGGGCAGGGAGCAGGTAGGGAGGGCGGAGCAGGTGATGTCACACGGTGCCAGAACCAGTGAATCAGAAGGCGCAGGACCGGCTAATCACGAGCAGGGCATGGCACGGTGTGAATCAACTGAAATAATACACAAATAAATATTTTTAAAAACTGTTTTCTGGCATAGAAACTTGTGGGGCATGGCTGTAAAATGAGGGGGTGTGGCCCCAACATGCCCCACCGTAGCTATGGACCCAGTCTGACCCATCAAAACAAGTAGTGATAGCACAGCTGGCATAGTCCTGTGATTCTGACAGATACCATGCAAAAGCAATCAGGCGCATTGGTGATGTCCACCATGTTCAACACCCATAAGTATATATGACATCTTAGAACCATCCAGGGAAGCAAAATGAAGGGATGGTCAAAAGCCTGCCTGTTTGTCAGGGATTCTGAGGAGGTTTGAAAGGCAGGCGTCTTTTAAGGTGTGGGGAGAAGTGGAGTTTGCTATTTTGTTTTTGGGTTTAACTGATGATTTTTATTGTAAGCCACCTTGAACCATGAGGAAAGGCAGGATATAAATGTCTTAATTAATAAATAGCTACAGGACAGACACTGGGACTGTTAGACAGGGAGCACTTGGCCCACAGCAGGCTCCTCTTTATGGACAAATGGGACTTGACCCCTCCAAGAAAAAAAATGCATTTAAAGACTTAGTTGTATTACTCATTTAAAGATTCCTGTGTGGCCTAGGCTAAGTCACTTACTAATTAACTCTGGTTTTCTTCTGGTTGTCCAATCCCATGGCTTCTCTCTCAGGTCTGAGTCTTTAGTTTCAAGCTGGCTTCTCTCTCAGGCCTCTTTGAGGCTGTCAGGACAAGGGGGGAGCCTACAGTCTCGAGACTCATAAGGCAAGACTCCCTTGCAATGGTTGTCAGTAGAGGGAGGGCCCATTTAATTGGTTCACTTTTCAGCCCTTCTTCTCAATTAATTATCAAAACTTTCAGCCGATGGCTGCTGAGACTGCCAGCAGTTGTGGGTAGGGTTCCCAAAGTATAAACTTGTGCAGTAGGGTTTCCACTCCTCCAGGATTGGCATAGAGTCTCAATGAGATCAGCATTAATCTCCAGGAGATGACTGAAAGCAATCATGGAGTTTTCAATAGTTCTATATTATATTAAAAATGTTTGGGGTGGGGGAACAACTTCCTCAGTTATAACTGTCTTTGTATCAGTGCCTCACATAGCACCCGATATGGAGACTGTGAGCTTTAGTGGCAGCTGTATGGAGAGGTTGGAGGCTGCATATTTAACACCTTCAAGGAATGTCTGCAAAAATTACAGCTATAACTATTGCGGTATAGTAGGAGGAGGAGGAGGAGGAGGAGGAGGAGGAAGAGGAAGAGGAAGAGGAAGAAGAAGAAGAAGAAGAAGAAGAGGAAGAGGAAGAGGAAGAAGAGGAAGAGGAGGAGGAGGAGGAGGAGGAGATTGGATTTATACCCCGCCCTTCATTACCTGAAGGAGACTCAGAACAGCTTACAATCCTTTTCCCTTTCCCCTTCCCCTCCCCTGTGAGGTAGGTGGGGCTGAGAGAACTCTCTTGAGAACTGCCCTTGAGAGCAGCTCTGAGAGAACTGTGACTGACCCAAGGTCACACCAGCAGCTGCATGTGGAGGAGTGGGGAATCAATCCCGGTCCTCCCAGATTAGAGTCCACGCTCCTAACCGCTACACCAAACTGGCTCTCTGGAATGTCTCGGTAACTTCTTACATTTATTTTGTAAGGGAAGACCTCATGTATGAGGACTATGGAAATTGGTACAGAGCATTTATATAATGTTTCTGAGTGCTCAAAGAACTTCACTGGTATAATTCCATTAACCATGATAAAAGTAGTGTATCATACGTTACTTAGAGAAATTTAGTTAAGCAATATCAGGTTGGCTGCATGTTATGTTCTACATACAATCATTGTTGTTTTGAATCTTTAATATAAAGAGACACCCCTTCTTCAACTTCTTTGGGAGCTGGCAATCCCAAAGGTATGTTATAGCCTGCCTAATTTAATTTATAAAAATGATGTAAATACACAAGGGATAATTATCAGATCTAGTGTGATAATGCAAAAAGTAACTTTCAGTTGTCTTTTGCTAGAGTGGCAGATAATACTTTTTGAAAAATACAGTACAGGTGGAAGTGAAGGGCTTTTGTTTGGCATATGGTGGTTATCCAAGTGTGCACAAACACACAAGAAAACTGTACATGTGTGTTGAAGACATACGCACCACTGTATTATTATTATTGATGATGATGATGATGATAATTCGATTTATTAATCACCCTATCCTGGCTTACGCTGGGCTCTGGGCAATGTACAAAAGGCAAAATGCCATAAAACAAATACAAATTTTAAAATATCCGTATACAGTCAATAAAATAAATCCAGAATAAAAGATCCCCAATGATGATTTATAATTTCCTGTTGTAGTGATGCATACTATGCATGAGTAAGAGAAATTGTCCCCACCAACTTCAGACCTCACCAGCCACTGGTGGAGCAGCATGTAGATTGTAATAGGCCATTCCACAGGCACCTCTCTAATATGACTGGCCATACTGGTCAGGCAGCACAACCCATAAATTATGCCACATTATTTGCACACTGCAAGCCTAGTACATTGCGCTAACCAGTGCAAAGTAGATTGTGTGTGGTCTTTCCCATCCCTACTATTTGCCCAAATCTACCAAACACATCCATTTGCTCTGTTCCATATAAATACTAAGTCCATCAAGAGTTTTTGTTGAGCAAGACCCAACATCTCAATGGAATGTGCAACATTACAAATGCAGTGAAGCATGAAGTTTTTTCCGAGGAATTTTTTTCTGACTAAATTTAATGGTTTATAACAGCAAACTTGAAAAAAATAATAAACATTTTGGTTAAGTAATTCCCCTTAAAAACAGATTTATTTCTTACACATACATGTATCCCACTTATAAGCAAAAAAACCAGACAAGCTACAATTAATTGACATATTATAGGGGTACTCTCTGCACAATTACAATCCAGCTGCCAACTGTGTTTTGCAGGGTATTACTCTGGTTGTACTTAGGACTTCTGGAATGCTTGCTGTGGAGGAACACATTTTTTTAAAGGATGCCATTGGAATTACAATTGCTGAAAATACTTTTTTCCCCATGAAGGACCCATCAATCAAGAGGCAGGCATATAGTAAGATACTACATCCTGGTTTGCAAAGTTCAACTGCACAACTCAGTTTCTCTGATATAACCTACTGTGTATAAACACCACAAGAAAACGCCTACACTGCTAAGAGAAGACGTAAAGTCAATGCAAGCTGAATACCAACACAAGGCAAGTTGCTGTGAAGCAATACTATCCCAACCTACAGAAAATACATCATCATCTCATTAGGCTGCTTTCTTTCTTACATATTTTGACATGAAACAGGTAAATCTGTGGAATATGTGCCTAATAGATTTAAAACATTCAGTATTTAGGTCACCTTGTCACTGTCGATAATAATCACCTGCAACACTAAGCACAGAAATACCTTTGTAGTTTATTTTGGGGATGGGGGTGGAGAGGAATAAGACTTGAAATTGAGGAGGGGGGCAGCTACTACATCTGTGGTTTGGTGAGCTTTGAGATCACTGTACTCACCAGTTGTTTCCACGATGCCCTCTAGGATGACAACTATCTCAAACTGTTCAGTCTGCATGCTTCGCTGAGAAAGGTCATAGAAGGGACTTTTGGAATCGATCACATGGCAAATTGTAAGTGGCGAAACAAGGAAAAGTTGGTCTGCTCCTGTACTAAAGCCTACATCCAGTTCAAGTTGATCGAGAGGAAGAAATTCACCCTCAGGTGTTTGGCGAGACTACATAAAACATGAAGAGAGAGAGAGAGAGAGAGAAGGGGAGGGAAAAAATCAGCAACCAGTTCAGTGATTTTCAAGTCAGTGTGACAGCAAGTCACATCCTTGCCAACACTTTGCGCCATCAATCATCTGAGAGAAAATCCAAACAAATGATTATGCAGCTATGTTATAAAGGAGGGAAGGGAGGGCAGAAGCCAAACATTACAGAACATACATGAATTATTTATAAATACATCTTACTATAATTAAAGCTCGCTGGCTCATAAGACATGAAAAACTGCTTGGCAGGAAAACGTGGCTGCTAAAACAAGTGACAGAGACAGCGTACATCCAATTATATCCTGCCAGCAGGGAGGGGCACCCAAGGTATCAACACATGAAGCTGCCTTACGCTAACCCTGTACACACTATAGTGAATGCACATACATTTTTACTGTATACATGTAAACTTGTGTGTAAGAAACAGGCCAACATATGTTCACTTTAGAAATAAATGTGGGGTTCAGCTGCACATGTGTCGAATGTCATGTAAAAATGACATGTGTATAAAAATACCGTACATGGATTGTTTGTACATTCATTGTAACATTAATACAGGCAGGGCTATTTTTGGGCAGGAACGCACAGGAACGGAGTTCCGGCTGGCGCCTGAGTTGGCCACGCCCAGCAGGAACTCATTAGCATAATAGGCCACACCCAACAGCAGAAACTCATTAGGATTGGCTACATTAGGGGTGTGTTGCCTAACATGCAAATAAGTTCCTGCTACAAAAAAATACCTGGGTTTTGACAACAAACAAGGTAAACAGAATAAGAAGCAAAAGGTGGGTGTGGCTGGATGACCACACTTCTGGTAACATGTGGGTGTGGCTTAATATGCTAATGTGTGGTGCTGTCAGGGGTGTGTCCCAATATGCTAATGCGTTTCTGCTGTTAGGTGTGGCCTATTATGCTAATGAGTTCCTGCTGGACTTTTTCTACAAAAAAAGCCCTGAATACAGGTCTACAGAGTCAGACAATAGGCATATCAAGGTCAGTACTTTCCACTCTGTCTAGCAAAAGCACTTCAGGAACTCAGGGAGAGTTATTTCACATCATCTCCTGTTCAATCCTTTTAACTGGATATCTGGAGACTGAACTTGGGATCTTCTGCATCTATCACTTGAGCCACAGCCTCTCCCTATACTGCAAGGAAAATGACGGAGAAGAGAACTTGCCTGTTGCCATTCTTCCTGCATTCCATTCATACGGCTTTACAGGATGGTCTAACACTTGCATTACTGGGGAGTTTCCTCTGTAATGTTATTGTAAGTTTGAACCACACGGGTGTTCCTCTATACAAACAACTAAAAATTTAGTTGGGTATCTACAGATTGGTTTTCCAAAAGGCAATGACACCGATGGAATACACTGACCCATTACAACAGCCCAGTTGCTCTCCTAAATATATAGGCACAGACACTCTCCTGTATATTTGGCTCCCAATATCTTAGCTCCTAGGGTATGGCTGGCAGTCACATGAAACAGCTAAAACTAAATATGGTTATATGCATCTTAACCCATCTTAAAGTACTTTAAATTTGAATCAATGTATGTTACAATCCTGAACATTTGCACCAGTTTATATGCATAGGAAATATCCTGTAATTCAAGCATAGTATTGTGTGGCATGACAGCGCGCCAATGAATCATTCAGGACTCTTCTTTGTAAGCAGTATCTGCTCAACGGTTAAGCACAGGTAGCTGAATGTAAGCTGCCTCCAGGTGACTGATTTTACTTTAGAAACTTAAATTCAATTGCTTTGTCTAAACTCTATTGTGGATGAGGTTCTGCTTGCATTAACAGAATGAGTGGAAGGAAGCCTGCCATGATACATCCCACATGATGAGGCATCATGAACAGCTTTCCAGGGGCACAGGGTAGTACAGAAAAAACCAGGAAAGCCCCTTTCATGTGTTGAACTGCAGTTCTCTGAATTCTGGCCATTACCTATATTAGACAGGCCTGGCTAATACCATATTCTTAAGTCATGCATTCAGAAAATTTATATTCCACATATCCATAAATGTGTTCAAGGCAACTAACAACTAAAACAATATAGAAATACCAATATTTGTTTCTATGGTGGCATACACCCAAACACCTTCACCTTGATTAGTTTATAAGGATCCAGACTAGGGATGGGCATGGACTGGACCACAGAACTAATTTTTCCAAGGACCATGGCCCAGTTTATGGTCTGTGATCCCGGTCCATGCCATCACAATCACATGGACCTCTCACAACTCTCCCAGGAGATTTGTAAGGTCCATGTCAGTGGGGTTTGCAAAAGCCATTTAAAAGGAATGCATGAGGGAAGGCCGAGCAGTGACTTTACCCACTTCTGGGTGGGTGAAGTTGGTGCTCACCTTCACTCACATACCCCATGGCTTTGACCCATGGCTTTTGTAAAACCATGCAGCGCATCAGGGAAAGCTGAGCGATGATGTCACCTACTTCTGCATGGGTGAACTCGCCACTCGGCCTTCAGTCGTGGACCATGCAGCTTTGCCAAAGCCATTTAAATGTTCACCCAGAAGGGAACTGGAAGTGGGGGAAGTCACCGCTTGGCCTTCACTCACGCACTGTGTGGTTTTGCAAAAGACATTTAAAAGGAACTCATTTCCTTTAAGTAGCTTTGTAAGCCATGCAAATTCACAGACCAAACAGGCCATGACCTGGTCTGTTAAACATGGAGGTTCATGGTCCAAAGGTCTGTAATCCCACAAACCTTGGACCTCTGTGGTCCGTCGTTGTTGTTTTTTTCTGGACCATGGCCATCCCTAATCCAGACCTTCTATGGTTGAACTAGTACATAGATGGGGGAAAAATTTCACTGCCAGAATCTGTTTTTGTGTGCAGTGTCTAGCTATTTAAAGGTGCTTAATAAATGATAAATAAATAATAATTGATAGTCTACGATAGACATATGACAGAATGGCTTACCGCGTCCTTCAACAAAGTTTGAAGACTTCCTTCAGCATAAGAAAATTTGCTCCAATGACCATACCTCCTCCGCCAGAGGAAAAACCACTTCTGTTTGCTAGGCTCAAGGAAGATTTCAAACTTTGCTGTGCAGAGTAGCTGGATACAAGCCAATATTTAAAATTCTTGTCATTTAGTCACCTTAGAACCAAAATTACACATAAATATGGTTCCTCTCCATGGGTTTGATCCAGCCAGCTTTTCTACTTGTAAAAAAGGGAGGAAGGAGTTTCCTTTGACAACTAAAAAGGCTAGAAATCATGGGACCTGCATTGACATAAAGCCATGAGGTATGGAGGCTGTAACAAGGAGGTGAATTGGCTGACCTTGAGTGCAAAAAATTGGCAAGAGCCAAACCAATTCTAGAGGGCTTTCTAGTATAAAGGAATCAGAGATAAAGTACTCTTACTTGGAAATATGTTCAAACTACTCAAATTGTGAAACAATGAATAAGCACAGCTACTGAAAAATAACTGGCCCCAAAATAAAGAGATGATAACATGCAGTAGAACAAATCAGGGTGAAGACTGCATCACTATGCAGTAAGCTTTTTTTTAATTATAAAGACCAGCATGATTATGAACTTGTAAAGCTATCTCGTATCATTGGTCGATCTAACAATATTATATACTCAAGCTGACAAGATATTCTCCAGGATCCCAAGCAGAATAAGTTCTTCCCCAATATGTGCTATACCAGATTTTGTTTATTTAAAACATTCTACTTTTCCTTAAATATTCTTCCTCAATTCCTTAAATATTTTTGGCCACTGTGTGGACAGAGTGTTGGACTGGATGGGCCACTGGCCTGATCCATCATTGGCTTCTCTTATGTTCTTATTTTAGGAGATTCTGAGACCCTTCATCGGGAGATGCTAGTGACTGACCTTGGGATGTTCTGCATGCACAACATACATGCTACACACTCTAATTTTCATTAATTAGAGCCACACTCAAATTTAAAGTTTAAGATTTAAACATGATACATGCTTAGGCTGCATTCAGATGGCAATCATAACCATTATGAACTTGGCTTGTCAGGATGTTGCAGACTCCTCCCTTCCCTCCCCTATAGATGGAGCAAGATGAAGGAATCAGGGGCCTATTACTGCGTGGGTGTTTTCCCTTGCTTTCACCATGGATGTCTGTCAGATCTTGCCATTCTTGACTGATTTTTTCCCCTTCAGTGCTCACTTTGCTTTCTGGATACTGTTTCCCCAAGTTTTCTATGAGTGCTTTTGTGCCCATTTATCCCTTGTTTCACTTCCAAACCGAAGGTAATTCAAAAGCATACAGATTCCCTCAGATTTCTCCATGCCCTTCTGCCGCCACTCAAAGGAACTCCCCGCCCACATCAAGGTTGTTCCGCCCACTCTGCACCCCCCCACTCTGCACCCACTCTGCATCCCCCCCATTGATTGTTGTACAAGCTCCATTTCCCCCTCAATTTTAAATTTAATTTTTTTTACAAGCGTCATGAGTCTAGCAATATGAGACTATCGCTAGTCTCAGATCACAGAATAAAAAAAATAAAACAACAGGGAAAGTTTAAAAGGAGCTTCATGCAAACAAAATAAAGGGGGGAATCATCAGCACAGAATGAAACTGATATGAGATGTAAAGCGAGAGAGGCACTGGGATGGGAAGCCTAAAGCTTTGAAAATATTTTTCCCTTCAATACTTTAGTGAACAAAGTTGGGGGGGAGCATTTTGGCAGGCAGGCTCTGGAAGCCTAACATTAAAATGGTGGCTGGACCACATGGACCTTCTGCACACTGCCAACCTTAAGAATCACTTGGGATCGATCTATTTGGAGGACAGAGTACAATCCACACAGGACAGGCTCTCAAAACTACCAAGATCCATCCAGTGTGCAGAATCAAATTAGTAAAGGTAAGGGTTTCCCTTGCTCAAAAGCCAGTCGAATCCAACTCTAGGGATGTGATGCTCATCTCCGTTTCCAAGCCGAAGAGCCAGCGCTGTTCAAAGACATTTCCATGATTATGTGGCCGGCATGACTAGACGCCTTCCGGTCTGCAGTTCAGCGTCTTAACCACTTGAGCCACTGCAGCACCTTAGAATCAAATTAGAGAATTACAAAGAGAAAACCATGCAAATTTGCAAGAAAGGGCAGGAAATTATTGTTACTATGCAGCTGTGCTAGGGCATCGGCAAAAATATCCCAATTTTTTTAAGTTTAGTGGCACAAGACTAAAAAAGCTCTCACCCTGGCATGGATAGCCCAGGCAAGCCCGATATTATCAGCTCTTGGAAGCTAAGCAGGGCTGACCCTGGCAAGTATTTGGATGGGAGACCTCCAGAGAATATCAGGGCCGGGAGGCTAGACACAGGCTATCAAGCCACTTCTCTGAACATCCCCCATGCCCCAGTATGAGTCGACAGATGTCTCCATGACTTCCAGGCACGAGCACACACACGCATGCACACATACACAAAATTCAAAAATACCAAAAACAAACAAAAAAAGACTTTAAAAGCTCTCCCGGGCTTCTGTGAGAGGACTCCTCCCCCATACAAATTGCAGCCCTGTGCAAAGTGTGATAGAATTGCAGCCAGCTCTGCACAGGTACATGTACACACATAAACGTTGCCAACTATCACAGTTTGCAATGCCAGTGTCAGTGGGTTCTACCACACATTCTGTACACTCAACATGTTTCCCCATATTATGAGATCATGTGATTCTTTCCCATTTTTCACAGTGGCCAATAATACAGCAGAGAATCCCCTAGTCCTTGGCAATATGAAAAACGGGGCTTTGCTGCTGCTTCTCAGTTTCAAAAAAAAGTCTGGTCAATTTCAACATTGGGTTTTCCCCTTTGCCTGTATTCTCTTCTGTTCATTTTCATTCAACAAACTAACACAAAAATGCCTGTGCAAAGCTTGAACCACGAGGATTTAAATGGAAGGCGCTTGCTGAATGCTACTACACAACTGTGTTAGGGCAACTGTGTAATTTAAAAAAACACCTTTGCATGCCACCCCCCACACATCACAAGTGACACTCCACCCCTATTTAGAAAAGTGTGTGTTTTCTAAATTGTAGCTGTAGAATAAACACACCAGAGTAAAAAGAATGGTGCATAAAGTGGGCACAGAATCCAAAGTCAAGATTAAAGGCTTACTGCTCTGAAAACCTGCAGTAAGATATGCATGCATAATGGGCCATGGTTAGTTTTCAAACTCCAGCAAACCATGTTGTACAAATGCAGCCACGCAGATTAACCAAGATTAGTCTTCCTCTCACTAACTGGGTTTTTAAACTACAGTTATATCCAGGTTTAAAATTTGGTCAGTGAAAGGAAAACTAACTCCAGTTAAACCACAGCCTGCATTCATACGTCATGGATAGCCAGAGCTACCTTTTAACTGCAATATCCTTCATCATGCTCTGCACGAGAAAGAAAGGATTGATGGCAGAGTGAGATCCATGTGCAAGCTTGGCAACCAGCTCTGTCCATGCACATCAATATATTTAATTTTCAACTTGCCCCATATGTGAATAATTAAATTCAGAGACTGTAGCCATGAACAGAGAAGACAGATCTTTCTACAAAGCTGGGGGGGGAAACCCTTCTGAAATCTAAACAAACAAACTAACAAGCATCAGGGTATTAAAACACCCCAAAATAATAGAAGCAACAACTGTAGGAATTAATGCACTCTCTGTTGCTGCTGTGGGGGATGCTAGGAAACCACAACATTATTGCCAACCTTCAAGCCTTGGTTTCTGTCAGTAAAAGGGAAGTGGAGGGGAGAAGGCCCTTTCTAGGGCTGTTTTGGCCTCTGAGGGAGGAGTCAACTCATCAGTTCCAGATCTGGCAGTGACCACTGAGCAACTTGATACTATGTAACTTGCATGACTCACCCAGGACTGGCTGCTTACTACTGTTCGACTAATTTGAAACTAACAACTATACAACTATACCACGACAGTGTGGTATAGTTGTTAGTTTCAAATTAGGATATCAGATATACAGGTCTGAATCCTCACTCTGCTGTGGAAGCTCACTGAGAGGCCCTGGGATTGTCACACATTGTCAGGCTAACCTACCTCACAGGGTTGTTGGGAGGATAAAATGGAGCAGGGGAAAGTGTTGTAAGGTGATTTTTGGTCCCCCTTGTGGATAAAGGGGGTTATAAGAGAAATAAATAAATAATATAGCTAAAGATGTTTTGTGACAGTTAAACAGTGGGTGGGTGGGAAGGAAGCAGGCAGCCCTGCAGCCAGAAACTTTTTGGTGGGGGAGCACGTTTTGGGTGGGGTCAAACAGCAGCCACACACCCTTGGGTCAAGCAAGGAGGGTCAAGCAGCACCCTAAGGTCAAGCAAGCAGGGCCCCTGCCTCTCTCACTGCCTCGGCCTGTCTGGCAGGGGGGCTGGAACACGCTACCAGGTAAGGCTGCCTCCCAGCCAGTAGGCCGGCTGGGGCTGCTCTTGGGCTTGCCACACCAAACAAACCCTGAGTGAGCAGCTTGCTCCGGAGGAGTTGGGGCAGCAGCAGGGAGCTGACGACAGGGCAGCCAGCAAGCAAGGGAGGAAAGCAAGCCAGCCACACCACAGGCAGGTAAGCACCACATCTGCTTTCCCCTCTGCCCTCCAATCTGGCTCATGGCTCTTGCTCACTCGGCAATTTAGGCTGGGCCGGAACCAACTGTGCCAGCGCCAAGCGCACACTCCTTCCCCACCTGCTCTCATTCATTCACTCCACTGGGTGGGCATCAGCCAGCAAGCTAGCCGCTCTCACCACTTCCCTCCTGACCAGCAGCCCCAGGCTCCCTCCACCTCCTGGGGAGGGGGGAATGGGAGATGAGGAGGCAGGGCAAATTCAGGAGGAAGCATTGCCCCCAAGGGCCCTCTTGGGCTACAGTCCTGGAATCAGGGAAAGGTAAGGATATAGGGGTTGCCAGGAGGAGGGAGAAAGAAAATACTGTGTTGAGGGGGATATAGAGGAAAGGGAGATGCCCCCCACAAGTCCTTGTGGGTTCCCAGCTTTAGTTTAATCAAAGTTATGTTTATCATATGAATGCACTGTTAGAAGCAAATAAACAAGTTTACTTAGGACAGAACCAGGCCACACAATGCTGCCTCTAAACTGTGGAGTCTTATGAGCAAAAATTCTACTTTGTGAGCACCTGGCATTAAAGTCAGGCCCGTAGCTACAGTGGGGCATCTTGGGGCTAGCCCTCCCCCCCCTGACTTGCTAGCAAGGCCCCCTGGCTTCCCATCCAGCCCAGGGCTTCACAGCCTTCTCCCCTGGATTAATTTGATTAGCCAGTGCCCCCTAAGAAATTTAAATGCCCCCTGACTTTAAAAAATCCTGGCTATAGGCCTGATTAAAGCTGTGAGCAAGTGATTTGGCTACTGTATAAATTAGTTTGCTCTGGAGCCATGCTTCCTGAGCTAAGTCAAAAATGTGTGAGCCGGAGGCTAAAAAACTGTGAGCTAACTCACACTAACTCAACTCAGAGGAAACACTGGCCACAACCTGAGCCTATTCTATACATTTTGAACACACAGAATTTATTGTATAGCAAATTATATTGCAAAAGATTTAGCAATAGATATTGAAAGAATTCCATTGCTAATATCTATACATGTCATATATCAGACCCTAGCGTGCGTTCTCTCTCTCTCTTTTAGGTTTGAAATTATATGCCATTAGTATGAAGGAAAACCTCAGATGACATATATCAGTTTTTATCTGACACCGTTCCAATAAGACAAAAAATGAAATTTCACTAGATTATATGGCCATGTTTTCACAGCTATGCCATTCTATCACGCAACCATGAGCTTTTACATAAATATTTTAAACATGATGTATTCCTTAAAATTCATCTGTGCATACCATGCAACTCTGGACATCTGTAGCATTTTGTTTTGAAAGTTTAAGAGATCGTGATTACTTACAGGGAATTTGTATATAATCAGAAAACAAAGAATGGCCTAAATGCTGACAGATGACAAGGTCTGAAGCTAAGCAAAACTTGCAGGGGAGAAAGGAGATACGTTGCTAAAGATGGATCAGATCCAGTAACCTGTCAGAGGAAGATGGTAGAGGAAGTGGATTTTTGCTGCTTTCCCCTTCCCCCGGAGTTCCTTCTGCTAGGCTAGATGAACCCCTGGTCTGATCCAGCAGGGCACGTCCTGTGTTCTTTATAAGTGTGTACTTGAATTCTTGTCCTAAATTGTTCAAAGTTCTTTCAACATTTTTTTTTTAAAATCTGGTTGATGGTTTGTATTCTTGATATTTCTCTCATATTTTGGAGGGATGTATTTTTTATCCTTTTTTATACTGATTTTTTGGAAGCTATCTCAGGAGGAATGCTAAGTGTGGAAGGGGTGTTAAATAAATAGGTTTTGTGTAACTCCGTTTGCTCAAAGTAATCTCTTGTTCTCTCCTTTTCCTCTGTTGTCTTCCTCAGTGCTGAAATGTCAATAGTAAGTTCCACTGAGTGTGTTTGCTGTTGTTACTCTATAAAAACAAGGTTCAGGTATTTTATTTATTTATTTATTTATTTACCTTTCAACTTTCTACCCCGCTCGAACCCCCCCAGGGGGTCTCTGAGCGGCTTACAGTTAATCATTATCCCTACCTATGGCCACATATACTGGGGATGGGGACTGCCCTACCGGCACCCTGTGGAGGGTCTTTGTTGGTCTGCTTAAGTAAGGATACCATATTAAGGACTTATGTAAAATGAATCAATCTTTATTCCACAGATACCTATATAATAAAAGTGGAATCTGCACCAAAACTTAATTCTCTAATGTGTTTGGGTACAGTACGTTAGAAATCAGATTTCACTTTGATTCTTGAGGCCAGCTGGGAATCATGGCAAAGGTATTCTGGGGTAGGAGATACAGCGTTGAAATACAGGAGCTGGTTGAAGATGAATGTTAAGACTCAGTTCTGATTTTCTAATGATATTGCCCAAGAATTAAGATCACAGGGAGAGGCCGTCCTGACTGTCCCATCAATCAAAGAAGCCCATTTGGTGGGTACATGAGAGATAGCCTTTTCATTGACAGCCCTGCAGTTATTGAACAACCTCCACAGGGAGGTGCGTCTAGCTCCCTCACTTCCAGTCCCTAGGAGGCAGCTGAAGATGGCTATATTAGGACCTAGGTTCCCTTTAAGCTGCACCAGGCTGCGCTGGTGCACCGATTTACCTCGCCCAGCGCAGCAATTTTTACCGGAGCGCAGGCACGGGAGGTTCCCTTTCCAATAGTATGCACGGATCCGTTTGGTCAGGCAGCAAAGAAACACGGCAGTATGATTTGTGTTTCCTAATCTGGCCTGGCCCTGCCTCCCCTCAGCAGGAGTTTGCTTCCCCTATGAAAGGAGGCGCTGTTGCCCTGCCCGGCAGTCCTCTGCCTTGTGCTGCTGGAGATACCCTGGCCTAGAAGGTGGCTTCTGCTACTTTACAAAGTGGCTGTGTGTCCCTGTGAGCTAGCAAGGTTAGTTGGCGTTGGGAGAAGTTGGGGGGGGAGCTGTCCTCAGCAGCGTGCTGGAGACAATTGGGTGGCTTCTGCTGCTTTGTAAAGTGACTCTTTTGTCTCTGAGCCAGCAGGGTGGGTTGGAGAAGGTGGAGGGGGAAGCCATTCTCAGCAGCGTGCTGGAGACGATTGGGTGGCTTCTGCTGCTTTGCAAAGTGACTCTGTGTTGTCTCTGAGCCGGCAGGGTGAGTTGGAGAAGGGGGGGAGCCGTCCTCAGCAGCGTGCTTCCTTGCAACTTGGCTGGACATATAACACCACTATATCTTAACAAGCTGTAGTGTATGTAGACATTGCTGGACATATAACACCACTATATCTTAACATTATTAATTAGGCAGATGGATTTGTCCAGACATACTGCCAAGCGTGAAATCTGGAAGTGGTCGTTCTAAATAATTTTCTTCAGTTAATCAAACACAAGTATTTCAGATCCTATCATTTTGGAGACAATTTGTTCCATTTATTTATTAATACACACTTTCCACATTTGCTCCTTCTCCTTCTGGTCTATAACATTCCATCACCTCTCATGCCATCAAAATGAGAACAATCTACGAAGACACTCTCCAAGTTCCACGGGGACAAACAAGAACTGAGAATGAGCTATACCATGCTCCTTCATAGTTCCCATTTAATTCCAGGCCTTGTATAAGAAAACTCTACTGTTGTGCCCAAGTTAACCGCAGAATTTTTTACATTTCTGGCTGGTGGGCAAGATAAAAAAATGATAATAAATAAAACTGCCTCAATCCTCCTTATCTGCTGTTTACCTCTCTCTTCCACCCACTCCCAGCCAGAGACTGACTTTTTTCCAGTTCATACACTCCAGCATCTAAGTTCATAAACTATATAGCATCAATGGTATCAGGATTTCTGAACCTCACTTTAACTGATATCATAATGTTGTTTATAGGTTAAAGACATTAATTCCCCTTATATCTTTTAAATCCAAAGTTCTTCAATGGAAAATTGTTTTCAATAGACTATCCTTCTGATCTTTGTATTTAGAAGGAATAAATCTGGTGTTCTTTTACAGACTGCGATCTAGACTGTATTTTGCAGTAAGAGGTTAGGAAACACATCTCACATTTTACTGAATATTCTTGTAGTGCTTTTTAAGAAAATCCTTTCCATTACCTACATCACCTTACACACACACACCCCAAAAAAAGGAATCTAAATGGTATAGATTTTTTTCTTGGTAATCCAGCTTTCACATATATTAAACATCTATGCATATTTTGTTCTAAATTAAGACACACAGTATACACTCCCCACAGCCAGATTATATAACAAGTTGGGGGTATTCTTTAAAAGTGTGCAATAAGGCATTCATGTAAAAACAATACAAAATGCAATACTCTTGATGTTTTTGGTCTTAAATCCTTTTTATGTCAGTATAAAAATAAAAATAGAGAGTTAAATATATATAATAAGATGCCCATTGGACACTGAATGCTACAGAAATTGTGCAACTGAGTGGAAAAGAGGAGCAATGCCCTGTTGTAAAGTTGAGCACATATTTTGAATGGCAGTTGTTTCTGAAAGCAGTTTCAGCTATTTCAAATCATATGCAGAGACATCTCAATTTTACAGAAAGGGGCAACTTTTTATCAACCACTGCAGTAACTGGTGCACAATGCAAATCTGATCTCACAGCAAACAATAATTTAAATTTGAGGTTGAGCTAAGTTTTGCAGGCTGTTCTTCGTAAGTGATTATTACAGCCTAATAACAAAAGTCTAGTCGGACTCAACTATGCGACTGAACCACAACAACAAAAGTCTGCTATGTGGTAGGTGAGATGCCCTCTAAAGACTAGACAAACATCAACCAGGATCTCTCACATGTAATTTATTTTACCACTTCAAATTACTGATCAAAAATAATTACCTCTTTAAATAGAAACTGAAAAAAGCAGAACTAACATGCATGTTATTGTGACTTAACTGTGATAGACAACAGATATTGAGACCTGGCATTTCTTTCTCCCAGAGAAGAAGAAGAGATGGTTTTTATACCCTGCTTTTCACTACCTGAAGGAGGCTTACAATTGCCTTCCCTTCCTCTCCCCAGAACAGGCACCTTGTGAGGTAGGTGGGGCTGAGAGAGCTCTGAAAGAACTTTGACTGGCCCAAGGTCACCCAGCTGGCTTCATGTGAAGGAGTGGGGAATCAAACCCAGTTCTCCAGAGTAGAGTTTGCTACTCTTAACCACTATACCAAACACAAATTTGGAATATGTATGTCCTCTGGGAGAGAGAAATGCCAGGTTTCAGCTTCTATTGTCTATCACAGTTATGTCTACCATCCTGGGCAAGGCCAGCTGTAGTTACAAACTTCCTTTCTTCACAATTTACTTTTCATTTTTTCATCCTGTAATCAGCTGGGAACTGGAAGAGGCTCTTGAGCTCTAACTGCTGGTACCTTGGCTGAACCAGCATTCATAGGCTTAAGTCTGTTATGTAAATTGCTAACTTTTGGTCTGAATGTTACATCTGTCTTCACCCTATGAAGCTGTATCATGCTTAGCGGTCACAGCAACAAACTAAAATGTATTAACTAGTAATGACTAGTGAGCAATGGTGAAAGCAATGGGTGAACCCACCTGAACCCATTTGGAACTACTCATATATAGCATGCTGCATATATGTTACACTGAAGCCACTGAGCTCCACCGTCCTCAAAAACCAAGGTTGAAAGGCTTGCAAACCTCAAGCATAATACTCAGGAATTCCAAGAAAGTAACTTCTATTTTGTCATCTGACTTAATGTTTTGCCCCAACAGCTACATCTGCATCAATGTTAACTGTCATCATAGTTGGACCAAACCACGGTTTTCAAACCATGGCAGCAAGTTACACTTTGGTGCTGGTTATGGTCAACAGAAAGTGCCAGAGCAGAGGCAACATTAACCAGTTAGATGTAAAACTCCCAAGGAAAGTGAGAATGCATGTGCAAAAGAGGGAGGGAGGGAGGAGCATGTAAGACCTCAAGGTGCCCCTGGTGGTTAGGACACTGTGCACAAGGGGGCACAAACAATCTATAGTCACCATTACGTAGCAATGTACAGTGCCGATGGTACTATAACTAGGTATTTTAATTTTTTAAAGGTTACAGCTGTCAATGATACCGTCACTGCACACAAGCCACACTCCTGAAGTTAGGCCTCCAATGAACTCAAAGAAACACCTTTATGGTATGGGGGAAGGGGTTATGACTTGTTCAAAGGACTGGTCTGGAAAAGTATTTTGTTCTTTTAGCAGCACCAGATGTAATCAATTCGTTTTATTACAAATACACAAGCATATACTGGTCTTCAGTAGGAATTGATAACAAAAAGATAGGAACAGATGGTTTAGTGGGTTTAAGGAATAAAAAAAGAGGCAATGTGTCCTAGTGAAATATTTCAGACAGCACAAAAAGAACAGGGAGGGGGAAGAAAATCTAAATGTAAAAGTCTGGAAGAGAGCTTGAATCCTAGTTTGAGAAGCTATTTACATGGAATAAAGAGAAAAGAAAATGGAATTGGGATTTTAAAAATCAGATAATCCATCCTGAGCCTTCTAAGGAGAGCAGAATAGCAATTACCGGTATGTACCCTGGAGACAACTGGAGTAGACATACACAGATAAGAACTCATGGGAAATTCCCAAGCAAATGCACTAGAAGTGGGAAAAGTCAAAGGAAGGTACCAGGCTGATAATGAGTTGAGGGAGATGTGAAGAGTAGACTGGAAAAAGAGGAGACAGGTACAAATGACTTTGAGAGAAAGAGACAACCTAGAGGAATGTGCAGATGCAATTAGCATAGAGGACTAAAACTTCAACTAACTTACTTTGAGGAGTTTGCAGCGGATCTGTGCAGAGACCATGTGGCTGTTGCGGAGGTTGCCCACCCTGAACATGAGCGTGAGTTTGCCATCCCTCATGGAGATAGCAGCATGTTCACTGAACATCAACGTCTCTGCCCGTTTCTTAGGTTGTGACATCTTGATGAACATACAGCCAATGAGAAATGCATCCACAATGGAGCCCAGGATGGACTGGAACAGGAAGAGGATGATGCCCTCCGGACATTTGTCCGTAATGTACCGGTAGCCATAACCAATGGTAGCCTCTGTCTCTATGAAGAACAGGAAGGCAGAGGGGAAGTTGTAGACATTGGCCACGCAGGGAGTATACTCATCGTCGTGGGATCTGTTCAGGTCACCCCGTATGTAGGCAATGACCCACCACATGGAGGCCATAAAGAGCCAGGCCACGGTGTAGGTGAGGATGAAGATGAAGAGGTTCCAGCGCCACTTGAGATCCACCAAGGTGGTGAACAGGTCTGACAGGTAGCGGCTGGTCTCGCTGCCCAAGTTGCCGTGCTGCACGTTGCACCTGCCATTCTTGTCCACGAACCGCTGGCGCTTTTTCTTGTGGGCTGACGCCTGCTGCTGGGGGTGGAAGCCCGAGCCGCTGGACGAGGTGGTCACGACCTGGTAATCGTCCCCAAATTTCCTTCGGAGTGCAGACATACTACGGAGGGGCTAGCCAGCGTCACCGACCTGCTGCTGGGTGAAAGGGGGGGGGGGACAGGGCTCTCTTCGGACTCTCCCCCCTCCCCGCTCAACACCAGGCGCCCCTGCTGCAGAGAGGTCCCATTGTCGCTTTTGCCTCGCTGCTCCGTACTGCAGCTCGGTCTCGCGGCGTCTTCAGCCACTCCGGGAAGTTGAGGGAGAGGGGAGCGCGGGGGCGAGGGCGAGAGCGGCTGGGTGGGCGCGAAGCCGCCTGCAGTCGGTCAGACGGGCCGTCGCTCTTTGGCGCCGTTTTTCCCGCCTCGCCTCAGCGCTCCCGCCCGGACCCGCCGCAAAGGCATCGCTCGGCAGCCCTCCTCCTCGCCAGCTCCCGCCCGGACCTCTCCGCGTGCCCACCGAGTCCCTTCCCCGCCTCGGCTGCCCGGGAAGCGCCTGGGCGAGGTGGAGGTAGGCGAACGGCGAAGCGGCCAGTCGCCTGGCGTCTTCCGCGGGCGGCAGCTGCCTGGCTGTGTTTGCCTGGAAGGGCTGCCGCTCTGTGGGTGTGCGGCGTGCTAGCCCCTGGCGAGGGGAACGCGTGCGCGTGTGTGCGCGCGCTGCTTCAGTCCCCAGCCCTGCCTTTCCCAAGCTGGGGGCGCAGCCGCTGCTCCTCCGCCCGTGCGCCTCTTGGCGCCTTTGCCGCTGCCCGGGGGGCGCTGAGCCACAGCGGCGACGTTTCCTTGGCAGGCTCTCTGGAGTGTCCTTTGCCCACCCTTCCCAGCTCGTGCGTAAGAATCCTCCTTGCTCAGCTTCTTAGCCTGCTACGCCGGCAACGGAGCTCCCAAGACAAAACCCCCCAAATCCTCCTCATGCTCGTGGGAAGCGAGGATTAGCCAGGCTGCTTGCGCGTTTTACTTAGGAGGAGGCAGCAGAAGAAGAGACGGGGGTGCGAGAGGGGGGGGACTAACGTGCGCGGCGATCTGCAGCCCTTCTGGCTTAGCCCCGCCTCCCTTCCCTGCCCCCCCCCCAACCCCCGAATTTTTCCTTTCGCTGCATTTTACTTAGGAGGAGGCAGCAGAAGAAGAGACGGGGGTGCGAGAAGGGGGGGGGGAGTAACGTGCGCGGCGATCTGCAGCCCTTCTGGCTTAGCCCCGCCTCCCTTCCCTGCCCCCCCACCCCGAATTTTGCACTTCGGCTGCTCTCCTTGTCGAACTGCAGTGCCAAAGGCGGCGACGGCGGCGGTGGTGGCAGCGCCCAGGAGCCAAAAGCCGTCTCCGCCGCCATCCCCTATGAGCAACAAACCCTTCAGCTGTTCACACACCCACTTTCCCTTTCTTTCCACCCTCGTTCTGAAATAGAGCAACAACTGCTGTCACTAAGGAGCCGAGTGTGCCAGCTCCAGAGAGCCTCGTGGGGCTCGCCAGGGAGCTCAAGCCTCGAATGTCTGCCCAGAGGGGGCATAAAGGAAGAGAAGCGATCGGAGGCAGGCAAAGCAGAGTCACCCAATGGGATCGTTTGCGCGGCGCGGGGTGTTTGTGTGTGTGTGAATGTCAAACCCCGAGGGAAGAAGCTAGGATCCCGCCGGGTTTTTTACTTTTTTTAAAACTGCCAATTGCAAACGTTGCACCAGAAACCACCACCTCGGATTCCACTAAAGAAGAGAGGGGAATGCTGCAAAATTGTGCCACTGCTCCAGTGCTACTGTGACAATACCAAGGCTACAGTCGTTCCACATCCTACTGAACTGAGCTCACCCTAAATGTAACTATCCCTTATACTTGAGAAATTGGGCTCACCTGAATCATATCATCTTATTATACCCAGAGATGTGGGTAATAAACGATACCTTCCCAGGATTTCTGCACTTGAGGTCACAATAGTCACAGCACTGCAGATCTACAGGGCAGATGTCTGGGTCAGAGTCAACATGTATTCACTTGTGTGTGCAGGTCTAGACGTGGGGGGTCTGCACCCAGTTCCAACTGCTTGTATTAGCTTTGACTCATGGCCTGCAAGCATAGCCACCCTCCCATTCTTTGCTATCAGTAGGAATGCACCCAAGTGCGCAAGTATGAGGAGCCGTTACAGTTGGTTTCACGCATGATGCTTAAATCAGCCTTTTCAAAAATAATCTCCGGATGCAAACTATGACTATTGTTCAGCATTTTCACACATTGCCTTTTCAGCTTCTCTCATGCTATTTAAGGTAACATACAAATCCCATTTATCTAATTTTATTGAAATATTTGTACCCCGCCTTTCCTCTTGATTCAAGGCAGCTGTCACTCATAGGGGGCGAAAAGTCATTTATAACACAAATGAGAATACTGGCACATGTAGGATTTACATTTATATTGTAAAGGAAAAGAATTACTGTAAGTCAGCAGTGCAAAACACCTGAATTGTCACGTATGCCAGGTCCATTTTTCTTCTTCTGAATTTTGTCCCTCATCAAAAACATTCACAAAGCCAAAAACATTCACAGTGTTTTTGTGCCTCGCCCTGCTCAACTCTTCTTGATACCAGATGGCCACTTCTTCAATTTATCATTGCATCTGGCTTGGCTTCATCACCTATCTTTGATCCTGTCCCACTGTTCTGAAGTTGCAAGGTAAGAGGGCCCTTTTGATTTTCTAGTTCCCTTTTATTTTCAGTTTGGTTTTGTACCACCTTCTCTCTGAGCTTGATATTCCAAAAATTCTACCTTTAACTGAAGTCTGCTGAAAAAGCTTTACCTTAATCTTAATTACACAAGCTTCATATAAGAACCTTGAACATAAAATGATACTTTATGCAAGATGTCTTGTATACCACTGTGGTGTATATTTCAAAACACGCCAGATGAAGCATAGAGAGAATATAAACCACTGCTATAACTAGTGTTCCCTCTAAGCTGAGTTAGTGTGAGCTAGCTCACAGTTTTTTAGCCTCCAGCTCAAACAATTTTGTCTTAGCTCAGGAAGGAGGACTCCAGAGCGAACTAATTTATGCAGCAGCCAAATCACTCACTCACAACTTTAATGCCAGTCGCTCACAAAGTAGAATTTTTGCTCACAAGACTCCACAGCTTAGAGGGAACGTTGGCTATAACCTACTATCAATATGTAAACTATCACTAGAAACTACTATCACTACCATAGAAAGAGATCTTTTTTTAAAAAAGTCAGACATTATTTTGCATATCATTGTCTTTGCAATTACATGGAAAGCCATGATAAATGGCTGCAGTATCCACATTACTAATTTAAAATTCAGCTCTTATATGCTGCACAGAAAATGAGCTGAATGCTCATTTAGCACCTAAAATGAGACAAGCAGATGTTTCACTGATAAGAAAAATATTTATATGCAATGTCTACAGATACAAACAACCCAACTAACTGTTGCTTTATCTACACAATTCAGATAACTAGATTGTGCTAATAGAGGGCACAGTGACACATGTGAAACCCCATGTGCAAGCATGGCATTACATGAGAACAGATGTCATAAGGGCATTTTATTCTTTCCTTTCCTCCAACATAGTTCTTTTGGAAAGTTAAGGTTGTAACAATCGAATAAGGCATTCCAGAACTGCAGTGACTTACAATAATTCTGTGATGCACTAGCCTTTCATTCATGAATTATGTATACTTAAAAATACACTTGTGATGTTTAAGTGTGCCCATTGTTGAGAGTAGGCTTGAAGTTACATTTCAGAAGATTCTTAATGGGGTGTCCCAGCCAGTATAGTGTAGTGGTGGTTAGATTGCTGGACTAAGATCTGGGAGACCCAGCTTCAAAACCTCACTTCGCCATGGAAGCTCACTGGATGACCTTGGGCCAGTCACATTGTCTCAGCTTATTATTTATTTATTTATTTCCTTCGATTTATATACCGCTCACCCCCTAAGGGCTCTGAGCGGTTTACATTATACATTTGATACAATTCCTACCTAAGGACACACACATGTACAATGTGGGAAGTGACTAACCTAACAGGCACCCTGAAGCGGAGACTTCGTTATTGTGGTCTTTCTGTGGGCGGTCTTTTCCAGTCCAGCTTAATTTACCTCATAGGATTGCGGTGAGGATAAAATGGAGGAGGACAACTGTGTACATTTTCCTTGAACCCGTTGAAGTAAAGGCAGAATAAAAACATAATAGATGCTCTTCTTTTTGTTTTTGTGCTGTCATGTTACAGGTGATTTATAGCAACCCCAGAGGGTTTTCAAGTCAAGAGATGTTTAGCGATAGTTTGCCATTGCCTGCCTGCCTTTTCATATACACCCTATCTGGTCTCCTATCCAAGCTGACCCTACTTAGCTTATGAGATCTTATAAGATCAGGCTAGTCTGGGCTATTCAGGTCTTCATACAACTGCACAAATGAGATCAACGAAGCATATTTTTAAAAGAAAGGGATACATGCACACGGAAACCAGTGTGTACATGCAGAGAGCACATATACAAGTGTGCCTGTTTTCATCTGCAAAACAGAGGCCCCAGTCACACGGGCCAGAAAATGCGGGGGGGGGGAGCGTGGCTGTTCGCCCCAGGGCAAAATAATGCGCAGTTACGCAATCAGACGTCCTGTGGATGTCCTGTAGCGGTCCTGTGGTTAGGGGGGAGGTGCCGATCACAGGACAATCCTGCGGCGCGGCAAAGAAGTGGGGCTGTGGGGCAATATGTGCAGATAGGCACGTTCCCTTTCGCTGCCTGCCTCAGAACACGCAGTCGATTTCAGGGGGCAGGGGGGTCTGTCACTCACAAAATCCCAGGATGCAACTGTGTCTGAGAGGAGGGCTTCTGCAATGAGGATGAGACAGCGGCTGGAACCGCAGCAGGAACGTGTTCCGCGGCACATTCAACAATCCTCTTTGCTCCGCCCACCTAGCCATCCATGTCCATTTCCACCCGCCGGCCTCCTATCAGTATGTGAAGAGCACCCAGCTCTGAACACAACATGGACACAGGCAATGCAGCCTGACAATTGGTCGAGGTTTGTTCATTTGTTTAACTGAAGTGTGTGCATGCTCCGTTGGGTGCTTGTGCGCATCCATGGAGACTTGGGGGAGAAAAAACCTTTTTGCGAGGGGACATGGGCGGGCACCGGAACTACCACCGGAAATGCGATCAGATGCCCGCCCTTGCCCCACGGTTTCCGGAAACTAGTACCTCGGAAGTACTAGTTTTCACCCCGCATCTTCGGCGGGAAGCCTTGGGTTCACCATGGGAGCTCTACGCTTCCCAGATGTGGCGCTGTGATCGCGCCCGGAGAATAGTATTAGGGTTATGTTAATTTGTCCTAAACCAGAATTTTGTTTGAAATTTGGGATTCTGTCAAACTGGAATGTACACTACTTAATTAGATCTATTGTAGTACATCCAGGAAGTATGCCAGTATCACAAATTATATTAAAATGTGTACATGAGAATAACCACTATCATCCACACAGCTTCCATAGCATAGTAGGGACTTCAACCTGGGTCTCTCAAAACCTAGTAATCATACCATCCTCCTGGTGCTTACATTTAAAAAAAATTAAAATGCACATTTAAGAACCAATAGCTGTTGATGTAGCATTAGAAGTAGATGTGGAGCCACTGTGAGCAAAACACATGTATGCAAAAACCTCAAGAGTTTGTAATTCTGTAGTTTAGCAGAAGGAGAAAAAGAGAATGAGACTCTCTTTGTCATCCAGCCACTCTACGTTGGCAGAACAGACATACTAATGGCCAATCTAATTGCTTGCTTACACCCATTTGTGTTTGTTTTCCTTTTATTATTCTTTGGTTTTAAAGAAATATAATATATACATAATGGATAATGAACACATATTTCTACCTTGCAGTGAAACATAAGTCCTTAATTTTCTTTGTGTTTGGCTAGAGCATGCAAGATAAACAAACTGGGAAGATAGATTTGTGATTAATAATCATTCAGGGGGAACTAAAGATTTACTTTTTAAAAAGCACGATCTAGTCAAACACATTTCCATTTAAGACTGTTTTATTCAAGATCAAAGCTGGTAAATTGGTTTCTGTACAGAAGAATCTTAGAAATGCATCAGTTGCCCTGCTCTGTTGTCATAATGACTGCAGCAGTGTTGTTTCAGAAAAATCTTTTGGCAAACACAGTTAAGACAGCAGCATGTTCTGATTTACTGGGTTTTGCCATTGATATGCTTTGAGCTGATTAACAGGCTCATGATCAGGAACAATTATGACACTGACAGGTATGACATTATCAAAGAAGGAACTCTTTTCAGTGAAACTGAGAAGAGTATTGTTCACAATGGGAGAAAAATCTATTGGCTCTGGGTTTTTCCAACCATGATTCCTAAACATGACCAAGAAGCCATACTGTCAAAAATTAAGCATCCCTGGGGCAAGACTACAGAAGAGTTACAAAAGAATCTGTTTTCATTGCATTAGCAGCAATCTTTTCTTTTGTTTACAAAAGACTGTGAACGTAGTTTACATAGAGGATAACAGTGGCTGTTAGGGTGAGCAGGAACCGGCTCACAAACTAAAGTTCGTCATGAATTTTGGCTGGTTTGTGGTTCATGAAGCAAAGTTTGTGGAAAGGTGAATAGCATAATCATTCCACAAACTTTCAAGCTGTTTGTGGCAGTTCGTAAATGGATACATTTCTAGACAGATTATCTCCACTCAATTAAAATGTTTACAAAACTTCAAAGCAACAGGGGGTGGAATTCTCCAGCCTTGGAAACACCAATGGTGGCCCTCCAAAGCTTAACAGGCACTGCTGGCTGCCAATAACAGACTCAGGGCTCTATGGGATCAGAATGCTATATATAACCTCAGCTTTAAAAGTCGATGCCAGCACCTTGGATTGGGCCCAGAAGTGAATTGGGAGCTAGTGTAGATGGGCAAGGATTGGAGTGATGTAGTCTTTATGACCCACTCCGGTCAACATTCTGGTCACAGCATTCTGCACCAACTGCAGCTTCCAGACAGTCTTCAGTACACATACAGTGTATTGCAGTAATCCAGTCTTGGTGTTACCAGGGCATACATCACAGTGGCAAGGTCTTTCCCACCCTGGAAGGGCCACAGCTGGCTCACCAGCCATTTGTATTTATATGCAATGATGTTCAAATACATTCTATTTCAACAAAGTTATAGTACAATATGCCTTCTAATCCTTCCCTGGGAAAAAGTATGCACAAACCAAATGTATCTCAGCAGGTCTGCTAATATAAAGCCCATGAACATGTTCTGTCGCTGTTGCTGTTCTCTCGTTCTATTTATCATTGGGTAACCTATCCAAAACTATCAGAAATTACTTGTTCACTGAGGCCCAGGCTGTCATGAATGGTGTTATAAGAATTGATTTTATTTCAGAGGGTGTATTAGATTTGGCATGTACAAACTACTGCCTTAACGATTGATATCCTTTTATCTATTCTCACTCCTTTCTATGAGGTCACTCACTAGTCAACATCAACTAAATATCAATGGGGAAATGCAGCTCCTCAAATGCCTACTGACTAAAATTAACAGTTATTCAAATGGAGTATTAGGAATAGAAAACAGTTACAATTGCTTATTTATCTGCGTAGAGTCAAGATTGAGCAGGAAAACATAGTGAGCTGAAGAAACAGACCTCTTGTTTAACTCATCTATTTGGCAATCTCTGTAAGTCTCTGATTATTGGTTTGTAACATGATCATTGTTCTGAAACTGAGATATAGTTGGTGTTGGAAAGGACCTTGTAAGCCATGTAGTCCAACCACCTGCTCAGTGCAGGAAAATGCAATTATGGTAACCCTGACAAATGGTTATCCAGGCTGAACTTGATCTAGAGTGACAGAGGTTTTATACCACTTTCCAAGGTAGCCTGTTCCACTATTGAATAGCTCTTACTGTTACAAAGTTTTCCCCCCTGATATTTAGCCCCAAATCTACTTCCTTGCAGTTTCTACCCATTGACTTCTAGCCCTGCCCTCTAGAGCAAGAGAGAATAACTGTGATATCAGCATGAAATGCAGTCTTCGTGGCTAGGGCATGATTATCAGTTTTAAGGATGGACAGCAGTTCTGGCTTTCAGATGTGAAGGGAAGGGGAGAATGCAAAATACTTTGTACAGCAATATCTGAAATAAAATATTGATGACTGGCATATGTATTGCACTATAAACCTGAAACAAAGAATTAAACACCAGATTTAGAATTCACCTCTTACAATGAAATGCACTTTTATAACCTAACCTAAACATCTGCTCAACAGCTACCCCAATTTTTAATGTGGGAAGGAGAGATCTAACATATATGGTAGCACAAGGCACATAGTGCTGTACCAGCACTGTCACAAGAGTTGTTTTCAAAAGCTTTTTAGATGGCAAGTATTTCTTTAACCTTTGTTTGGAATATAACTAGAAAAACCTGACTATCTACAGAACTTTGTTTGAAATGTTGTACTTGGGAACTTTTCCAATGTTTTTAGGTGCCTGAAACAACATGAACTCCATACACTGAGCCAGTTCTAGCTATGTAACAGCAGGAAAGTATTCTCAGGAGTCATTTGGTGGTCAGGTGGATAAAATGTCATGCAATGTTCTAAATGTTATGGACGTATTTCAAGTATAATGGAGATTTGGACTATAGTGCTATTTGTATATTGGCACACAGCATTCTTTCCTCTTTCCATCTAACCCAAGGAGGCAATGCAACCAGTCTATGGATGGTGAAGGGCTGAATGTGAGCAATCTGAGGCTTAATTCTGGAGGATGGAAGTGATATTTAGCAATACTATTTTTAAAAAGCAGGTATACAGCTTGGGGTTGCCCCTGGATTCTGCCCAGTTGCTTGAAAAATAGTAATGGTAGCCAGAAGAGTATTTTTTCCAACTCATTCCTAGAAATGGCTGACTTGGTCTTGGTCACACAGATTTGGTAACACTGAGATTAGAATACTGTAACATGCTTTAAATGGGGCTGCCCTTGAAGTCCATTCAGAAACTAAAACTAATACCAACATAACCCTTTCCATACCTTTAGATCTTCTCTGCTTGTCAGTTCTGCAGCAGATGAGACAGGTGGGCACATTGGACAGGGCCCATATGCTCTGGAATATCTTCTTCCAGAGTACATCATAGATGACCTTCTGAATATTTATTTATTTGATTTGTATACCACTCTTCCCCACTATCGTGGGGGATATCAATAAAAACATTTTTCTTCCATATATGAGGACCAAAAATCTGGTTTATTTGGGGAAGGGTTTTTGAGTGTATGCAATTTCTGCTTTTTAATGTTTTCAGTTAGCTCAGTTGAGACTAGTGTTCCTTTTAACTGCTGTTTTGTTTTATGATTTATCTAGTTTTATTTTTAGGCAAATGTTCTTAGTTTTTTTTATTTATTATAAACTGCCCTTGGTGCTTTTTAAGTAGAAGAATGGGATATAAATATTATAAATAAATATATTAACATAAATAATACTTTTCTGAGTTTAAACATCATATCAGATAGGGAAATGCAGCTAGGAATCAAATCTGGCCTTTCCCTTCAAAACACTTGAAGCCCAGATACCATAAGATTCTTTGGACCTACATGGGAAGCATTTTGAACAGAAGAATCTTTGATTAAAATATGCATTCACACTTCATCTGTGATGTGATGCATATGTAATTCGTACTCAGGTACCTGTGCAAAAGAACAAATATTTTGTGAAAAGTTTCACAAGTTTCAATGAAGACATCAGTATATTTAGCACTGGATTATTCATATCCATGTCAAGCAAACGTTTACTTGTGAGGCAAATCTTTTCATTATCTCCACAGTAAATGCTTTTGGCAGAAGCAGGCAGAATGTCAGGTAGGGTAGATCACTGTTGGTGACACAGTAGTGTTATCATTATATAACACCTGTCCTTTGTGGCCATAGTGCTTACTACATGTGGTTATAATGCTACACATTTAATGCTTTTGCTGTTGTTGTTTTTGTGTGTAACATGGCGGTTATCTTAACCAGAAAAGGCTACATACTTAATTTCTGCACCAACATTTTATGCTTTACAAGATGATTGTTCTTGGCTTAAATGCAGTTTGTCAGCTATCCCAGTTTTGCAGTTCATTACAAAGCGCTTATCAGCATCTCAGACTTCACAACGCTTCATGGATATGAATACTGATACTGTATATGATTATTTTTTTAAAAGAAATGATGGTTGTCTAGAAAAAACATGCCTAAAAAGACAAGTTCTGGTAGGCAAACATGCCTAGATTCAAAGAATGGATTATTTCCCCTTGATCTACAAACTCACACTTCATTATATCAACATTTCTCACTTTCAAACATGAAAAGGCAGATGTATTTTTTTTTAAGATTACTTTTATATGGGGCTTTGAAAAGCTGCATGATTCCAGACCAGCATGGCCAGATTGTGGGCTAAGCCTTTAATTCCAATAGTTGTATCAAAAATATTCAGCTCTCTAAATGTAACTGGTGATTGTCCCAAGTGACTGGTGGGCTGTGGTATATCTTGTCATCCAATGAGGTAGTTTCTAATGTTTGCCATTTTACAATGTGGCAACCAGTGAGATATATTCACTGCATTCAGCCTGTTTCCTTCCCTTTAAAATACTCTTCCATTCCCATCGACCATGCTCACCAGTTGTAGTTGTCTTCTTATCCAGCAGAACCTACCCGGATAGGATTCAGCTTGCTAAACCAGTTTGGAGTAGTGGTTAAGTGCACGGACTCTAATCTGGGAGAACCGGGTTTGATTCCCCACTCCTTCACTTGCACCTGCTGGATGACCTTGGGCAAGCCATAGTTTTGGCACAGCTGTTCTTGAAAAAGAGCAGTTTCTGTCAGAGCTCTCTCAGCCCCACCTACCTCGCAGGGTGTCTGTTGTGGGGAGGGGAAGGGAAAGGAGTTTGTAAGCCACTCTGAGACTCCCTTGGGTAGTGAAGGGCAGAGTATAAATCCAATCTCCTCCTCCTCCTCATCCATCATAGTGGCCTTTTGCCCCCTTCCCTGATGGAGGGCCCAATGGAACCAAGGCAGGAGGACCCTCCTCCTCCTCCTCCTCCTCTTCTGTCTTACTTCCTTTGCATAAAACATATTAGGCGTAAAAGGTTCTTTGTTTATCCTGATGGTGTGGCACTTCAGACATGATTGTGCACTATTGTACCCCGTCCATACAATCATACTTGAATTTTTCATGCCTGTAATTGTATGGAAAGGTTAAGTGCAATAAAAAATACACAACTACAAGTCCATAGAGGATTGTAGTAATTCTGATATCTTGGCAGTACTTTTTCCAGGAATCCCTGTAGCACTATATTGATATGTATTTATGGTTTACTCTAAACTACATCCAGATGGTTATGAGAATGTGTGAATCTGAGGAGGGAAGTCATATAGCATGTCTGAACCAGCCCAGAGACATTTCCTATTTTGCCACTCTAATAAAAAGAAATCTCAGTTGCATACATTCCATAGGCAGATTAAAAAAAGATCTGGCTGGACTGCTTCAGCAAGTGATCCGGAACTGCCAATGAGGCAGGCTGTAGGAAAAATGGAAGCTAGATCCAAAATAAATCAAATCAAAAGGAAATCAAGAGCCAAACACAGGTCAAGGAACAGTGAAACATAATAAGCATTATATAGGTTCTGTAGCACCTGGGACAGCTCCAACTAGTATGGAATGCAAACTCTTGGCTCTTGTATTTCTATAAGACTGGCAACCTATTCCGGTTTCTGTCCTTAAAGAGTGAAGAGTTTTAAAGAGGTAGTTGCTCTGCCTGAAGGCTGGCACCACTCACAAGTTCCACAAGGGTGTGTGTTGACTTCTATAGCAGGTGTGCAAGAGAGATTGCAAGTCGCTTGTTGGGACGACAATGGTGTTTTTGAACAGAACTGTCGTGGGAACTGCTAGCCTGGGATCTTCAGTTCATAGGGCTCTTGGCTACAAGGTCTAGGATACTTATCAGAATCCATCATGGCTCATCTCCCTCTGAACCCATGTCCTGGGTTCAGTTCACAGCCATGGCAAATAGAAATGCTATATATAAATACATGATATGTTCAGGAATAGAACATGAAATCAATAAATTCAGATTTTTATGGACAAATCAATCCAAATTATTTATCTGCCTTTCCTGCCACAGCAGTGCAGGAATATTAACAAGTAACAGTAGAAATGAGCAAAAGTCCAGTAGCACCTTAAAAAGTAGATAATCTGTTCCACCTCCTCACTAGCTGCTTCCCAACACTGTTGAAACAGCTGCTGGAGAGGTTCTGTTCCAGTAATTAAACAGTATTGCACTTTATCTGTCCCACTGCTTGCCAGGGTCAGCTTCCATCTCTTATGTGGGAGAATTTCTGTCTGACTCCAGGGTGGAGTCGGGGGCTCCAGCACCCTCCAGGGTTTCCCTGTTCTTCAGCAGGCCCCCAGAAGAGCCTCAGTTAAGTGAGAGAGAGGGTTTTTTTGTTGTTGTTCAGTCGCACAGTTGAGTCCGACTCTCCGCAACCCCATGGACCAGATCACGCCAGGCCTTCCTGTCTTCCACCGTCCTCTGAAGTTTGCTCAATTTCATGTCCATTGCATCTATGACACTGTCTAACCATCTCATCCTTTGCCATCCATGTCCTCTTTGACCTTCAATCTTTCCCAGCGGGGTTTACCTTCACACAGTTCCCACTCCCCTGACACAGCTTGGATCTTCCCCCCATACACCTTGCTCTTCCTTCCTGGCTCTTCCCAGACCTGCCTTTAAAAGGTTTCCCCATGGGAGGGGCATCCCTGGGCTCCTCCAATTCCCTTGTACTGAAGGCTGGGTCTTCCTGTCCTGCAGGACCTGGGACCAGTGGGCTGCCTGTCATGAGTTCTCCCCACTGTGCTCCAACCCCCTGGGAAACCTAAAGGGCCTGTGCTTTAACCCTCACCAGGCCTACGAAGGAGAAGGATTCCCATGCCCTGCCCTGTCCCTCCTCCCAGTATGCCACAGGCTGAGAGCCTGGATGCTGGACTAACAGCTATAGAGGCAGTCTCAGTACCACCCTCCCATTCCTTGACACTTAGCCCTGTTTCCTGTGGGCCGCCTCCATAGCTGGCAGCTGAATCCTGGACTCTGCTGCTTCTGGCAGCTCCACCAATTGCCGTGCCAGATCCTGCCACATCCGTGGGCTTGACTGCTTCCCTATGGTCCTATTGGACCCTGCTGCTTCTTTCCCAGCTGCTATTGTCTGTCACTGTTGGCTGGGACTGGGAAACTACAGAGCAGTCCTCTCAGTGCAGTAAGTGAGTAGGTAGGGAAGCCCCTCTTGGCATCGGCATAGTCCAGACAGCTGTCGGCTCAAAGTGATGTAATATGCAATCTGCATTGCGGTGACTGCATCCTGCTCAGTGTCACATGACTGTTATGGCCTTTCATGTGTTTGAGCCATTGGAGTGGGGTTATACCATCGTCATAAGGTTTCAATTGATTTTGATCTAAAGCTGTGTAATGGTGCCCAGATTCTGAAGTAACATAAACCAAATGATGAGACAGTTCTGGCTAATTGCCATTTTCTATTATGGAACTGAAAAAAAGATGCCAAAATCACTATTTGTGAATTGTAACTTATTGCTGTTAGCATCACTGAAGAAGACATTCGAAACAAGAGGAGAGGATGATATACCCGGGATCCTCGTGTGAATACTTCTTGAATCCTTTCACTAGAATCCTTCTACTGTACTTAGATTTTCATTTTTGTATGTAGAATATCACACTTTGATTGTCTAAAGAATTATGGATTCTTATTCTGCTGTGCTCTGATTTCCACATCATGGAGAGCACTGTACTCTTATATTGTTGTATTTGATATTGATTACTATATGTCTCTGGAAGTTGATAGATTATAGATAGAAAATTACATCATATAATAATTTTAAAACATGGTTTATGTGGTCTAGATTTATTTAATAACTTTAGCGCTTTTGTTACAGTGGTACTGTTGTTCTTTATATGATTGTCCCATAGAAACCTAGCCGTCCCACTCCTGAGAGAATACTACTCTGAGATCAGTATCTGAGGCATCTATCTGGAGAATGCAGGGCCAGCCAAAGGCCAGATTGCATAGGCTCCTTGTGTTAGAAAGAAAAAAGGTGCCTTGTTGTCTTGGCATCCACTGGATTTGGTTCAGCTGGCTTTTCCTTAGGCAATCTGGTACCACTTGGGTGGCATATTGAGGTTTAAACCTACTGTAATAACCCAATAGCCCAACAAATTGCCAGGTTTGCTGCTTGGTCTGGGGGAGGAGGCACTTCCTCAGATATGCCACTTTCTCTGAGAGGGGACATATCTGACCTTCTCCCACAATGAAGCACAGGCACTTCAGTCCCTGAAAAACCATGTGACTTCTGGCAGGTTGGGCTTGAGGTCAGGCTGGTCCAAGGTTCTTTGGATGGTCTCCAGGTGTTCGAGATGAGATTTCCAGTTAGGACTGAAGGTAATGACGTTATGATGGATCCCTTCCACTTACCTTCCTCCATTTTTATGACCCTTCACTGACTGAGCAGCCCTGGTAACATGTTTTCTTCTCCCCTAAAGAAACTTTGGCTGTCTCGTCCTGTCAGAAAGATAAATTTTGGCTATTTTCTCAGCCCCAGGAACCTGTGGGAAAGAATGGAATCACCCTTGAAAATGGCACTTGAGACACTTTTAAAATTCAAAAAATAACAAAAGGTTTTATTTAACATCAAAGGAAAAGGTCAGTTGAAATCAGAGGTTGAAGTTACTGAGGTAAAACTAGTACAAGCACAGATTTTTGATCTTATGTATCAGGCTAATGAGAGGTTCTTAATTTAGTCACAGTCACTTAGATCTTTATATTGAGAGGCTTTTGTTCCAGTGCTTTCCCAAAAACAATAGTTCACTTTATTTGAGTAATTGCTGACTCTTTTGGTGCCCAGAAGGTTGGTACCCTCTTTCCAGTACCCATACCACTTTCTCTTGGAACACCAGTACTCTCCTTGAGTTGTTCACTGACTTTTAAGGTCTCTACAGGCAGTTTCTAATCACAGTAGACCAGGGAATTTGGTACTCCTCAGAGATAACTATCCCTGTTTGACTAGGTAGGGAATCTTCTTCTCTCTCTAGAAGATCTATCCCCTTTCCTTTGACCTGAATCTTCTCTACTACCCTAACTTCCTTGCCAAACTCTCCCCTAGTTCTCTGTCTGTGTTCAAACTGCTCTCAGCTAATGCTGAATTCAGCCTGCGTTCAGTCAAGGGTGAAATCTGACTCTGTCAGTACTAAACCCTTTTTCTGTTCAGGCTATTCTCAGATGGTCTCAGTACCCGTCTCTTCTCAGTTAAGGCAGGAATCTGACTGAATCTCCTCAGCATTCAGCTCTCACAAGACCTTTTTACTCAGCTGATGCCAACCAATCAGATTGCTTAGAGCAGTCAGTCACTCAAGGTTCTCTGGCTCTGTGAAGAATTAACCCTTCATAGTCCTTTAGTTGTTGGTACAGCACTTCTAAGCCTCTTTAAAAGTGCAGTCTGTCACAGATGTCATTAATATAAGTGACCGCAAAAGTGTGACATTTGGCCATGACCATGTCTACTAAAGGTTGGAAGATGGCAGCCACTCTGAGTAAACCAAATGGCACCCTGAGGGGTTGAAAACACCATCTTCTCCTGATCTTTCTTCAATACTGGCACTTTTGGTCAGATCTAAGGCAGTGAGAAAGTGGGCTACAACCACATGGTCTATCAGTATGTTACCCTGCAGCATTGAACTGTGCCATCTTGTTTAGCTCTGTATAATTGACACAAACCCTTATGCTTCTATTGGGTTTAGGTAACAGCATGATTAGGCATAAGAGTTCTATGATGTTCAACCAGAACATATTCTCTGCTTCTTTTTCATTCTCCTTCCATCTCTTCCAGGGTATGGGCCCCCAAGATTGCTACAGTCCTTATATTCATACTTTTCTGCTGCCTGAAGTTTCCCTCCTTCCTTAAACTCTGCCCTCTCTTTCCTCTCATTATGCCTGGAACTCCCTAACAATTATGTTATGTCATCTTTTCCTCCAACTCCCTCCTCAACGTCACGCTTTTCCAATAGCCATTTGGCACAATCCTTCCCCTCTTTACATCTCTATCATATTGCTTCCTTTCTATTGCTTTCCCAGTGTTGAATCTTAGACTGCAAGATCTTCAGGAAGGGGCCTGCCTTTTTATTTTAGTCTGAAAAGTGCCATGCATTTTATTGTTGCAACAACAATTATGAAGAAATTTAAAAGTTGTCCTGAATCTTTCCTAGAGTCACTTGTGCATCTCTGTAGGGATACATTAGAGTAAAAATATAACACCATTGGCTAGTAAATTGCATGGTGATGAGTTAAAGATTTCTGATTTAAGTTCATATATATTAATATTCCACTTTTCAACTTCTGTTTTTCTAATTATAATTTTCTAATTGTTCCAAGTGGGTCACATTAATTAAAATATACAATAAAATCAGTTACATTAAGCAGACATCAAGACTTTTAAAAGAACGAATAAGATTGTCTGTTGTAATTTTTTTCTGTTTTTCTGTCATCCATTTTCCTCTTTTTCGTTGTCTTGGTTTACCCCTAATATTTCACCAGCTATTCGAGCTGCACTCTTCTAAGCCCATTGAAGTAAATGTGCTTATAAGGGTGTAACTCTACATAGCATTATTAGTGTCTTACCTTTGTGACCTAGGGTACATGGTTCCCTGCTGTATATGTTCCCTCAGGGCTCATACTAAGCATCCCAGTGATATTTGTAGTAATATTGATACATATATTGGTTGACCATTCCTTTGTTAGGCTGATGACCTGGAATAGTTGACTGGTGTTTTCTCAATAGGTGCTAAATGTTCATTGGATAGCCCTAGATGACTCTGTAAAAAATCCAATGATGGTGGTGATGGTGGTGCTTTTTATAAGACTCAATATTAAGGTGAATTTTACCTTAGTTTTTTTTAATGATGTTTTTATATTGCCCAAACCTGTCATGTGTTAGTATTATATATTTTAAAAGTAGTCAGATTAATTTAAGCAAAAGTGTGCAACCAGAAATCGCTAAAGGATAAATTAAGTGAACGAGGAGCAGGGCCGGCTCCAGGTTTTTTTGTACACTAGGTGAGGCTACCTTCTGGTGCCCTCCTGGTGTGCCCACCAATTTTCTGGCACCCCCCAGTGCACCCCCCACCCCAGCACGACAACCCCAAGGAAGAAGAAGAGTAAAGAAGGGAACAGGCACTGCCGGGGGTGGCCTCAGCCCAGCTGCTTGCTTGCTTTCCTCCCGGGAAGGACACCCCCCCGAGCCCCCCTTCCCACACCAGGGGCAGCCATCACAGTTGACCAGGATGATGGCCATCATTTAGTCCTTGCCCAGCATGGCCTCAGCGGGCAGGTGCAGCAGCCAGCCAGTGAGCGAGGGCAGCAGCAGGGAGGCTCTGCTGCCCAAGGCTGGCGCCGGACTGTGGGGCGGGGCTCTGTGGGAAGGAGGACAGAGCCCAGCAGGGGGCCCACCAGAGGACGGAGCATCACGGAGTCCCTGGAGGAGTGCGCCTGGAAGCCGGTCTCCGCCACCATGCGGGGTCGCAGCAGCGTCGCCTCAGCCTACTCTGTTTAGGCGAGGGAGGGGAGGGGCGGCAGGCCAGCGGCCGGGGGCGCCCTCTCTTAAGGGGCTGCTCTAGGCCGCTGTCTAAAAATTCTCTATGATGGGGTGGCCCTGACAAGGAGGTACATATGTTTGTCAGGCTTACATCACTCAAGAATCATAGGATGTAAGTGAATTGAATCAACAATAGATCAACAATTAATCAAAACATAGCATGTTTACATGGTACATTCATTGGTATCTCTTTCTAATACATTATGGATATATTGAAATAGGAAATTGTGTGCATTTTGATAATTTTCTAAAAATCAAAACTTAAAAAACCCATAGTAGCTTGGAGGCAATGCAGTATAAAGGCAGGTGGAAAATGTGTGTATGGTAAAGAAAGAAAGCAACTATAATTGCTGATTAAAACAAAATTAATCCATTTAAAATTAAATCAGTTATTGGGTTCAATTTGAAGTTCCAGTTATCACCTACAAAGCCCTGAGCAGTGTTCCCTCTAAGCTGAGTTAGTGTGAACTAGCTCACAATTTTTTAGCCTCTGGCTCACACATTTTTGTCTTAGCTCAGGAAGGATGGCTCCAGAGCAACCTAATTTATGCAAGTAGCCAAATTGCTCACTCACAACTTTAATGCCAGTAGCTCACAAAGTAGAATTTCTGCTCACAAGACTCCACAGCTTAGAGGGAGCATTGGCCCTGAGTAATGCATGTAAAAATCTGGCAAGAAAAAAAACAATGCTCCACTTATATTCATGGTAAAAAAGATGCTTATCTGAACTATAGAGTGCTAGCAGACCATACCACCTAAAGAAGATGATGTAGTGTTTCTGCCGTAGCCAATCTGATAGAAGCTATACAGTGAGTTTTTGGGAAAGTTGTGAACGTTGTCACTGCAGCTGAATAAAGTCTGGGCTGAGCTTCTATTCCTCCTCTGTTACAGCATTTTGGCTGACCATGGTTAGAGGTGAGTCAAAAGGCAAAAACCAAAGCATACCTTGGCTTGCAGCTTCACTGGAGGCCTAGTGTTTAGAGTATTGAACCAGGATCTGTGAAACCCAGGTTTGAATATGTGCTCTACCATGGAAGCTTGCTGGACTACCTTGGGCCACTCATACACAGGGTTATTGTGAGGATAAAACGGAAAAGAGGGGAATGACATAAGCTGCTTTGAGTCCCTACTGAGGAGAAAAACGGTAAAAATGAAGTAAATAAATAAAAACTGTGGCCCTGAGTAAGCTGGCCCAGTGGATCCAGGACTGGCCTAGGAATTGGGGTTATACTGTACTTCTTGTACTTGTTTGTCTGAATTACTTTTTTGTTTTTCTTTTCAAGCCACTCTGAGACCCCCAGCAGGGGGGGGGAAACAAGATGGAAACACTTGAGTAAATAAATTAAAATAGATAAATAAAACTATTATGTCATTTGAAGATTTTTTTTCTGAAGCCTGGCTAATAAAGATATATTAATTTCATACCTTCTGATGATAAGAGCCTACCCACAAAACAAAATTAATACATGTAATGCACTGTTATTACAATATGCACATTTCGTCTTCAGACACATTAATCCCCACAGTACCCTAGGGAGATAATGTAGGTAATAGACTCCATTACTGTAATATTTAACAGTGGTAGAAAATCAAGCAAAGGATTACTCAAGGGCTCTAACATATTATATTGACATGGCTGAAAATGTACAACAAAATGTACTAAGGCTGTGGTCACACGGAACAGAAGCCACACAAGTGAGATGGAAAGCAGGCGGAGTTTCCGGGCGCGATCTCACCAAAATTAATACATGTAATGCACTGTTATTACAATATGCACATTTCGTCTTCAGACACATTAATCCCCACAGTACCCTAGGGAGATAATGTAGGTAATAGACTCCATTACTGTAATATTTAACAGTGGTAGAAAATCAAGCAAAGGATTACTCAAGGGCTCTAACATATTATATTGACATGGCTGAAAATGTACAACAAAATGTACTAACATAGGTTTTTGCCCCTTAACACAAAATATTTCAGGGACAAATATGAATGTTTACTATGAAAACTGTCACTTTCAATTATTTTTTTTCTCCTTAGAGAGTTTCCGTATAGTTTGATCTGATAAGAGAAGAATCTAGTTTTTGCCAAAGCAAGAGACTGGTTCCTACAACTCCCTGCCACCAAGTGACAAGTCTCGATCCACCACATAACTCTCTCCAACCAAAGCAAGACTTCTCACACTTCTACTACATTCAGTAGAAGGAAGTTTTAGGATGCAACACACTGTAGATTCTGGTGAATCAGAACACCTTACACAACACACTCTGTTCAAATCCACGGGATATTTTTATATTGACTCCTTATGAAAATGCATTCTGACACGCCAGAGCACTCAGGAACTAGTTGATCTGATAATTTATCCCGGGACTTTGCTGTCTAATTTCAGTTTCAGCAG
>NW_015172560.1:357373-360659 GCF_001447785.1 Gekko japonicus | reverse complement strand
GGCAGTGAGTCAGTGGGGATCTATCTATCCATCTTTATTGTGTCCTTCCTCCAAGAAGCTCTGAGCTGCCCCACTTAATTTTCTTCTCTTCTTTGAGAAGGGGGCTGGGATGTTGGAGGGAAGCACAGGAGGAGAAAGTTCAGTTCTGTCCCAGGGAGAGAGCAGTGAAAGCTCAGGTCTGGCTGAGCAAGTATCTCTGCCTGGTAGTGTGGCAGAACGGTTTAGCTCGATCTCTGGGAGAGAACAGAGTACCTGATTGTTAGGTTAGATTGTTGTCTCTGGTAGTGAGCAGCCCTAGTACTATTTAGTCTGACTCTTGGGACAGGGCAGGGTGGTTTGGGTGGCTAGTCAGTAAAAGCCTATTTGCGTCTGAAAGCATTAAAGGAAATCAAACCACTCTCTGAAGCCATGACTAGCTTAAATGTATGTGCCTCAGCCATGTTTCTCCTTTGTCTAATTGGAGACCTGTGCTGCTGATCTGTTTTTTGAAACCAACCTGCAAATAAATAAATCTTCATATCCTTCTTGTGCACCACAAAGCTTACCTCATGGGATTAATTAATTTTTTTTAAAGTTCTGGAATAACCTGAATATTATATTAAAGGTGATGAAGGTATTGATTACAGTTCCAATACTTGATTCTGTATTCCACTAGTATTAAATAATTAGTAAGAATATAATTTAGATTTAGATAAACAATTAAAACGATATTAAGGATTTTACAGCGATTCAATTGTTTAAGATTTCTTTTATCGTTAATAGATTATCACTAACCTTAGGAAAGTTCTTATTTTTTCTTTAATGCCTGCTTCTATATTTGAAATATGTAATATATTTGGTAATATATCTTATTTTACTCGTCGTACATAACAACTTATACTATTTGACAAACCTGATGACAAACCCCCACCCCCGTTTCCCTTCTGTACCCCACCTTTTTTCTTAGAAAATACTGGGGGAAAATTAAAAAGAGGACTGACGACACTTCTAAGTTTTTTTGCTGGAAGTGATGTCACACTAAAAAAAAAACAACAACCCTTACCTCATGGCAGTGACCCAAAGCCTACACACTTGCTACCTTTAGAACACCTGGTAATGGAGGGGAATTGATGATGAGAATTCTATCCAACTAGAAGACTTTCCCATCAGAATAATGCTAATATTTAAGTGGCTTGTTAATTTGAACAATTTTATGATTTTATTTTCATTTACTTTGAGAGCTGCCTTCAGCAGGTCTCTGAAGTGGCAGCATACAAATTTTTCAACTGGGTTGTCAGAAAGCTGCTAAAACAAACAGAATACAGTGAGGGGGGAAAGTTAGCTCTTCTTACCTGCATGTTCCTTTTCCACAATAAAAAACAGCCCCTTCTACTACCTGAGGAATCAGGGAAGAAAAGTTCATTCACATGCCATTTCAGGCCTATTCCCCCCTAACTCACCTATAAGTGAGCATTTTAATTACCTAATGCCTATTAAAGAGGAATGCTTTCTGTCTGCTGGCTGAAATTAGAGAGGGAGGATCCTTTGAGAGATGGGGTTTCACTTCAGTTACATTATAGTATTGAAAGATGAAGGTACAGGCTGGAATCTGCTTCTCATTGAAACCAGTGGAAATATCTATTGGATTAACCTCCTGATATGCCAACTTTACTTCCAAGATTAAAGATGAAATCTTTGCCCTTGGGTACATGGTGTAGGACCCCATGCTGACTACCAGGCCTAGGCTGAGGCTGTGGGTCACCTTACCTAGAACAAGGCATGCAACTCCATAGTCTCTGCAAGATAAGAAGACTCTGCTGTATTGACAATGTAAGGACAGAAGGTCAGATTTGTTTATACTTGGCATGGAAATTGGGAAGCCTGATACCAACTGTCAATCAGAGCTCTAATCTGCTGTCAGTGAATTAAAAGAGCCTTAGGGTACACTGCAAGCATACATAGTCCTGAATAGCTCAGGAAGTTAGGTCCAACTGCAAGCCATGAAGTTGCTCATTCAATATCCAGAACTTCTGACCCATAGGACAAAAAAAGACACACTAAGAGAAGCTGCTTGGGTTAGAATTTAAAAGCTATTGATTTTAGTATTTTAAGTGCTGACATTTAGACATGATTAGTAATGAAATATATGAAAGTTCCCTTATTTTTTGAAAGTATATTAGCAGACCAATTAATCCCAGGAGGATCTTGTCATTCTTGAATGTTGTGAAACCTGAACAAATGTAGCAGTGACAAATATTACGGGCAGTATAGTCCTACCCAGGGGTCTTGTTGTAGAAAAAGAGCTGCCAGAGCTCATTAGCATAACTCATTAGCATAACTTATTTGCATATGCCACGCCCCCTGACATCACCGGAAGTGTGTCAGAAGGCCCGGCTACTTACCCTCCTGCTTCATCCTCATTCCCAAACGGAATGAGGATCGAAGCAGAGGGCGGGGTAAAGAAGGGGGCGGGGCTTCACCACGTGACCGCCCCGCCCCCTAGAGGTTCTCTTCCGGAGCTCCGTACCTGAGAGCTCCCCCCCGACTAGAGCCCTGGTCCTACCAGGTATATACTCAGAAGTATACTTGGTAGTAAGCATGTAGTAAGCTAAAACTAATTATGCCAGCCCAATAGAGCCAGGGTGAAACTCAGGCAAACTGAAACATGAATCTAGATGTGATCTTTGCTAGCCATCATGCGCCCAGTAGTAGTTTCCCCATTAAGAACATAAGAGAAGCTAATGTTGGATCAGGCCAACAGCCTATCTAGTCCAACACTCTGTCACACAGTGGCCAAAAATACCAGGTGATATCAGGAGGTCCAGCAGTGGGGCCAGGACACTAAGAGCCCTCACACTATTGCCCCCCCCCAAGCACCAAAAATACAGAGCATCACTTGCCCTGGAGTCCCTATCTGTACCTTGTGGCTAATAGCCACCGATGGACCTCTGCTCCATATGCTTATCTAATTCCCTCTTGAAGCTGTCCATGCTTGTAGCCACCACCACCTCCCGTGGCAGTGAATTCCATGTGTTAATCACTCTTTGGGTGAAGAAGTACTTTCTTTTCTCTGTTCTAATCTGAAAGAGCCCACAAGTTCTTGTATTGTGAGGAAGGGAGAAAAGTACCTCTTTCTCTACCTGCTTTATCCCATGCATAATCTTATAAACCTCAATCATGTCACCCCTCAGTCGTCGTTTCTCCAAGCTAAAGAGCCCTAAGCGCTTTAACCTTTCCAGAAGAGTGGCTCATGTGTCCCCAAGTCCGAAAAAGAACAACAAGAGTGAAGTGCCAGTGGCAAGAAAAG
>NW_015172560.1:356101-356888 GCF_001447785.1 Gekko japonicus | reverse complement strand
TTGTCCACATGTTTGTTCACCCCCTCAAAGAACACTAACAGGTTAGTGAGACAAGCTCTTTCCTTACAGAACCCATGCTGAGTCTACCTCAATAGTTTTTGTTCATCAATGTTCATTCATTCATTCACTGGTTATATTTGTGAAGCAGATCATGTGATGAGTTTTGCTGCTCAAAATCCATGTCAAGAATAGGTGCTGGTAAAAAAAGAAAAAAAAGAATAGGTGCTGGTGTAGGCAATGAGTTTCGTGGTATGATGATTTTGAGTCATGTTGTAGGATTTGGTTCCTGATGTAGGTAGGAACACTTCATTTTGAAATTAGTATATATTCAATCAGGAAATCTCTCGCTCTTTCAGACACAAACTTTCCCTTTCAGATTGTGTCTTTTACTGGCTGTATTTGAGAGTCACATGGAGGTATGAAAATACTGAGTGGACTTCACTGTCAAGATATTCAGAGGCTGCTGTCAGTAATTTCCAGAAGGGCTCCACATTTCTTGCCACCTGGTATGAACATCAGGAAAAGAGCCTATCATCCCTCTTCACAACAAAATGCTACTTATTTTTATTATTCTAGCCAATAGTCACATGCCTGATAATCAGAAACCTACTTCTGCAAGGGTTAGTTTCAGGGCTCTTTTTGTAGAAAAAGCCCAGCAGGAACTCATTAGCATATTGGGCCACACCCCTGACAGCACAGCTCATTAGCACATGTTACCAGAAGTGTGGTTATCCAGCCACACCCACCTTTTGCTTGTTATTCTCTTTACTTTGTTTGTTGTCAAAAC
>NW_015172560.1:355383-355848 GCF_001447785.1 Gekko japonicus | reverse complement strand
AAACAATTGTCTATCATTTTTCCATTCAAAGCCTTGAAGCAACCTTAATATTGTTACTAGCACATTTAAGTGTCAACAGCTGAAAACACTTCTCTCCCTAGTGTAATATCTGACTTAGTTTCTGGTGGCTCCAAATCATAAAGATTTAACTTGTTACTAATAGCAACCGTATTTGCCTGTGTCAGAGCTTGGAAGCTATCTTGTACTATATTCCACTCAGCCTCCTACTGTGCAATTTATTCATCTCATAATCCATGTTACTCACTAACCAGATGTCTATTGGGTCAATCATATTTTAAACGATCGGCACCATTTACATGTGACTGCATATATATATCTGCAGCATTTTGTTATGACTTGGCCAGTTAAATATTCAGATTCAGTCAGGGCAGGAAAAAAGAGAGATGGATGATAAGTACAGAAAGTAATAGTCTTCCCTGGCTGGTATTGCTCCAAGCGACTGCC
>NW_015172560.1:349663-355331 GCF_001447785.1 Gekko japonicus | reverse complement strand
AACGTGCTGTACTGCTGCATGCCATATTTCTATGAGAAGGCAAAGTGAAAGTTGCTTATCAATCCTGTCTCGTTACAAGAAGTCCATCAGAGCTTTATGAAGTAACAAACTATTTACTGCTATTATCCTTTTGGCTGGTAAAATAATTACCTTTACCACATCTCAAAAAATATTTCTCCCAATCATATGGTGCATATCCACATTTGATATGGAAAGTTTTGATAGCGGTGGTTGTAGAATAAGATTTTCCCACCTCCTCCTTCCTGCTGCAGCCCCTGTGCCCTGGAAGAGCTGTTCCTACCAAACAGCATGTGGATGGGGCTGTGGCTCAGTGGTAGAGCATCTGCTCTGTATACAGAAGGTCCCAGGTTCAATCTCCAGCATCTCCAGTTAAAAGGATCAGGTAGTAAAATCTCAGCCTGAGACCCTGAAAGGCTGTTGCCAGTCAGAATAAACAATACCAGAGGTCATTTCGGGGGGAATCGTGGGGGATCGCAGTTCCCCCAGGTGAGGTATGGGGGGCGGGGCACATGATGAAGCCCCGCCCCCTGCTTCCGGCCATCCTGCTTCCGGACCTCATTCAGCCAGGAGGAGGCAGGAGAAGAGGGTGTGGCCTTATGACACACTTCCGGTGATGTCAGGGGGTGTGGCCTTATGACACACTTCCGGTGATGTCAGGGGGTGTGGCCTTATGACACACTTCCGGTGATGTCAGGGTGTGTGGCATATGCTAATGAGTTATGCTAATGAGTTCCCCTAGCTCTTTTTCTACGAAACGACCCCTGAACAATACTGACCTTGAAAGACCAAAGGTCTAACTCAGTACAATGCAATTTCATGTGTTCATATGCAGAGGAACTGTAAGAAACAAGCAGAACTTTGGGACTTCTGCCCCGATGATCAAAAGTGCCTTCCAATTATTCAAGCAGTTGACTGGATCTAAGGCTGCAATCACACATACTAAATAATGCCCTTTCAATCCCTCTTCAATGCTCTTTCCAGCTGGATTTTACTGTGTGAACTAGCAAAATCCAGTTGGAAAGTACATTTAAAGTGGATCGAAAGTGCATTATTTAGTGTGTGTGATTGCAGCCTAAGCCCATGCTAACAATGCATAGGTTAAAGTGCTTGCAAACATTGTCCTTGCCAAATGGAGTGCTGCCATGTGGAACTAGTTTTGGTAGCCTTCGTGATCTGATTAGTGTTTGAAATGCTCTAGCTGATTTGTGTGCACATTTAAAGAGGGGGAAATGTGCAAATGACTATTTGTCAAAGCGAGAAAAAAGATGGGCAAATCAGAACGCCAGGTACCAAAATAGAATATAGATATAAGGGTAATATTAGCAAACAAATGAACAAGGGGGTATTGTTAGCCATCATATTGAAGAAAAAGTTCCGAAGTATATTAAATACAGAATCGATTACAATAGATATTTATCCCCAGAATCACTATGGGTAAAAACTCTAGGACAAAACGCAACCTTTGGGATATAACTTAGTATTAATATTTTGATAGTGATCCTACTCTGCATTCTTCCTTGAGTTATTTATTCATTTCATTTGTACCCCACCTGTCTTCCCAGTGAGGATCCAAAGCTACTTACATCATTCTCTTCTATTTTATCCTCAATACAACTATGTGAGATAAGTTAGGCTGAGAGTGTGTGACTGGCCCAAGGTCACCCAGCAAGTTTCCATGGCAGAATGGGGATTAGAACCTGGGTCTCCCAGATCCTGATCTGACACTCTTAACCACTACACCACTATGTTGTCTCTGGCTCCCTTCACTTCCTAGCTTCCCAGGACCTTGTCCCAGTCTTAAGCAATCACCAGTGTGCAGTTTTAATCCCAGCTAAACTAACAACAAAGGATGTGGAACGGTAAGGTATAGTCCAATTTCATTAAATCTTGGAAGCTAAGCAGAGTCTGTACTTGGATGGACTTTATACCCCACCAAGGAAGACTGTACAGGAAGGCAATGGCAAACCACCTCTGCTTCTCATTCACCTTGAAACCCCCTTCCTGCGGTTGCTGTAAACTGGTTGCGACTTGATAGCTTACGTATATACACTAGCAAACTGTCTAATCTAGTTCCCTGTGCAACTGAATATTTTACGAGTCATTGCTCCAGTTTAGTTGGTCAGTGTCAGTGACTTCACTGCCACGATTGCATGTATGGCATTCAAGAATGAAAAGCGATGTTTTAAACACACACAGTTCTAAAGACCAGGCATCTGTAGGCTTTTCAAGAGTCTCCTCCTGTGGAGTGTTTGCTTGATATGAATCCCAGAAACGTAGCCCAGTGGGGGCTATTAGTCTGCAATTAAAGCTTTAGCTTAGTGTTTGATTCCATGAATGAAATACACGGCTTTAATAGCCATAGTATGTGGGTTGTCAGGTAGGAAATCCACCCAGAATTCATAGGGAGAACATAACACAACATGCACAGAACACAATACAGTCTTTACACAATACACTGAACAATTCTGTAGCCGACCAAGATGCAACCAGGCTCAGTGGAGGACTTTGGTCCAGCTTTTTGTTTTTAAGAGTTCCAGTGGGGAATAAGTATACCCCTGCTGAAATATTTGACAGTCTTTCCATTTTAAATATGAAGTTTTGTCGCATGGTTTGAAATGTGAGTGCTTTAGACCTGTCAGCATCTTTGGATGTGTTGATTTGGGTAGACATCAAGCACAAAATCTCAATCTCTAAATATTCAAATACAAATTTTATGTCAGTCAAATACTAAATTCAGCTTCCAGTCAGCTTTCAAACCCTGGAAAGCCTAATCAGATATCAAATACCCCAAATGTTCTGTAAATGTTCAGTAAATGCTCATTTTCAGAGATTATCTCAAAATTATTTATACCACATTTTGAAGACAATATCTTGTAAGGACAAGTTGGGGAACAATTTTCTTCCATCTCTAAAATGGACACAGCCATTTTCTCTTCTGTCTTTGCCAGTTTATGTTCTTGTCCCCCACACATGAGTATTATAGTTACCATACTGTGGACACTGCAACATTGTCTATTGTATTATTTAAGAACGATATTACTCCAGTATTTTTACCTGAGATGTGCAGTTAGTTTGGATTTTCAGTTCTGCCTTTAATAATGTTTAGTTTTAAAATCATGTATAACTGAGGGATCAACAATACCTGTTTTAGTAACAAATAAATGGAAAAAAATGATAAATGTAACAAAGGCACAGAGATAAACAATAATGTGTTCCTACCTCATTGTGAGCTGCAGAAAACCTCCTTAACCAAATCAGAGTAAAGATGGTTGGGGCTGCTGTCAAAGTGGATGCAAGAGAGGAAAAATTTGCCATATTAGATAGCAATCCTGTTCTGGTATGTTACCCAGCAAGCCTGCCCTAGGTTGTCTCTTTGCCATCTATTAATTTGTGAAGCTTTAAATCATTACCTCCTTCTACAATGAACTTGAGGCTGAGACAAAGACCCGCTGTTCAGTTCTTATTTTGTAAAATATAGGCTGCTAAAAATATAGTCAATTATTTTGGTGTGTAGTAAAGCCTCGGAAGAGGCAGATCTGGAAACAGTTCTTTTTGTGCTTCTTCTCAAATGCATTACTTTTAGCTCTCTCGTGTAATGGAAGGTATTTTATTTATTCACAAGATCTAAAAGGGGAATTTAATAAACTTATTAAGTGAGAGGGGAAACAATGTTTTGCATAGTGCTTCCCTGAGTGATGAAAGTTCAAGGGGAAGCTTTACCTGATTTTCCCTTGTTAGGAGATGGTAGTGGAGTGCTTTTTCAAAAAACAATCTCATGCTTTAGAATAACAGAGCAGAGGGAAGCAAGTGGGCACACAGACACACAGTGATCTTAACACAGCACCGGGTCCCCCCAAAGCAACAATGCACTCTGTAGATCCCTAGGGCTACTTCATACTAGCCATTTCCCAACACTACACCTCTTTGTCTAACCAGCTCCAAAACTACAATACTGTTCTTATAACCCTCATCAAGTTCATTGAGGGGCACAAGTGCAGGTGACTTGGAGTAGCCACAGGACAAAAGCTCCTCCCCCTAATAAGTCAAACTGGAGTTATTTAGAACATTATACCCCACTTTTTCCACAAAGCAACATAATGCACAACTATGACATTTCTTATTTGGTTATGATTTGCAAAGGGATTTTGGCTTTGCTGCTGCTACCATTCAATTATATATAAAAGCCCGATGTATTGGCACTTTCTGGCTCACCCATTGGCTGTGCTGTGCGCTCCATCATCCATTGGTCCATCAACCACCACTCAAGAATACTCATGTCCCATTGGCTGGGGGCTGGGTCCACTTCTCTCACCCGCCCACTGCCAGCCTGGCCACTTACCTGACAGAATAAACTGCCAAAATGACTGTCTCTCCTGACAAACACACTTCTTCTGTGGAGCTAACTTTTCCCTCAGTGGCTGTTGCTAGGCAACCAAGCTTGGTTCTGTCAGTAAAAAGGCAAAGGCCTTTGTGGGGAACTCATTGGGGTCAGTCCTGACTAAGGTTGCCAGCTTCAGGTTGGGAAATTCCTGGATATTTTGTGGTGGAGTCTATGAAAGCCAGAGTTTGGGAAGGGAAGAGGCTTCCGCTGAATATATTGCCATCAGTTCCACACCCCAAAGCTGTTATTTTCTCATGAAGAACCATTGCTGCCAAACTCCAGGTAAGGGCTGGAGATCACTCAGAATTAAAACTGCTCTCCAGATGGCAGAGATCAGTTCCCCTGGAGAAAATGGCTGCTTTGCAGGGAGGATTCTGTGTCATTATACCCTGCTGAGGTCACTTCCCTTCCTGCTTGGTTCCCCATTGCAGAGAAAGACTGTACTTTTCATAGGTAGAGGTTGCAGGTGGGGGGGAGGTGGAAAGCTGAAGTCAGAGGGACAGATAAAGGTAGGGTGATGATTGGCTGGGAAGGAGATAGGGTTGCCAACTCCAGGTTGGGAAATTCCTGGAGATTTGAGGGGTGGAGCCTAGAGAGGGTGGGGTTAGAGGAAGGGACCTCAAATAGGTACAATGCTATAGACTCCACCCTCCAAACCAACCATTTCCTCCTGGTGAACCATTGTTGCCAGTCTCCAGGTGAGGACTGGAGATCACTCAGAATTACAACTGCTCTTCAGATGGCAGAGATCAGTTCCCCTAGAGAAAATGGTGGACTCTGTGTCATTATACCCTGCTGAGGTGCCCCCCTATGACAGCCAGTGTGATGCAGCAGTTAACACTTCAGAGCAGGGTCTGCTACACCCAGGTTCTTGCTGTGGAAGCTGAGTGGATGATTTCGGACCAGTTGCGGACTTTCAGCCTAACCTACCTCACAGGGTTGTTGTGTAGATCAAAAGGGGGAGAGGAGAATGATGTGAGCTGCTTTGGTCCCCACTGCAGAGAAAGACTGTACTTTTCTCCTGGGGAACCACTGTTGCCAATCTCCAGGTGAGGGCTGGAGATAACACAGAATTACAGCTGCTCTTCAGATGGCAGAGATCAGTTCCCCTGGATAGCATCATGGAACCTGTGTCATCATATCCTGCTGAGGTCGCCACAGCAAATTGACACTGAGAACCTCTTTCTAGGGCTCGTTGTATTTATTTCCACATTGGGCCTTATTCTTAGTTATATATAAAGGCCTTCTTGCTTGGTCCACTATCCT
>NW_015172560.1:329921-349160 GCF_001447785.1 Gekko japonicus | reverse complement strand
GAGGGACAGATAAAGGTAGGTTGATGATTGGCTGGGAAGGAGATAGGGTTGCCAACTCCAGGTTGGGAAATTCCTGGAGATTTGAGGGGTGGAGCCTAGAGAGGGTGGGGTTAGAGGAAGGGACCTCAAATAGGTACAATGCTATAGACTCCACCCTCCAAACCAACCATTTCCTCCTGGTGAACCATTGTTGCCAGTCTCCAGGTGAGGACTGGAGATCACTCAGAATTACAACTGCTCTTCAGATGGCAGAGATCAGTTCCCCTAGAGAAAATGGTGGACTCTGTGTCATTATACCCTGCTGAGGTGCCCCCCTATGACAGCCAGTGTGATGCAGCAGTTAACACTTCAGAGCAGGGTCTGCTACACCCAGGTTCTTGCTGTGGAAGCTGAGTGGATGATTTTGGACCAGTCATGGACTTTCAGCCTAACCTACCTCACAGGGTTGTTGTGTAAATCAAAAGGGGGAGAGGAGAATGATGTGAGCTGCTTTGGTCCCCACTGCGGAGAAAGACTGTACTTTTCTCCTGGGGAACCATTGTTGCCAATCTCCAGGTGAGGGCTGGAGATAACACAGAATTACAGCTGCTCTTCAGATGGCAGAGATCAGTTCCCCTGGATAATATCATGGAACCTGTGTCATCATATCCTGCTGAGGTTGCCACAGCAAATTGACATTGAGAGCCTCTTTCTAGGGCTCGTATTTATTTCCACATTGGGCCTTATTCTTAGTTATATATAAAGGCCTTCTAGTGTGGTCCACTATCCTGAGCCACTTACCCATGCTTTTGGATTCTCTTCTTTCTATTGCTGGAAATCTTCTTTATAGTTCAGTTCAGTTTATTTAGGTTTAATAGCCCATAAGCCATAGACCATAAAATGTTAAGAGTTCAAAAACACAGTAAAACAAAAATTTGCCACATCTACAATGCAATTTTGGCAGAGACTGCTCAAATGTAGTCTTAATCTTGCAGTATCAACATTTCAACGGCCATTTTCTAAGGAATCTTTCTCTTGCTGTTGAATGTGTTGGAAAATATGAGATGGTGAGTCAAGTTCTGTCAAAGGGCAGTCACAATAGCTCTGGTCTGGGGGTATCTTGAGAAAAAGGCCCTTCATCTGGGCTGTTGGAAGTGCCTCTGTTAATTAATCAGCCCCAATAGCATTTGCAAGGGTCCAGAGTGACATGTTGCATATATATCAAGCCCTAGATCTGGAAAGCTCGAACTCTGCTTTGGATAGCACCTTACCTCCAAGATGCTTCCATAGCAAGCGATATGAAAGCCTTATGGCATAAAGATATTGAGACCAGACCCGCCCCCCGTACAGATATTACACATAATGCCAACATGGATCCTTAATATACACAATAGATGAAATATAAGTGTTTCCTGACTTGGGTTGCTGTTGATTGCCAAAAGGGATTGCTCCTTATGGCATAAAGATATTGAGACCAGACCCGCCCCCCGTACAGATATTACACATAATGCCAACATGGATCCTTAATATACACAATAGATGAAATATAAGTGTTTCCTGACTTGGGTTGCTGTTGATTGCCAAAAGGGATTGCTTATTGACAACTGAGTAACTAAACTATTCAAGCTAAATAGGATGGCTCCATTATGTTACAAAAGAGCTATTAATAGGGCAATCCTAAACAGAGTCAAACTTGTCTAAGTCTGTTAGGGTGTAGCTCTGCTTCAGTTTGCACTTTAAATCTCCGGGATTCTCTGTGGTGGCACTCTTTTTTGCAGAATTTTTTTTTTTTTGGTAAACAAATTTTTTATTTTCTCAGGAATACAACATATAAAACATTTCATTCTATCAATTGTCTACCCCATTCCCAGTTCCTCCCCTCCCTCCAATGGCTTCCCACAATGCTTCCACCCCTGCTCCAAATTACTTCATATCATCAACAATATCAGTTTTTCATCATTACAATCTAAAGATAACATCGTTTGACTTAATATTGATCTAAACATATTAAGTTTTGTTTCACATCCCAGTTCTTTTCCAGATAAATTTTAAAGTCATTCCATTCTCCAAAAAACTCATCGTCTTCTTTGTTATTCAGTTTTTTTGTAATCTTATCCATTTGTGCCATGAACAGAACTTTTTGTATCCATTCTTCAACCTCTGGTACCTTTTCTGTCTTCCAAAACTGAGCATAAATCATTCTCGCTGTCACTATCAGGTACCAGAGTAAAGTTTTTTTAGTCGTATTGACTTCTTCCATTTTGAGTCCCAAAAGCAGAATTTCCGGTGCTTTTTTAAAAGAACATTTCAGTATTTTTTGCATTTCATTGTGGACTTTTGTCCAAAAGTCTACAGCTTTCTCATGTGGTGGCACTCTTTGAAGCTTTCTCTCTAGTAAAGTTTACCTTTACAAGCTTCTGCCTAGCTAGCCAAGCGGTTTATTTTCTTTTTTTCAGGAAGGGTTTTGGGGCCGTGTATGATTTATGGACATCACTCAGAAACCACAACAAGCCAACATTAAGCCAGAATGTGTGTGAACCTAAGGTTCTGATGTGTTGGTGTGCAGATTTTTCCTCTTTCCACTCTCTTCCTGCATAGAAAGGGCAATCCTATCCCTTCTCACTTGTTCCTAGGCTAAGCAAATAGTCAAAATATATCTTACTGACTGGGTAGGACAGCCAAAATTTCTTCGGGGGAGAAGCAAACACATTTCCAGGGCTGCTCAGTCAGTGAGAGGACAGAAACACAGAGGGAAAATCTAGCCTCTGAGGGAGGGAAAGGGGTCCATCATAGCATCCAATAAAGCTGATGGGCAGTAGGTTCAGGATGGGCAAAAAGGAAATACTACTTTACACAGAGAGTGACTAAGATGTGGAATTTGCTGCCAGAGTATGTAGTGGTGGCCACAGGAATAAAGAGCTTTAAAAGGGGATTAGATAAATTTGTGGAGGATAGTTCTATAAATATCTACTAGCCGTGGTGACTGAGGGGAACCTCCACATTCAGAGGCACTAAATCTCTCAATCCCAGAGCCAGAAGGCAACATCAGGGGAAGGCCTTGGCCTCCATGCTCTGTTTTTGGCTGTCCAAAGGGAACTGTGAAAAAGGATGCTGGACTAGATGAACCACTCGTCTGATACAGCAGGGCTCTTATTATGCTTTTATGTAATTTCCCCCCTGATTTATTTATTGATTGATTGGTGAGAGACCTGTAGGTTGTATTCTCCATTATGTAATATAGCATTTGGTTCTTACTTTACAATGAGGGTGCAAGTAGGAACTGACAAAATAATGTTGCAATTACACACAGCCGATCACTCTGCCTCTTTCCCCACCCTTCTAACCTGCAGCACCTGTCTTCTTCAACTACAAGCAAAACATTTGCTTCTCGCTGGTAGGCAAGCACAGCATCAGAACACAGAATGGAAAAATAGGCAGACAGGAATCTTTTTCTCATTATTCTTTTCAGTTCAATGATTGGCAGAAAATGGAACCTTTAGTGGGAACATCTGCTAACTCTTTTGGTTGGAAGATCCCACAACCAAATTGTTTGCTAATCTGCTCTCTTCCCCCTTTCTGCCCTTCCTGTTCCCCTTGCCTTGTGCATTTCTGAAAAGCAGACTGTGAGCTGCTGGAATAATGATCGTTTCCAAAGATTTCTGGAGATTACCAACTGTTATTGTTATTAGCAATGGGATTAGTTATATTAAAGATACTTAAGAGTAAAGAGGATTTGGTTAAGATTTTGATTAGTTAATTTCCCAATGCACATCCCTAGGATTCAATAAGAACACAAAATTGTGTGGGTAATGGGAAACCATATCAATTTTCATTCTCATTTCTGGGGGGAATACACATTTAGAGAAACATATTATAAATATAGCAAACTGTGCCTGAAGAATGAATGAAATGCTGCTATATAATCAGTATGTAAATTATGAATTTTGCACTAGAGTCATTAAACAATTTTCTACATTGCTAATGTTCATCACTGGGAAGCAAATTTCTATGTTTTGATTAATCAGTGTAACTTCCACACAATTTTAAACCTTTCACTTGAATTGTAATAAAGCTGATTACTCATCACAACAAATTAATGGAATCTATGTTGTGAGACAAGGTAAACAGACTATCAAATTACTGAAAAAGATACGATGAGGACTCATTCAGTATACGGTGAGACTAACACCCAGTCATTTTCCCTCCCCCATTCTGCATCTAGTCATCTTAAAAATATATCAATATTATACCATATTATACCAGTTTTCAAATCCTCTTTTTTGTTCTCCCTAGTTGTGAAAAACATTTCACTATTTCCTGGAAGATTTATGAATGCCATTCAGTCAAGAAATAGTCGCAAGATGTAACTAGGAGTGGCACACGTGTTTTGGCTTTCCTGGGGCAGCCTGGCCAACCTTATCAGTTAAATTAATAACTCGGATTTATCCTCAGGAGTAATATATCAATGCACTAAGATTCAGCTTTGATCTGCAATTTTTAAATCCATTTTTCTTAGCTTTTTCTTTGTAACCCTCCTCCTTCTCATTTTTAAACAACAACCTAGAATATAGTGAGTAAGAATCATGGCTGATATCCCTGAACTTTGCTTTCATTTTAAATATTGAATGTCTGCCCAACTATGTAGGCTGAATTGTCCATAGAACTCTAGGACTTTCATGAAAAATTCATTCCCACTGTAGCAATTTGATAAAGCCCCAAACTGGCAGCTTTATACAGAACACAATTGCATTTTTTTTTTAGCAGAAGCAATAGTTGCAAACACCAAATGGTTGCTATAAGAAAATATATGCCATCTCTTCTGCAAAAGAATGGCTTTTTTTTCCTTGGCCTTTGAAAAGCATTACTTTTATGTTCTCCCATTTTGGATAAGGTGTACATGGAAAGAAATGGACTTCTGAATAGAATCCTACTTGGCTATTAGGCAGTTAGCTAATATAATGAATGCCCCTATTCATATTTTGAAAGCAGGAGATATGGTGTCTTATGTGCCTTAAGCAAAAATAGGCAACAAGCTGGTGAAGAGAAAACATTGGCCATTATTTTACTATAGAAACATACTGTACCCCTCCCAGCCAGGTGTTTGCAATACATAGAATATATAGAACTTGCTGGTCCTCCTATTATTCTCAACATTAACAACAAAGTTAAGCATGACATTTTCTCTGAAAGCTCAGATAACCCTTTCAGTAGAACTGCAATACACCTCATCATCTATTGCCAAGGAGGCAGAGAGATTATGGTTCATCAGCATCGCTTACTTTACAGTGGCAGGTGGCAGGTAAGCATGCTGAAAACACTGTCATTATCCTGTGGTAGTGACCTTCACAAGTGAGTTGGTCAAGGAAGTACATTGGCTTCTAAACCTATTTCTTTTTACCTGCTTTGTGCCTTGAAACGAAGCACACAATCGTTTCCAGATTACAGTTTTCACAAGGGTGAACATAAGACAGTGCCTGAAGACATTTCTAAAGATCAAGGGAAAATAATAAAGTTTACATGTCATAAAGGTAGTGGGAAAGTTTAATCCTATATATGATTAACAATATGAGAGAGAGAGAAACATGCAAACACAAATGCATGTGATTTTATCCTGGTCTTTCTATTTTAGTTTGGGTTAATTCACCTCAAACTGAATAGCAAAATATCTAACTCTCAACTTTAATCTGTGGATGCTTAAATACGGAGATTGGAGCTCTGAACAGACAAGGTGGATCTTTCTAGAAACCTGAAAAACACCCCAAGTTTGCAGAAGAATGTGAAATCATTAAAAGTACGTTTGGGGGACTTAACCCCCCAATCTAATAGAAGCAGCCACCCGTATCTTTAAAAAAAACACCCTCAGGGGCCATTACTAGGCAATCACAACAATATTGCCAGTTTTCAAGCCTTGGTTTCTGTCAGTAAAAGGCAGGGGGAAGGAAAGATTGTGCTAAAATTGGAAGAGGACAAAAAGGACAAGAAGGCAGAGACTGCATGGTGGTAGGACCGAAGGGTAGAAGAGGCAATGGATCCCAATACTCCCTGTAAACTCAATTGTTCCCAAGGTTCCATAGTTCCTCTAAGAAGGGGTCTGGGTGTTGCAGAATGTTGGGAGCCAAGGCCTGGGATCTCTCTTCTTGAAATCGAGACAAGGCATCTATGATGTTATTACTGGTACCTGCAATGTATTGTGCTGAAAACGAGATGTTATCCACAAGCAAGCCAGAACAAACCTCCACACAAGGCACATTCCCTGCTGAGAAGACTGATGGTTAATAACGCTAACTACTGCCTGATGATCACACCAAAATATGATGCACTTATTACAGATATGCTCCACCGAATGATAACAAGCCATTAAAATTTGAAAAATCTCAAGAAAGGTAAGATCCCTGAGGATGCCGATTCTTTCCCAATGTAGGGACCAGCATGCAGCAAAGTAAACCCCAAACTATGTACTTCATCAGAATGAACTGCAATGCCTCTCTGGGGGATAAAACAGACTGCCATATTGCAACCCCATTGAAATTGATTAGGAAATTAAGCCACATGTGTAGGTCCTTTCTAATACTGTGTGAGTAATTCTAATGTGATGGTGAGGGGATGAAGCTAGAAATGAAACAAAGACCTGAGAGCAGACGGGGGTAAGGGCTAAATGTAGGTCATGGCTACCTGAAGAGTCAGAGCTATTTTGTGGCTCTGTGGGTAGAGGTATTACTCAATTCACCTTACTTTTTGCCGCCAGAGGTGGAAGAGGATTGGGTTCCTTGAAAGGGCTGCGTACCACTGCATGAGCAAGATGGCCTTGACGGCATGCGCAGAGCGTCTGAATAATAATGAATTCAGGATGCTGTATATGAGCTATATACAGTGGCTTTTATTTACAGTTATATACACAGTCCATGCCACCATGCGGTATCCCAGATTCACAGAACTGACCGACAAGGTGCTTTGCAGTACACTCTCCACAGGTGTGGAACACTTGCTATAGGACTACATTCCTTATATACAATACTAGCACCAATCAGAGTCATTTTGCCAACTCATGGTGACATAGTTAATTAAGCTGATGCAACCTAGTGCAACTTGTATCTGGTGACCCTGTCACATGACAGTCTTGTCTGTCACCTAGATCAGTTTAATCTGACATGTGTGCATCATTGGCTGTCATCTTGCATACATATAATACAATATGCCGACAGGCCTTGGGTGGGGATCAAAACATGCCTCACAGTTGTGGTCAAGTTTACATTTCATGTGGTTGCATTTTCCCTAATTATGCACCCAGCAAAAACGGTGAGGAGCACGATGCTTGAATACTGGCTCAACCAACTGTTATAAGCTAGATTTTTGTCACTGATGAGGTCCCACTTGCTATGGGAAGCTCTCTTGCAAATGGCCTCGTCATATTCTGATTTCCCAGCCAAGGTGCAGGTGCTTACGACATTGGACATGTGGTCAGACAGGTGCCAACTGTGCTCAGGTTAGGCAGACCGTACTACACTCATAAAAATTGCATAATCCAAAAGCCAGTTTTAAAAAGTACGCTCAGCTACACTCTTAGCGCCACTGTTTTTGTCATTGCGAGACTCTAGTTTCCCCCCCCATTCTGTTCTGGTTTTAGCAATGAAAAAAATATCAATATAATAACCATCCAGGATGCACTCTCAGGTCTTACGTGGGACATGAATCCCCGGGGTGTGTGTGTGTGTGTCTTCCAAGTCACTATATGCTGTGGAAGCTGTGTTAGCACCGGATTGCTCTGAACCCCAGACCACATCCGGGCCAATGTCCACCCCCCTGCTCCTTGACACTCAGGCCGGAAAACGTAGGATATGAGCACCCTTAACCCAATTACTCCCTGACACATGAACAGAATCCTCCTCAGAGGATGACTCACCTGATCCAGAATTGCTGCTGGAACTGGTGTGATCCCTTGTCACTTTATGGGACTTGTGACACCTGGTGCATTGTCTCTTGTGTGGTGGATGGCTCTGCAGGATGTTGTCCCTGGAGTTGCTGGGTGAGATGGATTCTGCCTGCTCCTTTCCTTGGATCTGGGTGCGGCAGGGGGCTCGGAGGATGTGGGGTTCATGCCCATTTGGTCAAAGCATTCAGATAGGTGCTCCAAGGTCTATCCCCAGACACACAACTGAATTATTTGGCACTCGGGCCACAGAAGGAGCCGGGTTGTTGGGAGGTGCCCTTGAACACCGTTGTTTGGTGGCTGCCATGGTAGGGGCCTGCAGGGCCTTCACCCAATGTGCAGGATCTTGGGTGCTTGCCAATGTGCTGGAGTGAGCTCCCTGAGAAACCCTTTATGAAACTGAGAAGTAGTGGTTCTGCTTGGGCTTTGTTACCCCTTTTTTTGGATGGCCTTGCCTAAGGGCACATTTTGCCCTTGCCTGCATTCACAGATCGCCGGGGGGGGGGGCATGGCATACTAGCCGGGGGGGGGGGATGGCATACTAAACACAAGAGTGTTTAGAAACCAAAATATAATTACCTTTATTTTATTTTATTATTTTAAAAAATAATCTATTTAATCATTTATTTAATCCAAACAAAATGATATACATGATTACTTTAGGGTAGATTGGATTAATGATAAACCACAAACTATACTTCAAGGCCCAAATGAAACTCTCTCTCACACACACAAAATCCACTGCATGGAGGCACCTGAGGCAGGAGTTTAAAGGAACAATGAAAGCAATAGGGCTAAGGACATTGTGTAGCAAGCATATGGGTGGCGAACTCTAGCCAAGAGGACTCAACAATAATGCTGACAAACTGCACAAAATGAATCAAAATTAAAGGGACAAAACGACCACCCAAACAGGCAAAAGACTCTGTTGTACTATACCTTCTGCCTCTGTACTGCTGTGTCCCAAGATGCTCAAGCCAATAGTGGATATGTGGCTAGCGTGAAGCAAGCTTTTGCAATCCAAAGCCCCAGAGGGAGCCACCGGCTGTAGAAAATGGAGACCTGCACTGCTGGCAGAGGGTCTCCACTGATTAGCTGTTCAGCTGTCGATCAGCTGCTGGTCAGGGGCATGTGGCTGGAGATGGAGCCTCAGTGGAGATGGGGGCTGCTGTGAGCCAGCAAAAAGGCTGCAAATTGCTTTCTAAACTTCTTCAGTGCCTGCTCTCCATGCAGACCTTCATAGATCCTGTGTGGACAGCAAAACACCCAGAGCTGAGAGCAGGAGCAGGAGAGCAGCAAGTGCCAGAGAGAAAACAAGAAGACGGGGGAGGGCGGGGTATAAATTCAAATAATAAAATAAATAAATAAATAAATAAATAGCTGTGGGATGGGTGTGCATGGGCCCTGCATCATGAGCCTGTCCTGTACTGAGTCTCCCCTCTGGGCTGGCTGTAGATGACATGGATAGCCAGCCCATGTGATCCCACTGGAGTGATTCAAAATGAATCTGCAGTGATGCCATATGGAAAGCAGGCACCAGCTGCAGTCTTCCTGGACTACTTCCTGGCCCAGGCTGCAAACACAGCAACCAGTAAGTTGAGGACAGTGCTTGTCATTCCTGTGGGGTAGTATGTTGTCGAAGGCTTTCACAGCCAGAGTTCATTAGCTGTTGTAGAGTTTCTGGGCTGTATGGCCATGGTCTTGGGATTGTAGTACCTGACGTTTCGCCAGCAGCTGTGACTGGCATCCTCAGAGGTATAACACAGAAAGATGGAGTACTCTCTGTGTCAACGTAAGAAGAAAAATGGTAGGCAGGTAATTTATATCTACTCAGGAAGGTGGGGGTTTTGCCATATAGCAAAGGAATCACTGCTCAGATGGAAAAACTTATGAAAAAACACAACCTACAAACAGTATCCAGACCCACCAGAAAAATACAACAGATGCTATGATCAGCAAAAGGCAGAAGAGACCCCCTCACTTCTGCAGGAGTATACCACATACCCTGCAGTTGTGGACAGGTTTACATCAGGACCACACAGCATAGCATCCAGACAAGAATAAAAGAACGTGAAAGACACTGCAGACTTGGCCAACCTGAAAAATCAGCAGTGGCTGAACATAACCGAACTCAAACAGAACACAATATCTTATTCCAAGACACTGAAATGCTGGACAACACATCCAATTACCATATCAGATTACACCGGGATGCCATTGAAATTCATAAACATAAACACAATTTCAACAGGAGAGTTTAAAAATAAATAGGGCATGGTTTCCTATCCTGAAAAAACACAAAATGCTCTACATCTTACAACAGCACTACAGCTAAGATTAGAATTTCAACAGCCAATTCATATGCAAAATAACCTCCTCAGGAAAGCTCCTCCATTAGCATGTCACAGCCTGGGAAACTCCTACAAGATAATGACTCAGCCCTACCCCACCTTCCTGAGTAGATATAAATTACCTGCCTACCATTTTCTTCTCACATTGACACAGAGAGTACTCCATTTTATACTTCTGAGGATGCCAGTCACATCTGCTGGCAAAACGTCAGGTACTACAATCCCAAGACCACGGCCATACAGCCCGGAAAATCTACAGCAACCTGTGGGGTAGCTTTGTTAGTATGTCACACCAAAAATAAATAGGTGTCACCCAGAGCTATAAAGATTAACACGTTTTATCCTATTATAAAATGCTGTGGATTATAACCTACTGTATCTGATGTGTCTGATGAAATGCGCTCTAATCCACAAAACCTTAAAACTTCAAAGAGCTATCATGGGATCTTTGATGAAGACTGTCTCTCCCATTTCAAGAAACCCAAAATAAAGAAAGAAATGAAGAGCCGTGTAGAGAGAGAAAGTTATGTGCAAGGAGTGAGAAAAATGAAATAACCCCCATTAACTCAGAGGCATTTATTTCTCCCTCATTACTTTCTCTCAGCAACACACATACAGGCCAAGGAAGAAAAGGAACTGATCAGAGCAGGAGAGAAAGCATCTCTAGGAATCCAGAGCCTCTCAATTTAACCCTTTGTGTAACCAAAACATTTTGTTACAGGAAATAACATACTGTGATCTCAAGTCAAAGAACTAATTAAAAGGGGCAATTCTGGATTCCTAGATGCTTCTAGCAGTTGTGGAGGCCTAGAGATCTAACCTATCAACCTGGAACAGTGGGAATTATAGCTGCTTTTGCCTTGTTCTAGCATGACAGTGAATCATGCAAGTACATTGCCTGGCTTCTTAGGGCCCCAGGCTAGGGTTGCCAACCGCTCGCAAGCAAGGGAGGGGCAGGGATGGGGGGGATGACTTTGGGCCATCATGTGAAAACCTGGAAGAAATGTCATTTCACCAGGGTGATGCCAATGTGATGTATTGCCTGGCAACCTGTGAGATACCTGGGGTGTGGAGATTGTGGGGCTATCGGTGATGTGTAACATAAGAACATAAGAAAAGCCGTGTTGTATCAGGCTAATGGCCCATCCAGTCCAACACAGTACCCCAAACCCAGGTGCCATCAGGAGGTCCACCAGCAGGGCCAGAACTCCAGAAGCCCTCCCACTGTTGCCCCCCCCCAGCACCAAGAATACAGAACCTCACTGCTTCCATCTATACCTTGTGGCCAATAGCCAATGATGGATCTCTGCTCTATATGTTTATCCAATCCCCCCTTGAAGCTGTTTATGCTTGTTGCTGCCACCCTGTGGCAGTGGATTCCACCTGTTAATTACTATTTGGGTGAAGAAGTATTTTTTATTGTTGGTCTTTATGTTTTTTGCAATATGTTCCTCATAGTCCCCTTTTGTCTGTCTGATCACTGAATTGCATTTTGTTTGCCAAAAGCCTGTGCTCCTTTTTATTTACCTTACTCAGACTAATATTCCACAGCTTAAAGGAATCCTTCTTACCTTTTACTGTTTCCCATGTTACCCATGCAGGCCTTTTTAAATACCTATTTGTACCTTTCCTAACCTGCAGTATACTTTTTATCTGAGCTTCCAGGATTGTTGTTTTAAATAGTCTTCAAGATTCCCAAAGGAATTTGACACTCCTTACTTTTCCTTTCAGTCTCTTCTTCACAATCCCCCTCATTTGAGAGAAGTGACCCCCTCTAAAGTTAAATGTCACTCCCCGGAAAACCCAAACATGAAGTAATGCCTCTCTGGGACTTGCTGAAAGCTTTCTAGTACAGCCATAGAGATTCTGGCAATTCTTAGAAAGGATTGACGTCACTTCTGGGGTTTCCTTGGATTTGACACCATGCCATTGGCCTGATGGCCATTTTTTCTAACTCTGCTGCTTCACACAATGGTGGGGGACCCCTCACTAGCAACCTGGCAACCCTAATTGGAAGTGGCATCATGTCATCAGCCAGACATCACTTTAAAACAAAAATTCCCCAGCTGAGCTTTGCATGCAACAGAGAGGGATGCCAAGAGGTCTCCCACTGAAGTGGGCGACCTCGTCTCTTTAGCCCAAGCTAGCCTGGGTCCCAGGAATTTTGTACCCCTTGTCCCGTCCTCTCTTGGCAGCCATTCAAAAGCTTATGCTAGAATGAAGAAGTACTAGTCTTTAAGGTGCCACAAGACTCCCATTTATTTATTTGGTATTTGTGTGTGTGCGCGCACGCGCATGTGTCTGCATCTGGAAATCATGTTGACCTCTGGTGACTGACCCCTACTGGGAGCCTGGAGGATATTCAGAAAGGTGGCTGAATAAAGCCTGCCTCTATCCTCCTGACTTGGTATTCCAAGGAAGTCTCCCATCCAAGTACCAACCACAGTAAACCCTGCTTAGCTTCCGACGTCTGATGAAATTGGGCTATCCAGGTCAGGGCTAAGACTCCCATTTATTAGTGATTGTATGACAATAGTTTATAGGCCAACACACAACACTATCCAAACATCTTGGATGAGGACCAAACTGGAGGAAATTATTTTGGGCAAGCTATGAGAAAGGCAAAATATCTATAACAAATTTAACACCAATGCTTGTTGTTAAAATACCAGCAGAAATCACAACACAATGAGAGAATAGATTTGCCAGATCAGATTCTAAAACTACAAGGTAAAGGGTGGAACTTTTCTTGAGCTATGAACAGGGCTATTTTTGGGCAGGAACGCACAGGAACGGAGTTCCGGCTGGCTCCCAAATTGGCCACGCCCAGCAGGAAATCATTAGCATAATAGGCCACACCCAACAGCAGGAACTCATTAGGATTGGCTACATTAGGGGTGTGTGGCCTAACATGCAAAGGAGTTCCTGCTACAAAAAAGCCCTGGGTTTTGACAACAAACAAGGTAAACAGAATAACAAGCAAAAGGTGGGTGTAGCTGGATAACCACACTTCTGGTAACATGGGGGTGTGGTCTAATGTGCTAATAAGCTGTGCTGTCAGGGTGTGGCCCAATATGCTAATGGGTTCCTGCTGTTGGGTGTGGCCTATTATGCTAATGAGTTCCTGCTGGGCTTTTTCTACAAAAAGAGCCCTGGCTATGAGGATTCTCATACATTAGAGGGCTGAAAAGTGCAGTGCAGTTATGTAAAGTGATCATGGTGTTCTGGAAGAAATTAAAGTCTTATAGGAATATATGTTAAGACCTCAGGAAATCAAATAAATTATGTGGAGTCAGAGAAATAAGATATGCCACATATAAGGCCATCAGAAGAGTGCTGCTTGATCACACTAAGGGTCCATCTAGCCTAGTATTTTACTACCAAGAGTGACCAGATGGCCAGATGTCTCCCCAAGTGGAGCATGAAGGCAAAAACCCTCTTGTCTTTGTTCCACGGTATCTGATATTCTGTGAAAGAGAAGCTCTGGTATTAATATGGAAGTAAATAAACTCATGGATTAGATTGTTAACAGGACACAAAAGAGAGATGGAACACTGAGCCCCGTAGGACAATATGGATCAAAATGCACCTTTATTCCCTTGAATATCCCTGTTCCATAAACACATGCCGAGACGAATGGTACACAAGGACAACTGCTGCTGCTTGTGTTGCTATGAGAACATTGCTTATATTTGTTGTTTGGTACAGATTTAAGGCTTTGCAGTGCCTGCATTTAATAGTGAGGAAAGAACAACTGCACCATGGTTTACTCACTTGTACCCTTGATCACGGCAGGGAGAGATTTGGGCTGAGGATGTAATATGAGCATTTGCCACATCAAAAGCATTTGGGCAGTATGTCGTAAGGATATCTGGAACAAGAGGATCTCTCGAATACTAAATATGTTACAGGGAACATCTAAAATACATGGCCTGTTAATAATCCCAAATTTGGCATCACCTTGTAAAAAAGCAGCGTGTATATTGTGTTCTACGGCTTGCCCAAGGTCATCCAGCCAGGTGCAAATGGAGGAGTGGGGAATCAAACCCGGCTCTCCCAGATTAGAGTCCATGCACTTAACCACTACACCAAACTGTCACAAGTCCTCTCAGCCATTGGGAAGCTGGAACCAAGTCTTTTTGAAGGAATTTTCAATACTGATTTTAGCTGCTTCTCTTTCACCTTTCACCAAATGAGAAGGGAGCACTCACTGGAGAAGACCCTGATGCTTGGAAAGATTGAAGGTCAAAGAAGACGGGGACAGGAAAGGATGAGATGTTTAGACAGTGTCATGAAACTGAGCAAACTTCAGAGGATGGCGGAAGACAGGAAGGCCTGGCGTGATCTGGTCCATGGGGTCGCGGAGAGTCGGACTCGACTGTGCGACTGAACAACAACAAATATTGTGTTCTTATTCCACTCATTCTCTAACAAGCGGAAGATGCCAAATGTGATCCTCTCATCTTTTATCCTCACAACAATCCTGAGTTCAGTTAACTGAGAGCTAGTGGGCTGGATTCTGCGATTCATCAGAAAGAGGTGATGGCCACAAGTCTTTCCAGCTCTCCCTTCCTCCCCCATGCTGCTATTTGTAGCCCCAGGAAGGTTTATTACTGGAGTCATGGAACCCATATAGGGTTCCATGATGGGAGGCTGCAGTAGGGAATGTGGAATGAGGGGGGGATTTCTCCCTCCTTCTTATCCCACAAAGAGAACTCTACTGACAGAAGAGGCAAAACAGGACAATTTCCCCCTTCTAACTACAGCCACCTGCCCCAAATGGATATGTTATCAATAGACACATGGTCCCATGACCCCAGGAATACTTCCCTGGTGTCAGATGCCTGCTGGAGGGAGACAAGAGCCTTGCTTGGATCTCATGAGATTCTTGCACTGAACCCTATCATGACTGCCCCAGAGCCCCTCACCCTCTGTCAGTGGCCCATTCCGCATCTGGCATTCACTCTGTTGTTTTACCAAACCCACACTGGAACAGAAAAAGATGCCGCTCAAAACCACATTCAGATACCCTGGGCCAACGCCACCATATTGACTGCAGAGTCACCCCGAATGGCCATAAAACGACCATAAATCTATGTAGACAGTACCATAAAACTGAGAGATCAAAGGAAGCCAGCATGCATTGTGGAGGCTACAATTAAATCCAACAATCAAAGAAAGTGAAAGTGGTATGCAATGTAGAGGGGAATTTCTGTTCCAGCGTGGGTTTGGTAAAACAGCAGAGCAAATGGTAGATGCAGAATGGGCCACTGTCTCCTCAGACAGCAAACAGCCAAGAAATCTGAGTTTCTGGAGTGGGGTATTCCTTCGGAATCCCAACCCCTTCTGGGAAACCCCTTTCTCCCTAAACTGCCTTCTCAGTTTTGAGTTCTCTTGGTAGAATCTGCCACCAGTCAAAGGATCCCTAAGCTCTGCTTCCTCAAACCCTCTTAGAGCCTTGAGACACCAAGAAAGGAGATGTGTGTAAACCTGTTTACGCAGAAAGGCAGGTGAGCCAGGATTCAGTGCAGTCAAAACACCTTTCAAGGAAAGATTACAGAGAGAGGTGTTACAGAATTTAAGAAATAAAGCCCCAAATAATAATTAACTAGCCTATACTGAATACAATATTACCTTGGCAATCTCTCCCCCCAAGAATGGGCAGGAAGTAACAAGAAACTTGATAAAGTTGCAGGTCGATGAGAATCAGTGAGGGAATCCCAGACAAAAGAGAAAAAGCCTTCACCCCTTGGCAGAAGCCAACAATAGAAAGGAAGGGATTCCGTAATTCTGGTGCCATTTCTCAATTTCGGGTGGAGCAAATGAATGGGCATAAATCAGACCTTTGTGTGCTTCAACAACTGAGTTCCCATGAGGAACTTGCAGCTGGTCTCCATGGCAATCCTATGTTACATATAACATGTAGTTTGGATCTGAGTCAGTGAATTGACATATAGTTCATCGCAATATTGGCTTCTTGTTTGCAAACGGCAAACAGGATATGAGCTGAGTCAGCAAGTGTTGGCAATGCCACCTGCCTCACCTCTGAAGGCAGAGGCACGGAAAGCAAGGTTTTATTTTCTTACAGAGAGATGGAAGCAATTTGAAAGAAACATCCTCACTGGAGGTGTTTTCCCTTGATAATACTGGTTGCTTAACGAGGACAGTATTTAAGTCCAGATAATAATAATCCCCCTCTTTTTCCTTTATTACAGTATTAGTGGTTCTTTCCTATTTCCCCAACTGATGCAAGCCAACATATTCTTGGGGGTGTAGCTTTCTGCTTGATCTCTGACACCAGGTATACTTATAATTATTGTTTGAACAAAACTCATACTTTTAAATTTCCTATCACACTCTACAATGGTCTGTGAGAACTAAGACAAACCAGACAATATGCTGAAAGATCCATTTTTGAGTCCCCAGCATGTTTTCCTGTGTCAAGAAGCCACAATTCAGACTTTAATTATGGTACAGGGGGTTAACTTCCCCCCTCTATGTCATTTTTCTAATCTCAGAACACCCCACTGGAAAAAATAGCTTGCTGAATATTTCCTTTTCCCCACTGGGGAAGATACTGGGGGGGGGGGGGAGCAAAGGTCAGGAAAATGGCATAGAGGGATAGCTGAACTTAATTCCCACTCCATCCTGGTCCTGATTTAAACTGGCATATCCTACAGCTGTTTTTTAACAATAAAATGCATAATGGAAATCCTATCATTGGTCTTCCAGCATCTCAACTGGCTTTAACACTGAGCGATACATTTATTTTACATTCTTCAAGTAGTACAATAGATTTAGAACCGGAAAGAAAATGAATGGTGCACACTTTCCCTCAGATTTTTGTTTCTTCTCTCCTAAACATTTTTCCCCTGGGCTGTGAAATGTCCAGGCATTTTACATCTCTAGGCTGACTAGCATGCTTTAGAAGAACATGCAAAGACATGTTAAGAGCCAGTTTGGTGGAGTGGTTAAGAGCGGTGGACTCTAATCTGGAGAACCGGGTTTGATTCCCCACTTCTCCACATGAAGCCAGCCGGGTGACCTTGAGTCAGTCACAGTTCTCTCAGAGTTGTTCTCTCAAGAGCAGTTCTCTCAGAGCTCTCTCAGCCCCACCTACCTCACAGGGTGTCTGTTGTGGGGAAAGGAAGGCAAGATGATTGTAAGCCGCTCTGAGACTCCAAGTGAAGGGCGGGGTATAAATCCAACTCTTCTTATTATTCATTTATTTCAATTTGTATCCTACCCTACCCCTCCTCCTTCTTCATTTGCATTGCAGATTGGCAACGGCCTGTCATAGAATGAAGAGGTGAACAAGCTTTTTAAACACTTGCACCGCATCAGAAAACACATACAGTTCTGGCTCTTCCTCCTTTCACGATGCCTTGTTTTAGTCAGCTCTTCCTCTCTCTATATTTTCCTCTGTCAGTTCCTTCCTCTTCGCGCTGGCTGGTCTGTACTGGTTGGTTAGCCCCTTCCCCTGTATCTGGGTTGAAATTTACTTATTTGTTCCTGCTCAGCTGTGACTCTACAACTGCCTGCTGCCCTTTCGCAGTTAGGAAGAATTGATAGTGCTGTGTTGCCTAGCAATCGACACCACACTGCAACAATAAAAGGAGCTTCTCCTTATACCCATCTGAGGCAGGAACAGCATGGGACAGAGACTACTGACAGCAGCTATTAGGGCTCCCATGGATATTTCAATTAAGTTTTAAAAACCGGGTCTGTATGTGCATTAAGTGACCCTGGCATTTAGGGAATAGCGGGTGCCTAAAAGGCCCAGCTCCAGAGCAGCATCAAAGCTAACAAAGGGCTGGAGAAGCAGCGATACTTTATCTATCATTAGTATCGCCAGATGTTCCTTCCATAAAATATTTCAGAACCAGACAGCTCCACTGCACTCACTTGGATTCAGGCAGCCAGTGTTTTTTCCCCCTGTGACAGTGTGATTAAGTACATTTAGAGAGGGAGGGAGGTTTGTTTATTTGGGCAATTCTATGTCATTTTCCTCCTCAAAGGGACCCAAAGGGGCTTCCAGAAAATTTCACAATACGGTTACAGCCACCACTTTCTATAATCCAATTTAAATGAACAAAGAAAACACAACATAACTTGGGCTGGCTCTGGTTTGTGGAAATGCCTAATGCAGACTTCAGGCTACAAGCTGTGACCAGGGTTCCCTCTAAGCTGAGTTAGTGTGACCTAGCTCGCAGTTTTTTAGCCTCTGGCTCACACATTGTTTGTCTTAGCCCAAGAAGGATGGCTCCAGAGCAAACTAATTTATGCAGCAGCCAAATCGCTCGCTCACTGCTTTAATGCCAGTAGCTCACAAAGTAGAATTTTTGCTCACGAGACTCCACAGCTTAAAGGGAGCATTGGCTGTGACTTAAGGACCAAGAACCTTTTGGCTCACACCTTCAGCCATACCTAGGCTAAGTCCCTGTAATCAGGAGGGAAACAAACTCAGCCCAGATGGTCTTCAGCTGCCACCAGCAAACTAGCAGGCTGGTTGCAAAGAAGGATCCAATATGCAGCAACTGCTGCAGCTACCACACCTCCGTGATGACCTCTTGTTGCTTGTGCAAAACCATCCTTGCCACAAGATACACATATGCCCCTTTTGTACTTTTTGGAATCCAGAAGTTACAAGTTTACAGGCTACAGGTTCATTATCACAGAGCACCCACATTAACCTTATCTGCACATGTGGTTACAGCATCACTGGGGCAGCCTGAATAGCATGAAGCACACATGGAAGCACAGATGAAGCTGATGCATGCTGAGGCAGACCATTGGTTTACCTAAAGGTCAGCATTGTCTACCTTGACTGGGAGCAGTGTTAGAGAATGAGATTGATATTTGCTTTATGGACTATTTATTGCCACACACACAATGGACTGTGCACACACACACACATAGGCTCAGAAGACTGTACACTTTAAGTCACCTGTTGTGATGCAACACACAGAAGGTGCCTGCACA
>NW_015172560.1:314973-329563 GCF_001447785.1 Gekko japonicus | reverse complement strand
CGGCCACATGACCACGGAAACGTCTTCAGACAGCGCTGGCTCTTCGGCTTTGAAACGGAGATGAGCACCGCAACCCTAGAGTCGGACTCGACTGGCTTTTGAGCAAGGGAACCTTTACCTTTACCTTAACAGGAAGGTGGGCCAAGAGGTTGACACAGTCAACACCCATCTCTTGGACCCCCGATAAAAGGAGAGAACCAGTCACCTGGCCCCTCCTACTTGATCAGCTAGCATCTCCCCCGCAACAACCCCTATCTGCTTATACCCCTCTTAAGTCCCACTTGCTTTCCCCAACCCTTGCCTCTACTGCCCACATGTTCTTGCTGGTTCTGGTCATGTGTGAATTCCCTTAGTTTTCCATTTCTTCCCATCCATTCTTCATTGGAACAACCAAGCTGCAAGACAGATAAGTATCACCCACCATCACTCTACCTGCTAATGCAAGTGTGCTTATTTTCATACTGTAATTCTAAGGAACTTGTTTGAATGTGTGAGTGCATCAGTATTGTTTGTATGAGATATATTTTTAAGTAAAAGACATCTATTTTAACCACAACCGCCTCGAATCTTTTACTGGTAACCCTTGGTGGGAACAGGACCTTGGTATAAATTGGCAAGAACCCATTTATAAATGGCCAATTACTGTAAATAAAGCAATTCGGCTAACAGCAGCTCTCAAAGGTCTTAGATTGAGAGCTCTGACATTGTCTGTTACCTGGTCCTTTTAGCTGGAGATGCCAGGGATTGAGCCTGGGACTTCCTGCATGCAAAGCAGATGCCACAGCCTCTCCCCCATAGAAAGAACATGCTCAAGTGTTTGAAGTCTTCCATTTAAGACTGATTAAAATCCCGTGTGTCAAGTAAGTTGGTTATGTATGCCTTACTTTTCTGAGCAACAAGAAGGCAGCTCTACTTGGGTTGTTCAAGGCTGCCAAGAGCCACCACGAATTCTGCAGACAAATAGCTGGGGTTGATTTCCCACTCCTCCACATGCAGTCAGCTGGGTGCCCTTGGGTCAGTCACAGTTCTCTCAGAGCTGTTCTCTCAAGAGCAGTTCTCTCAGAGCTCTCTCAGCCCCTACTAGCTCACAGGGTGTCTGTTGTGGGGAGAGGAAGGGATGGGGATTGTAAGCCACTCTGAGACTACAAGTGAAGGGCAGGGTATAAATCCAACTCTTCTCCTTCTGTTTCCTGCATCAATCCTAGCTCCCAGGGTGACCGAGCTCTGAAATTTTGTGTGCCCAGGCCTCCTCCCTCTGGGGTTGGTTCCCTATGGAGGAGATAGTGTTGGACACCGATGACATCAATTGTATTATTTATTTTATTTACAAACCTAGAAGTTCAGCCCAGGTTGCAGCAGAGAGACGGTCTTACAAGGCACAGACCTGCTGTCCTGAGGGAACAAGAGATCCTGGTTTATAAGGTGCTTCAGATCAACTCACAGCTTTCTGTTGGTCCTGCTTCCAAACTCAAATCCAGATGTTTCTACACATACATCTGCTCCCTTCCTACAACTGGTAGGAATAATCTCCTTGAAACCCTGACAGAGCTATCATAGGAACATCTAACAATAACCACCCATTGAGGAAGGGTAACACTGTTTTGTCATAGGCCCCAGCTTCCACGAAGCATGCCACTTCAAGCCAAACTCCTACTGATAGACCTGTTCACATTAACTGCACAGTAGTGAATCTTCAGATTTTACAGTATCAGGTTATGCTTTTTTGAGAGGGAGCAAGTGTCTTTTTATGTCTGTCCCTTGCAAGTTTTATGGGATTTTGGCATTGGTCTCCTTAAACAGAAGGTTTTAAAAATCTCTAACTAAGCAGTCTCTAGTTTTAACTTTTGCATATTAACTGTTGGTTTTAATACTTTTTCCTTCTGTTGGTCTGAGGGTTATGTCTTAATACCTTTAGTTGTTTTAGTAGTTCACATTTTCTGATGCGATAGTAGACAAGGCAGCAAGGGTTTCTCCTACAATTTCTCCCCTTGTCATTTTGCCTGTCTTGTCTCCCCATGAGCTGCTATAGCAAATGGGGGTTGCAGGCATGCACTGTAGCGACTGAGGGTCAGATAATCAAATCTAGGAAGCAATGGGTAGGAGAAGCCACAAGCAGATTCTCTTCTGTTGCATTGGGGACCTCAAAGCTACATCATCCACCTGGGTTCCAGCACTGTTCATACACTGTGGAGCCTCAGAAACTGGGTTGCGGTGGAGGAAGTATTTATGGAATGTGGGTACCAGTTTTGGTGTAGTGGTTAAGAGCACAGACTCTAATCTGGGAGAACCGGGTTTGATTCCCCATTCCTCCACATGCAGCTGCTGGTGTGACCTTGGGTCAGTCATAAGTTCTTTCAGAGCTGTTCTCTCAAGGGCAGTTCTCAACAGAGCTCTTTCAGCCCCATCTACCTCACAGGGTGTCTGTTGTGGAGAGGGGAAGGGAAAGGGATTGTAAGACACTCTGAGACTCCTTTGGGTAGTGAAGGATGGGGTATAAATCCAATCTCTTCTTCTCCTTCTCCTTTTCCTCCGTCTCCTTCTCCTCTTTTGAATGTAGTGTAATGTCTTTGCACACATCTGTTGTGCTTTCAAGCAACCTTGGAATCAAGGGTGATGGAGCTTCATACATACCTCAGTATAGCATCTGTTCAGTATGGGGGCAATCAAAATGAATAGATAGCCATCCTTTTCCTCCCCACTTCACTTGTTCGAGATAGTTACAGGGTGGGGGTGGGGATGAAAGAATGATCGGCAGGCGCTATGACTGGTGACTGCGGTGTCCTGTTAATCAGTAGTGTAAGATATAATGAGGTTGTTATTAAAGCCTGCTGCTATCTTCAGGCTAGCATAATCCCAATGATATTTTACAGTCATGTAGTTACAGAGCAGGAGTTGTTGCTTTGTGATTTTTTTTTTTTAACATCTCAAAGGATACGTAAAGTGGAAACCATAAATCACTCACTAGGAACTTTGTACTGGATTCTGCTCCCTTTGGAGTCAATGAAGGTTTTGCCATTATTATCAATGAGAAAAGAGCAGCAAGGTTGGAGTGCCAGTGCACGAGATTTATTCTAGTAATAAGGGCTGTAGACAGCTTCCCAAGCAGCACGCGCCTGCAGGATTCATCTTCTCTAAATCAGTAATTGTATGTACATCCCCCACATTCATAAAGAGGGCTAGAAAAATGTCCTAAGGAAGAAATAAAGAGAAACAAAGGATAAGTATACACAGAGACAAAGTGTGCTTCCCTGGTCTGAATATAGAGACATCGTCTAATAAAGCTTGAATGGTCTCGTTCCAGTGTTCCCTCAGGACATGGCAGAATGGCTCAGCTGCCTGTGCTTAGCTTTAATCATTTCCGCTACGTGCTGCTCTCCTGTGGAAGGGACTTGCAAACAGTAACAGCAGAGCATGGAACTTTCCCACACTAAATGTTGATGGAGAAAATGTTCTGTGGGATTCTTGCAGCATCGTGTGGCTTATCAGCTCTTACGGTGTATGCTCCTAGAGCTGAAGAGGCAACAGTCTGTGATAAATCTATGTCGCAATGTGAGTAAAGAGTAACTGGCACTGATTACTGATTACAGTCAATGCTGATTATAGGGTGTGTTTAGTCCATTCTCGCTCTAGTGGCAGCCAACTTATGGTGACCTCATATGTGTTTCAAGGTAGGAGGTGAACAGAGGTGGTTTGCTATTGCCTGTCTCTGCGTAGCAAGCCCGAACTTCCTTGGTGGCCTCCCATCCAAGTACTAACCAGCAATGTTCCCTCTAAGCTGTGGAGTCTTGTGAGCAAAAATTCTACTTTGTGAGCTCCTGGCATTAAAGTTGTGAGCGAGCGATTTGGCTGCTGCATACATTAGTTTGCTTTGGAGTCGTCCTTCCTGAGCTAAGAGAAAAATGTGTGAGCTGGAGGCTAAAAAACTCTGAGCTAGCTCACACTAACTCAGCTTAGAGAGAACACTGCTAACCAGGTACATCCAAGTACTGACCCTGCTTAGCTTCTGAGATATGATAGCCTGGGACATCCAGGCCAGGGCCCTGACCCTAGTGGTAGGCATCATTGATTTTTCCTTACTGCTCAGAGCCTATTGAATGTCTCTCTTGCTTTCCTTTCTCTCTACCTGTAAGACCAGGCACCCTGGAGATCGATCTTCTACTGGAAGGCCTATAAGTAAGCTAATGATTCTTGTAACCCTGTTTTCACAGTAAACTTTATGTAACACCACTCTGTCTGCATGGTACTGGTTCATTTTCCCAGTTTTTTTAACACCAAGAAAACCATACTATATAAGAAGCAACAAAAAATTGCCATGGATAACTGTTATTCAGTAATATCTAAAATGGCCATCTCTTGTAATAGACTAAATCTGTATGTCCAATATGAAAAAGTGAGTTGGTGTTAAGTGGCAGGGCCTTTTGCCTGTAAGAGGGTCAAGTTACATTGCTGAAAAACACTGTGCAATGTCAATGAAATGGTCAGATCCAGCACGCACCACTAATTTTTTGATAGATTGCCCAAGACACTTCAGAGCTAAGCCTAAAGCAAACAATAACAGCAGCAAAAGTTAGCACAGCAGGAAATTATAAATGAAGTGTGTCTGAAACAGAAAAAAAAATCCTAAACCCAGCAATCATTGTGGAACCAAGTTATTTGTCATTTTAAAATCCCATAAAATGCAAAGGCTCATTGCTATGATTATTGCCTGTGGGGGGGGGGGTAATGATTGTGTTCATTTGCACGTTTAAGATTTCCTGAAAATGAGGCAGGGCTATTAAGAAAATACAGGGACCCCTTGATTATCAATTAACTGAAAAAAATGCAGATGGTAATTGTACTCATCACTAAAAGTGCCAAATACCATTTCACACGCAAGTGCATACTTTCCCCCCTTCCTACAACCTGCCAGAAATTGAATTTTATTTTATTTGCATTATAAAGATGGTGTTTAGAAATCTTACTTTGGCATCTTTTCATTCAGCATTTGTCTAAGTAGTAGTTTTAATATAAAGAGTGAGTCAGAAATGACATCAACAATTAATCCATATACACACAAGCAGCTCCAGTGTATGTATGGAGCTGAATTAACATAGAATGGCTTCCTTACTCAACAGAAGGATGGTTTCCTTTCTCAACAGAGGGAGGTGGTAAGTACATGGATCCATACACAGATTTCTTTGCATGGAAGCTCTCTCCTTTGACATGGTTGGGAATCTGAGCTGAGGTGCAGATGAGATTAGGGATGGCTAGCAATGCTGTGGAGAAAGTTACCCTGACTCTGTCAAAAGTTCCTGAACAAAAATGGCTTAACAGATAACAGCATGAGAGCCATTTAAATTGGCCTTTGCATAACATATCATTATTTACTAGGAATAAGGCCCATTGTGGAAATAAATACAACCAGTTCTAGAAAGAGGCTCTGGGCATCAATTTGCTGCAGTGACCTCAGCAGGGTATAATGACACAGAAGCAACCATTTTCTCCAGGGGAACTGATCTCTGCCATCTGAAGAGCAGCTGTAATTCTGAGTGATCTCCAGCTCTCATCTGGAGATTGGCAACTGTGTTTCCTCTGGAATAAATGGCTGGTTTGGAGGGTGGAGTCTATGACATTGTACCTGTCTGAAGTCTCACCCCTCCTGAAACCCCACCCTCTCCAGGCTCCACCCCTCAAATCTCCAGGAATTTCCCAACCTGGAGGTGGCAACCCTATCTCCTTCCCAGCCAACCATCAAAGTACCACTATCTGCCAATTTGACTTCAGCTTTCCATCTTCTCCCCCCTCCCTGCAGCCTCTGTATAGGAAAAATACAGTCTTTCTCTGCAGTGGGGACCAAGGCAGCTCACATCATTTTCCTCTAACCCTTTTGATCTGCACAACAACCCTGTGAGGTAGGTTAGGCTGAAAATCTGTAAGTGGTCTGAAATCACCCAATCAGCTTTTACGGGAAGAACCTTGGTCTGGCAGACCCTCTTCTAAACTACTGCTATGTCACACTGGCTGTCATAGGGGGGCCACCTCAGCAGTGTTAGGAGATGAACTGAATATTTGCTTTTATGTATCTGTGCTTGCTGACACACACTCACTTTCATGGATTGTGCCTATAAATCCCTATGGGCTTGGGAAAGCTGTTTGCATTGCATGCTGTGACTGCTTCATCTGGAGAGTATCTTGCCTGTAGTTTATGCAAATGGAGCTTGCACTCACACAGCCCAGTTTGAGGAAGGAGGCTGCATCACCGTTGGGACCAGCACAAAACAACAACTTTTATGGCTTCAACCACCATGAATGGACTGTGAGGAAACACATAACCCTGATATCTGGTTTGCATCCAAAGGGACAGTTTCCTGACAAATGAGCACTTTATTGCTTGGGACCAAACAAGAGTCATCTACACTTCAAAGGTTGCCCTGGTACCCATCCTCACACCTTGACCAGATGCATCCCTAGAGTTAAAGGTTAGTATTTCAATATTGCCCACTCCTCCTAGGTAGGCACGTCATTACCAAGTAGCCAATAGTGTTAGTTCTTGGGATGCACCACAGGTGGGAAGGGCAAAGAGGATGGCATCAATGCCAGCCCCCAAGAGCCCCCCCTATATAAAGTGAGGTTCAACAGCTTGAACCCCGCTAGCCATCTTCTCCCCTTAAGCTATTTACTTACAGCTTTGCTATACAAGTAACTCTTTGTTCTTACTGACCTCATGGACTGCAGCCACAGAGATACGCACGTGTTGGCAGGTTCCAACGGTGTGAGTTTAGATTCTCTTTAGTTATTCTAGTCTTATTCTTGCATTCTTCATTGAGAAGGTCAAGCTTCGGATCAGATAAGTATTTGCTATTTCCTTCCCCATCCTTTAGTATAAAAGTAACTATTTCCTATTCCTGTAACTCTGAGGAACTTGTACGGTTGTGTGTGTGACTCAGTTTTCGTATGTATGTGAACCAAATATTATTACTCAGTAAAAAGAACAACTTGATTTAAGATATCAGCCTCGTCTCCATTTATATCACTGGGAAATTCCTCGGGGAGGATTTGGACCTCTGTATACACAGGCACAAGGACCCCACAACATTTAGTCTTGCCTCTGTCGTAAATAAGGCAGTTTGGCTAACAGCAGGGTATAATGACACAGAGTCCACCATTTTCTCCAGGAGGACTGATCTCTGCCAATCTAAAGAACAGTTATAATTCTGAGTGATCTCCAGCCCTCACCTGTAGACTGGCAAAAATTCTGAGAAGGAAGGGTGTCTAAGCTAGCAGTAGGCGGGGAGAGGAGCAGAACCAGCACCCAGCAAATGGCACGCAAGTACTCTTGAGTGGTGGTTGATGGGCCAATGGCTGATGGAGTGCACAGCACAGCCAATGGGGGAGCTGGAAAGTGCCAATATGCTGGGTATGTGTGTGTGTGTGTGTGTATACATACACACACAGAGAGAGAAGGAATAAGGCCTGTTGTGGAAATAAATACAATGGACTCTAGAAAGAGGCTCTGGGAGGGTGCCCCGGCCTTGGGCACTCAGCATCAATTTGCTGCGGCAACCTCAGCACGGTATAATGACACAGAGTCCATCATTTTCTGCAGGGGAATTGATCTCTGCCACCTGAGAGCAGTTGTAATTCTGAGTGATCTCCAGCCCTTGCCTGGAGATTGGCAACAATGCCTCTCCAGGAGGAAAAATACAGTATTTCTCCACAGTGAGAACTAAAGCAGCTCACAGCATTCTCCTTTCCCCATTTTGATCTGCACAATAACCCTGTGAGGTAGGTTAGGCTGAAAGTCTGTGACTGGTCCAAAATCACATACTCAGCTTCCATAGCAAGAACCTAGGTCTCCCCATGGAGAAAATACCTGTTTGGGAGGGTGGACTCTATGGTGTTCTATTCAGGTGAGGCCTCTCCCCCTCCCCAAACTCTAGTTTCCGTAGACAAAATCTCTAGGAATTTCCCAACCTGGAGCTGACAACCCTAGTCAGGACTGACCCCAATGAGTTCTCCATAAAGGCCAAAGTAGGCTTGGAAAGGGCTTCCTGCTCCTGCCTTTTTGCTGACAGAACCAAGCTTGGTTGCCTAGCAACACTGAAGGGAAAGTGAGCCACACAGCAGTTTTGGCAGTTTATTCAGACAGGGAATTGCCAATCCAACAGTGGGCGGGGGAGAGGAGTGGACCCAGTACCTAGCCAACGGCACATGAGTACTCTTGTGTGGCAGTTGATGGGCCAATGGCTGATAGAGTGCACGGCCAGTGGGAGAGCCAGAAAGTGCCAATATGCTGGGCTTTTATATACATAGAATTTATTATTAGACTGACCTGGAGGCTCCAACTGGTTCAGGCAGGAGCGCCATGGACAGCACATATACAGCCTTTCAAGGCCTTGAATGGTCAGGGACCTATATACCTTCGGGGCTGTCTCCTCCAATGTGTCCCCAGAATAAAGCAACAGCCTGCTGGTAATCCCTCACCCTAGGGAGGTCTGGTTGTCTTCAGCTAGGGCCAGGGCCTTCTCAATCCTGGCCCCAACCTGGTGGAACTCTCTGCTGAATAACATCAGGGCCCTATGGGATATGATGCAATTTTGCAGGGCGTGTAAGGCAAAGATGTTCCACCAGGCTTTTAGTAGAGGGCAGCAGTGGGAGGTAGAGACTGGCACCCTTTCTTTCTTTCTTTCTTTTCTTTTCTTTTCTTTCTTTGGCCCCCATGTACCCTTCCTTGCCTTGCCTTGTGGAACAGTGGTGTGGCCAACAAAGGAGGAACTCTATTGGCATCCTGGATAGGTTTAATTTACTGTTCTGTTGGCATTTTTAATTATGCATTAATTGTATTTTTAAATGTTTTACAAGGTTTTAAATCATCAAAGCCTGCTTGCAGGGTGGGCAATTCAGCATCATCAAAACTAAGATTATAGAAATCTGAAAACAAAGCATAAACATTAGACATGACAAGGGGGAACCTGCAAGAAACTTGCGAGGAGGAGGCATTCCTCCACCTTTGTTTCCATCCCTCTCCCTCCTCTCTGCCTTTCTTTCTCTCCCTAAGCCAATCCCTCCTTTTTTTTTACAACCCTCACCAAGCTGATCCCTCTTTCTTTCTCTCTCTCTCTCTCTCCCCCCACAAGCTAATCCCCCTTCTTTCTCTATCCCCCAAGCAAATACCCCCATCTTTCCCTTCCTTTCTCTCCCCTAAGCCAATTCCCCCCTTCTTTCTCCCTAACTTTGAGCCCAGCAGTGGTGGCAGTGCCTGGGAGGCTGAGCCAGTGCAGGCTCAGCCACAAAGCCACCCATGGCTTTCTGTCCCTCTTCGCTCCTGGCTTCCCAAAAGCAGAAAAACCCGAGAAGGCCTTGTTGCTAGGAAAGCCATTGCTAAGGGCAGTCACGTGCTCAAAACAGTCACTTTCCAAGGAGGGAGGGGGAGAAAAGGCTCCTCGTCTTCGGGAAGTCTGTTCTCTGTGCATGAACAGAAAAAGCTGTTATACTTTTGGGGGAATTTAAGTATCCCCCATATCCTTTTTTAAAGTTTTTAGATTTTTCTGCACACCTGAGGAGTGCCCCAAGTGTGTAGGGTAATCTCTTTTCCCTCCATGTGCCCCCAGTCTGAAGAAATAAGTATCCGCATACAGTGGGCCATGTTGTGAATTAGATATATAGATATGTTAACAATGCCAAAAACATTATATTTTAGAGTCACTTTCTGCATGTGTTTTTGGCCTCTCTCATTAGTGTCCCTCAATTTCTGATTGCATAAAAGTTAACCGTAAAATAAGCCAAGTTAAAATTATTAGTAGTTAAATTAATGTACGCAATATGTCACAAAGCTCCATGAGGCTTGCAGTGGTATACAACAGGGCCTTTTGAGTGACAGCACCAAGTTTGTGGAAGCAGCCAAGGCAGACTCACACAGCTCCCTTCTCTCATTAAAAAAGCAGGAACTTATTCCAGCACTTTTTACCTCTAAGTCTCTGTGCTATAATGGAACACTAAAATGGATATGGCATTTAGCAAAAAATATTAGAAAAATACATAAAGGATATTTTAGGTTTATTGTACACTTTATCTCATTTTGTTGTAAACTGCCTCATGGATTCCAATAGTCAATATTTTCACAAACACTTCCATCTTAATAGACCATGCACAAAACAGTCTGCATTCTCTCCCTCCCATAAGTCCCAATATAACAACAACAACAACAAAAAGCCCATCATTCCAAATATTTATATTTTGAACTCTGGTCACCGTGTTCAGATATACTAATTTCTTCCATCAGCTCCATTCACTCACTCCTGCCCTGGCCAAGATGGCACTCTGGAGTCTTGCCAAATGCTTGAGCTAAAAATAAAAGTAATACAGATTGCTGTGCTTCACACACATTATCAAAAGCTGTGCCTTCAGACCCAGAACAAATTTAACGCAGCCCCAAACACATTGCAAAGTCCGAAATGCTAAATTATTAACTAGAGATATCTGATAATTTCTCTCATTCACAGCAAGTCACAATTTCATTAAACTGAATGACATGCTGTGACTGTGGAATCCAATATTTTTTATTTACCCAGTTTATGCTGGTAATAAGGCTGATGTACAAATGGAGGGGAAAGATGGCTGATAAAAGCTTCCAGACATCTCAACACTGTGCTGTTCAAATGGGCACCACTTTGCGTATGGATCATAGAATCTACTGCCAGCCAAATACTGCTAGTCACATGGTTGGATCCTAAGAACCAAATTAATGTTCCCAAGGTGGACCTTTTCTGCATCCCTTTTTTCTGCTGAACCCCTATGTCCTCTCAAAACCTACTCTCCAAGGTCTGGAGATCCTTCAGAACAGCATGGTACATGACATGAGTAGCTGTAACACAAAGGGAGTACACAAACATGTGAAGCTGCTTATACTGAATCAGACCACTGACCCATTGAGGTCAGTATTGTCTACTCAGACTGGCAGCAGGTTTCCAAGGTCTCAAGTAGAGATTTTTCATATCACCTACCTCCTGATCCTTTTCGCTAGATATGCTGGGATTGAGCCTGGGACTTTTTGCATGGCAGGCAGAAGCTCTACAGCTGAACCACAGTGCCCAGAACCAAGGGCTAGCTTGTGTCCCCACTAGTGTTAATAACTGGAAAGAAGAAACTACAGAGCAAGCCCTTAATAATCATTGAGCCTTATCCTGATTATTTGAACCTCAGTGATTCAATGTGCTTAACTTTCTCAAGTGTTCAGCTCTGGCTGAATCATATCATATCTAGTACTACTTAAAAATGGTTGTTGCTTTCTTGGTTGTAGTAGAGACATTTGCATTATAGAGATTTCCCAAGAGACTGGTAGAAATTATATATCTATGATGACGTTCCCCCCATATTGTTTAATTATTGCATATTACTGGCAAACAGAGTTCTTACAACCAAACAATATATAGATCCATAATTTGCCTAAGTAGGGGCTAGGTATGGTGCTCAGCGTTCTGTCCTCCCCATTTTATTCTAACAACTTTATTCAAAAACTTCTAGTCTATCCTTCCAAATGAGTTCAGACAAGCTTGCAAATACAGGAAAAACATTCAAAAAATAATCAATAATAAAAAATAGAGAATGCACTAAACCACCACATCAGACCTCAAAAAACAATTCAGCCTGCAAACAATTCTCAAAATTTCGGTACTAACCCATTGATTTCATTAAAATAACATGAAACTTTCTCAAATCAAACAGTTCCATATTCCCTCTGTAAGAATGATGGAGCCCTCTGGACTACCCTAAGGTAAGGGCAGCAATGGAGAAGGACCTTGTGTGAGCAGCAACTGAAGGCACCCTTCACCAAGAGGGCATTTCCAACAGGACATGTTGAGCTGAACAGAGTTGAACTTACCTTTGTGAAGTTATTTATTTAAAACATTTATTAGCCACTTTTATCCCTCATGGAACTCAAGGTAGCTTAGAATATAAATAAAATATTTTTAAAAAAACCTAATAAAAACAACAATTATAAAATCCATAGAAGTCGTAGTTTAAAAACTCCAAATTGGACTGCCAATAATAAAAATACAGTCTAAATAAAACTGTCTTCAACTGCCTGCTGAAGATCAACAGTGGCAAGCACACCTCCCTGGAAAGGTTGTTCCATAATCAGGTTCCTGCCATGGAAAAGGCCATCTCTCATGTACTCACCAAATGAGCATTCGGGCCAGTCAGGAGGGCTTCATCCTGTGATCTTAATTCCTGGGTAGGAATGCATGGGAGAAGATGGTCCTTCAGATACCTCAGTCCCAAGCCACGTAGGGCTTTAAAGGACAAAAACAACACTTTGAACTGGGCTCAGGAGCAGACTGGTAACCAGTTGCTGTAGTTTTGGGGACAAATGCTCCAATTGCTTTTGTTTGGCGGACATATGCTCCCAATAGCCAGCCCCGACCTGCAGTCTAGCCTCAGCACTGCACAGTAGCTACAGCTTCTGAACACTCTTCAAGGGTAGCCCCAAGTAGAGCAAGACAGAGTAATTGGCTCAAGGTAGCCCTTGAGCTTTATGGCTGAGTGAGAATCTGAACCTTTCCCCAGTGCCACTTAGATATTCTTAACGACTACATTGTGTACACTTCACAGCTATATGTAATCCTATGCTTGGGAAAGTGGAGCAGACTGTCTGACATGTTGCTTTTGCCCCTATTTTCTGGATGTTTTCTAAATTCCAGCTGAAGTGAATAAATCTAATCCAGAATAAGAAATACTCTGATGGGGTAACTCAGTGCTAAGGTCTTCTGTGCAGAGGTCTGATGTCACCATCGCCCCCCCCCCATACACATGTCCAGAGTAGAGCAGTGATCTTTCCAGTCAGCCACCTTCTCTGAGAGATGGAAATTCTATTCAGACCAGCAGGCATTTTTATGCATTATGGAAATATGAGATTGTTGATGTAACACCATTAAAAAAAGGTATTCAAAGAACCTCGGGTGTCCTTAAAAAGCAATCAAACTATTTGCAAGGGTAGGAAACATTTTCTCACGTACAATAAAGGATTCCAAATTCAATTACAGACATGGAAGAGGAAATTGTGGATGATATTACCCTATTCTTAGTCTTCTGCCATGTTCAGTTAGAGTCTGACATTTCATTGACAATTGCTAAACTCAAGACTAAAATATTTACGTACGGTTATTGCAAAGTTCAATATGCAATATATACTTTATACATTTGGTGACCATGGGCCACTTTAATTTCATGTATGCTTGTAGTTTGTGGTATGATAAAAGCTCTCCTTTTGCAGCTTTGCAATGGTATTGCAAATACTATTTTTGCTGCATAAACGCTCAGCTGTTTCACTTAAATGCAATGGGATGTCTACAATTAAAAAAAGAAAGGAATAATGACACAACATAAAATGCTAAAAGGATGCACATGGGAGCAAAGAAAAACCCTGACTTCACATATGCATTGATAGGATTTGAACTGGCAGTGACTAACCAGGAAAGAGATCTCAGGGTCACAGTGGATAGCTCAGTAAAAACGTCAACTCAGTGGAACAGACAAATTCCATTTTAGGGATTACTAGGAATGTGATGGAAAATAAAACGGACAGTATTGTAATGTTCTTATATAAATCTGTGACATGGCTGCATTTGCAATCCTTCGTAGCTGTGGTCGACATTCCATCTTAAAGACATTACAGAACTGGGGAAAGTGCCAAAAAGAGCTTTAGAAAAATCTAGGGAGTGGAGCTAGGGTTGCCAGCTCCAGGTGGGGAAATACCTGGAGATTTTGGGGGTGGAGCCGGAGGAGGGCGAGTTTTGGGGAGGGGAGGGACTTCCATGGGGAATAATGCCATAGTGTCCACCTTCCAAACTGGCTTTTTTCTCCAGGCGAGCTGATCTCTGTTGCCTGGAGATCAGTTGTAATAGCGGGAGATCTTCCACCACCACCTGGAGGCTGGCAACCCAAAGTGGAGCATCCTTTTCTCCTTTTTAAATGTGGGGATTTCTCATGTACAGAATAGACAGCTAAGGAAGAATGTGGTAGAACTGCACCAGCATTGTGTAGTGGTTCAAGTGTCAGACTAGGACCTGGGAACTCCAGGTTCAAATCCCCACTCATGCCTTGGAAGCTTGCTGGGTGACCTTGGGCCAGTCGCATATTCTCAGCTTAGCCTACCTCGCAGGGTTGTTGTGAGGATAAAAGAGAGGAGAGGGGAATGATGTTAGCCTCTTTAGGTCCCCATTGGGAAGAAAGAGGGGATATAAATAAACAAACAGAACATTGTAAAATTATGCCTAGTACAGAGAAAATAGACCCCCCCCCTTTCCCATAACACAAGGGCTCAGGGTCACCCAGTGAAACTGATCTGTAGTAGATTCAGGAAATGTAACTAAGTATTTCTTCAAACGACACTTAATTTAAGGAATATGTTGTCACAAGTTGATGATGAGAAGGGCAGATCACAGAGGATATCTCCAATCAAATAGCTATTAGCTTAATACAAGACGGGGACCCGCGATACTCGCGGGGGGGGGGAGAAGAGCTCCGTCTCCTCCATCCCCCCCACTCAATGTCCCGAGGAGGCAGCGGCGGTGAGGCCGGTCCTCCCCCCACCCGCCCAGCTCCGAGGCGG
>NW_015172560.1:255264-314870 GCF_001447785.1 Gekko japonicus | reverse complement strand
ACTCCCTCCCCCCTCTCTTTCCGCCCCCCCTCTCGCCACTCTCTCTCTCTCCCCGTCTCTCTCTTTCTTTCCACCACCCCACTCTCGCCACTCTCTCTCTCTTTCGCCCCCCCTCTCGCCACTCTCTCTCTCTTTCTCTCCATCTCTCTCTCTGTTTCCGCCCCCCACTCTCTCTCTCTTTTGCCCTCCCCCCCACCGGCTCTGACCCAAAGGCCGCGCGGGCCTCGGCTCCGGCTCTTTCCAGCTCTCTCTCCCCCCCCACCGTCTCTGAGGCACCTCGCACTCTCTCTCTCCCCACCCCCCGGCTCTGGCGGCGGCGCAGGAGACGCTCTTGCACTTTCGGGGGGATTTAAACATCCCCCCGAACATTTTTTCAACTTTTAGTATTTTTGTGCACATGTGGGCCAGGCCCACGTGTGCACAAACCTCCCCCTCCCTCCCCAAGTGCCCCCAGAGCGCTGATTTAGCGATCCGCACTCCGGGGGCAACTTGGCTATTAGATATATAGATGTTGTTGAAGGCTTTCATGGCCGGAGTTCATTAGTTGTAGATTTTCTGGGCTGTATGGTCATGGTCATGGCATTGTAGTACCTGACTTTTGCAGCTGTGACTGGCATCCTCAGAGGTGTAACACAGAAAGATGGAGTACTCTCTGTGTCAAGGGGAGAATAAAAATGGTAGGCAGGTAATTTATATGTGCTCAGGAAGGTGGGGTAGGGCGGAGTCATTATCTTGTAGGAGTTTCCCAGGCTGTGACATGCTAATGGAGGAGCTTTCCTGAGGAGGTTCCTTTGCATATGGATTGGCTGTTGTGAGATGTAGAGCATTTTGTGTTTTTCAGGACTGGAAACCATGCCCTATTTATTTTTAAACTCTCTTCTTTCCTGTTGAAATTGTCTTTGTTTATGAATTTCAATGAATTTCTAAACTAAGCTATTAGCTTAGGTAGTAAAACAGAAATTCCATGTCCAGAGGAAGTATATCACTAATCCCAGTTGTTGGGGTGGGAATAGCCATCCTTGAGGGTTTTTCTGAAGCACCTAGATGGTCTCTGTCCTATGCCAAATAAATTATCTATGAATATTACATTGAGTTGCTATATCTTGTACCCACAGAGGCAAGGAGTGATAGAAATGTTTTAAATAAATATCTTCTAGTTTTAAGTCAACTGGAATAATAAACTGCAAATCAATTCAAAGCTGCACAAAACTAATCCAAAACTCAAATGTGCTGTCCTTATAGTATACAGATATTTTTATGGTATTATGTTAGTGTTGAGATTAAACCCAAGTAGTGCCTAATTTAGGGCTATCCAGATTCTTACTGAATGCAAAGAGAGTACCAGTTGTTCATGAGAATGAGCTTGGGTGTTCACATGTCACTTTATCATTTCCGGTAATGTGATTTTGGCAAGGGAGGGGTAATACAAAGCAGGACAGGACCAAAATGTTGTATCAACTCAACCATGATCCAAAAGTTTCTGGGACACACAAAGTATCTACTGAAACATTTTAGGCAGACACCCTTTAAAAAACAACTAAGAGGTAAACCAGGAAATTCAACAGTTCTCAGCAAAAAGAATGTTTCGTATCAGTGGGAAGCTTAATCTGGGATGGTGCTCATGATTCATAAAATCCGATACATTACCCACTCTAATTTTTCTTATGATTCACTCATGCTAAGTGCATTGTAGCTGAGAATAACACATTGATATTGGCCATTAATTCATCAGCAAGACAGGAAAGCTTTGCCTCCCAGTGAAAGGGATTTTTTTTTTAAGAACAGACCCTTCCAGTTAGAATTCATAATGCACAAGTCAGAGCAGCCATTTCTATTTCCAGCTATCGGGTTTTATGCTCACAAAAGGTATCAGGATAAGTCATTGCACCTTTCTCCTTACACTGTATTTATCAGTTAGAATGAAGAAATTTAAGAGATAATTCAATATCAACTGATTTTTAAGGCAATGCTAATGTTTTAATATTAAGGTATTAAAACTAGGATCAATAATGTAATTTTTGAATACTACGTTTATATAATACACGGAGCATAAATGTATTACATAATAATTCATTGTATTTTACAGAATATTGACTGGTTAGGCCATAGATATTCTTCTAGTGGTTTTTTGACCATTTTCTATAAAACTTGAGTTTTCCATCCTTTCTTCTTCTCTGGCACATCCTATATGTATAATTCCCCTTATGCGTTGGCCATTTCCAGCTCTCCCATTGGCTGTGCTGTGCGCTCCATCAGTCATTGGTCCATCAACCGCCATGTAAGAGTACTTGCGTGCCATTGGCTGGGTGCTGGGTCCCCTTTTCTCCCCCACCCACTGCCAGTCTGGACACTCTTTCCTCAGAATAAACTGCCAAACTGGCTGTCTCTCCTGATGAAGAAGTTTCTCCTGTGGCTGCCTGGCTACTGAGGTGGGCCAGGGGCCATTAAACCATTATCTACAACCTCCTACTGTGCAGCTGACTTTCCCCTAGGGTTGCCAATCTCCAGGTGGCACCTGGAGATCTCCTGCTGTTACAATTGATCTCCAGATGACAGAGATCAGTTTTCCTGGAGAAAATGGCTGCTTTGGAGAGTAGACCCTATGGCATTATACCCTGCTGAGTCCTTCCCCTCCCCAAACGCTGCCCTCCACAGGATCCACCCCCCCCCCGGATCTTCGGGTATTTCCCTACTCAGAGCTGGCAACCCTTCTTTCCCCTCAGTGTCTGTTGCTAGGCAACCAAGCCTGGTTCTGTCAGTAAAAGGTGGGGGGGGGGAGGCCCATGCCATGCCTATTTTTGCCTTTGGGAGAAAACGCATTGGGGCCAGACCTGACTACAGTTGCCAGCTCCAGGTTGGGAAATTCCTGGAGATTTGATGGTGGAGTCTATGGAAGCGAGTTTATGGCATGCTTGTGGTGGATATACCATGTCCTTCCCACATGGCTGTATCAGTATTAGAACTCACAGTTCTAACAGGTTATATGTTGAACTTCCTGAAGAAAAGTCTGTAAATTATTAAAGGATCAGTCTGCTTTGGTTTTTGCCAACCTCAAAGTCACATGCTCACCAAAGGGCAACATATTTACCAGTCCACTTTTCTGAATTAAGAGGTCTCAGTTTGGAAAAGGTGAAATGTATCCACATGATCAGCTGCCAAGAGCTCATGCTGTATTAAAACTGTATATTAAAATGCTGTTTTAACTTTCTTCCATTTAGATGTTTGAAGTCTTTTCACATCCACTGCCCTGTTAGTTAAATCATGCATTTGACAGTGTTACAAGAGTGAACGTGAGGAAATGGACAGGAGGCATCAAAATGAGCAGAAGAAATATTTTGTCTTTCAAAAATATTATTCAGAATGCAGCTTCTACTGATTACAGATAAGACACTGAAGAAAAAATCCCTTTCATGCCAGAAATGACAGAGCTGAATTAACAATTTTGTCACTGGCTGACTTAGATAAGATCAGTTACCCTTGAGACAAACCTGCCCAAAAACGGCAGAAAGGAATGCAGTTAGAAAACTAGCCCAACATGCTATTTTTAGACTTGGCATTCACTTCAAGAGATTTTTAAAGTCGGTTTACCAGATCCAAGCCCAGTCCCCTCAACAGTTTGTGTAACAATCTGTGCCCCCAAACTGAGGTAAATTACCAGCAGAGTTCGCCACTTGTTTCTTTCATAGCCCTGGGAGAGGACGTGTCAAAACCTGGCTCTTCATTTTCACCACATGGAAGATAATTCTGCGAAACCAGCATTATTTCCTTTAACGCAGACCTCCTTTAGAAGTCTTACCACATAATATTATATTAAAGGGATCCAAGCAGGAGAAGAGGCAACGAAGGAACAAAAAGCCTTCTAGAAGTTGGGTGACAGAGTGTGGAGAAGCAAGAAAAGGAGGTCACTTGAGTTCTTATCCTGTTTATCTGACATGAAAAGGATAAAAGATTCAATTTTTCGTTTGACAGGATCTCTAACTTGGTAATGTCTAGATTTTTATACTGCCCTTCCTGCAAAGAGCTTATGGCAGCTCTTCTGCATTCTCATTTTTGTCATTCGTTTGTTTCTACTGCTTTGGGTCATCCCCCCTCCTTTTCTACACGTGTTTTACTCCCTCTGGGACTACTAGAGAAAGAAAAACACACTGGGGGGAAAAACCCTGAAGCAATAGGGACACACAAGTGATGTAAACCAGAATACGGAAGAGCCCATGGGCTTCCCTTCTCTACTCTGCCTCACAACAACCCTTCGAGAGACAGTGATTGGCCCAAGGTCACCCAATGGGCTTCTATGGCATTATGGGAATTTGAACTTGGACCTCTGACACTCTAACCATTATAGTATTCTGCCTTCTGTTCTGCTCAAACTTGCTACATGTCTTCACCATGCCTAACCCCTTTCCCTCTAGTTTCCAAATATTATTGATGAAGCCATCACAGAAAAAGCAGGAAGCAGACAAACATTTCTTCACCACGCCTGGGTCCAGTTCAGGTGAAAAACACAAGCAATATTTCATATTGAAGTTTTTCATTAGCATTTTAATTAGCTTTTGTCTCCTATGAGTCAAATTTTGACTAAAAAGTGGGATTAAAAATAAATAGATAGGCTCACGTCTGTTATATCTTCAATATGTGCAGAGAATGCCTTTTCTAAAACGACCCAAAATCCACTCCCTGGTGCTGAACAAGAGACTGTAGAGCTCAGTGGGAGTATAGAGTATACAAGTAAAAGCTCTAAAATTCTGCAAATAAAAACTCTGAAATCCAACCCCTGGTGTCTTAGCCTGGCTGGCATCAACATACCCTGAGGCAGGGCAGCTGGCAGGGCCCTCTGCTGCTTACTCCCATCAATGTATCTCCTGGTGCCTACACTCATGCCCTTACCTTGTTTGCTGGCGAGTAATTTATCATTCATGCTCTCAGCTGCATTTGCTGTCTAGCACTTCTGGGGGAGGGCATGTGGGTAGTGCAAACAGCAAAGGCGTTCCTGGTGGCCCTGGCAGTGACACTCCCAGCTACAGTCACCACCCAGCACCATTAAGAAGAAAAGCAGGGAATACATGAAAGAAATATTTTCCCTGCTGCAGGGCTCCATGTGTAATATTCAGTGTATGTGGAACCCTGCAGGGGTGCAAACATCCCCCTTGAGGTTGTTTGGGTTCAGGAAAACAGCAATAGGAGGAAGACTGAAGCTACACCCTTCCCCATTGTTCTGAGCTGAATTGGGAACTTTGGTTTCCTGATGTCATGTTTGGCTTCATGCTTCTCTCTCTCTCTTCCACTCTCTCTCTCTCTCTCTCACTCAAAACCCCCATGTCACACAGCTTCCCTCCCTCACTGGCTGCCATCTGAGGCTCTGTTCTCCATCTTTGGGAAACCTCTTCCCTCCCAGTCAGCAGGGGGAGGGAGGCTCAGCCACCCAGTTGCGTGCTCAGTGGTAGGAGTAGGCCACCGATGTGTGGAAGAAACTGCCAAAAAATGCACCCCAATGGACCAAAGCACAGCCACTGCATGGGGGCGCACAATATGACAACACCACTGGCCAGCGGCTGGCCCCAGCAGAGGATCATCTCAACCTCAGTGTACAAACACTCATCCCTGTGGCCATCTGGGACATCATCCTCAGAGCTGCCGGCCAGGTAGAGAGATGTGCAACCTCGCCTTGGGACCTCAAGACAGCATGAATGCACCTGTGCTGACTCCCAACTTACCAGTGAGGCTGACACTGAAGTGAAGGGGGTCTGCTTGATGGCTGCAGATGAGGTTGTCCCGCCATGCTGAAGCCACAATTAGAGTGGCTCCGCCCACTCACCTCCCCCAGCAGCCTCCTGTTCCCTCCCTTGCACCAGTTGCTCGTGGGCTGGATAAGAGTCCTGAATGGGCTTGTTCTGGCCCCTGGGCCTAGTGGTAGACACCCCTGCTTTATAACATGCAAAGTAATCACTTTCTCATTCATTTCTCCTCACTGGATATCATTTCCAATGGTCACAGATTGGAGCATTTGGATGGCTCATGCCATTTACATTTTCACGTTCTCTTCCTTTCCCTTGTATTATATCCTATCATTTTCTTCCTCTGTTTTCATGCCTTGCAATACTACATCCAGTGACTTCATCAGACTGACCCCAAAAGCATAAAACAGAGTGGCAAAGATGTCCATTGAAGGCTGGTGGTGTCTTTGTGGGTTGGAGAAATAATAACAATCCTTTGTTGCAGAATGAGAGAAAAGAGAATAGCAACATTCTTTTTATTTTCCTTCCCTACTTTAGTGCAGATAACAGTGCAATACTGTGCACTTTCTGGTAGCTGGACTGAATTTACAAGTGCCCAGAGCAGCAGAAAAAGGCATCTTAAACACTATTGAAATCAGTTTGATGGAAGCAGAGAGCTACCCTTTAAGGATATTGTTCTTAGATAATTTCACATAACTTAAGATAAATGGAAAGCTGTTTAGTGTCTACCTCCTCGAAGACATTAAATAGGAATGTAGCAGAGTTCTTAGGCAAGATTATTTTGTGAGCAACTGAATGACTGTGTCTAATGAAAGTGATCCATGAAAAGAGTGATCAGTGTAATTGGCAACATACTTCCAGATGTAGCATTTTATCTGCCCGTAGGATATCCCTTCATACGGTGGCATTTGAAAGCCTTCAGACATGCTGAGTTTGGTGTTGAGGCACTTGTTGAACTTGTTATGACTTCAGTAGGCTTGATGTTATGATCATTCTTAAAATACCTTGGATGCCTGAGACAGACTCCCCTATCTGAATAGATGCTGGAGATAACTAGCTACCTGTCTGGCTGTACTGCAGAACAGGAGTCTTTCCCAAGTTGTTATTCAGTTCTTTTCATCCCTAATCATGTAAAGAGTCTGGAATCTGGTGTTATTGAGACTAAATGGAAATGGGAAGATTGTAAATCATGGTTTGCAAGGGTACATAGTGCCTGGATTAGCAGGACTTGGTGCTTCTTAACATAATTTACTCTTCCACCCTCTTCAGTATTGGAGTGGGAGCCTGTGGGAGTATTTCTGCCCAAGAAGTGTGACTTCCTTGCCTCCCCGGTTCCAATTTGGGGGGCATTTTGAGCTTCAGTGTTGGTGGGAGGAGGAGAAAGCCATGCTCTAAAGGTGGAAATCCTCCAGTCCTTGGAAACACTGTCGGATTTAAGCATTTTTGTTAGTGGCAATTTTAAGAAAATACATACCGCAGGAATGAAAAGTAGTGCCCTGTTCCTCTTTGTTGGTAGGACAAGATACTTAAGGAGCCAGCCCTCAACATGTGTTTCATGGCCAGATTCTTAGGAAGTAATTAACATCTGTGTTTTATTAAAGGTCATGTGTCCACAATGCTTCAGGATACTAAGTAAAGTTACTTTGCAAGAACTCTCATGGACACAGACCTGGCCTGGGGTTACTTTTTATGCTGTTCATACTTGAATTTGAGTTTCAGATCCATAGAGGATTTAGACCAGAAGAAGTATTTTGTTAATGGCATCTTGTGAATCTGAGTTCACATTATAAATATGAATGTCAGCTGGCCATGTCCTTATTCCCAGTGAGCTGAACTGTGGAGTGAAGTGGCTAATGAAAATTGTTCTGAACAGCATCTACAAATGTTGTTTTTCCTTTGTAAATGGCAGATGCTTGTTCATTTTAATCGATTCAGCATAGCTTAAAGAATGCAATGAGATGATAGCATTCAAAAAAGAAAAGATCTGCAGGAAAGCGCTCCTGCTCTAGCTGTGCACATTGACAGTATTTAAAAACAAAACATGGTTCTAAATAAAGTGTTAAAAAATTACGCTCACGTTTTTGTAAAATGCTTTTATCCTCTCTAAGAACATTAAAGGTTTGTCTCTGAAGTACTCTTTCTATCAGTGCTGACCCTCCGCCTGAGGCACCTCATCCTGCGGTATTTCAAGCCAGGGCTTGACAAATCCCAGGCACGAAGTTGCCATGGTGCCTAGAAATTTCATTCTGGTGCCAGTATTTTCAGCAATTATTTTTGTTGTGTTTTCTCAGGCCTTTCCTTCCTTCCTTTAATGATGCGGATATTTTAGCCACAGCCTGAAGCCTGATCACAGAGAGAAAAAGAGGGGAGCTCACTCCAGTAACAAACGTTTTTTAATTTTATGCTGGGCTGCTAAAAGGTAGGATGCCAACAACCTGGTGATCAGTGTTCCCTCTAAGCTGAGTTAGGGTGAGCTGGCTCACAGTTTTTCAGCCTCCGGCTCACAGCTTTTTGCCTTAGCTCAGGAAGGATGGCTCCAGAGCAAACTAATTTCTGCAGCAGCCAAATCGCCGGCTCACCACTTTAATGCCGGTCGCTCACAAAGTAGGATTTTTGCTCACAGGACTCTGCAGCTTAGAGGGAACCTTGCTGGTGATATATGGTTCCTTGTCTTGTAAAAGGAAAGAAAGGCTCTGATTAATATTTGTGCACTCATTCTTCTCAGATATTGGGGTAATCCATCTCTCTCTCCCCTCACTGAATTTGGGACATTCAGTAACTAGATGAGCCAAGGTACCTGTCTTCCCCATATTGCAGGAACACTAGCGTTCAGAAAAGAGGACTCCCAAAAAGCAACCTTTCATTTCTGAGGTTAATACAGCTTTCAATAAATAAAATAAAAATGTCAGGGAACTGTCATGGACTTTAAATATGCTGGTAAGGTAGGTGGGGGTTCAAGTCTATTATAGGCAAGGGGAAACACCCTTCTTGCTCACTGATTTGTGCTTCTGAAATCTAGCACCAATAGCTACTTTTTGACCCTTTAGAATTTTCTTGCTTAGAGTTTTCTTGTTTTCCATCAAGAATAGTAAAGCTGGAGTAAAGTCTAGTTGTTCCAGTCTCTGATTGACCAGCCTCTTCCATTTACTCTGGAAGGGATCTTCTCCTAGTCTAAAATGGAGTTTAGATCTATAGTTAAAAAGAGTCTTAATCTTGAGTCTAAATGTATCCAGCCAAGCTTCTGATTCTAATGAAAGAATGGCAAATTCTTGGCCAATATCTATACTGGATACACACTTTGGTAACCTGGGTATTTATCTCAGGAATTTTAATAAGAAGGAATCAGTAGTCTTGGAGTAGCTTCTCTGGCTAAACTTCAATAGAAGTACAAAGTTTATTCATCATTTCACATCAGAATTTTTTTTATTTGTGGTATGAAAATCTCTGAGGGATCCATTACTGCCCAGTGACTCTTTAGATGAGCTGGTAGAGGACTGGAATTCCCAGCTCTCTGAAGCCATCAATGAGATTGCCCCCCACACACACCCTGTTCATTCTCACCTTAACCTGGCCCCATGGTATACAGTGGAGCTCAGGGAAATGAAGTGAGAACTCAGATGGCTAGAAAGAGCATGGCTTCGGTCTCACAATGAAGCCGCAACAGCATCCTATAGGTCATTTGTGAAAAGCTATGAGATGGCGGTGAAAGTTGCGAAGAGGGATTGCTTTGCAGCTTCCATTGCATCCACTCGTTCTCAGCTGGTTCAATTATTTAGGGTGATTAGGTCTTTAACCTTCCTTTCAGGGAGAGTGCAAAACGTGAGCAATTCGACCCTTAGCTGTGAGGCATTTGCAAGCTTCTTTGTGGACAAAGTCTTGTCGCTCCACCGTGACCTGCCTGCCACTGTTGATACAGTAAGGGAACTTGAGGCCCCTTGGCCATCTCTAGATTCGGTGTTTGACAACTTCAGCTGACTCAGGCTAATGTTGACAGGATCCTTGTTGCTGTTAGGTGGACCACGTGCCTCTTAGTGAAAGCCAGTGGCGATGGAATACATGGCCCCCTGATGGACATTATCTATCTGTCCCTGAGTTCAGGGGTCCATCTAGGGGGACTAAAAGAGGCCATGGTAACACCACTCTTAAAGAAGCCATCTTTGGATCCATCAGATCTGGCCAATTACTGCCCAGTTTTGAATCTCTCATTTCTGAGCAAGGTGATTGAGAGAGTGATGGCCGAGCAGCTTCAGGGTTTCTTGGAGGACACATTGGTCCTAAATCCATTCCAGTCCAGCTTCTGCCCTGGCCATGAGATGGAGACAGTGCTGGTTGCCCTCACAGAAGATCTCAACAGGCAGATGGATTGAGTTGGGGCAGCCCTGCTGTTGCTGTTAGATCTGACAGCAGCATTCAACATGGTCGACCATGATCTGTTGGTCCACTGCCTGACCAACATAGGAGTCCGTGGAGTAGCCTTGAAGTGGCTTATTTCATTCCTCCAGGGTTGGGGTCAGAGAGTGGCACTTGGAGAGAGGGAGTCACCCTGACACCCTTTGGTGTGTGGCGTCCCCCAAGGGGTCATCCTCTCTTCTATGTTGTTTAACATCTATACACGCCCTCTTGCCCAGCTGGTATGGAGTTTTGGGCTGGGTTGTAACCAGTACACTGATGATACCCAGCTGTATCTGATGATGGGCAGTCAGCCAGCTGCCCCCCCCCACCTAATTTGGCTGTGGGATTGAAGGCTGTGGCTGGATGGTTGAGGCAGAACTGGTTGAGACTGAATCCATCAAAGACGGAGGTCTTGTGCTTGGGAGGGTCCTGTGCCAACTCCCAGTTCCTTTCTCTCTAGCCCTGACCTTGCCACAGTGATCTATGCAATGGTTACCTCAAGGTTGGATTACTGCAACTCGGTCTACTAAGGGCTACTCTTGAAGCTGACCTGGAAACTACAGCTTGTCCAGAATGCAGCAGCGAGGGCACTTACAGGTACCCCAATGTTAATGCACATCCAACCTGTGCTTTGCAAGCTGCACTGGCTGCAAGTTGAGTACCGGATCTGCTTCAAGGTTTTGGTCTGACCTTTAAGGCCTTTAACAGTCTAAGACCAGCATATCTGCTGGACCATCACTCCCCTGAAAAGCCTTGTGCTCAGAAGATCAAAGCCTGCTGGTGGTCTCTGGCCCAAAAGATATCTGGCTGTCCTCAACTAGAGCCAGGGCCTTTCTGGCCCTGACTCCAGCCTAGTGGAACTCTCTACCTGGTGACTTTCATACCCTGTGGGACCTTGCTTTGTTCTGCAGGGTATGTAAAACGGAGATGTTCTGCCATGCCTATGGTTGAGGACAGCAACAACCCACACTGTGGCTCTCATCATGGCCTCCTCCATGACCACTCCCTGAGCCGCCCGAGGGAGGGAGTGAATCCACTTGTTTTTATTGTAAACTGAAATTAAATTATTCTGTTTAACCTGTTGTGCACTGCCTGGTCTATAAATTTATTTAGATGATGATGATGATACAATTGCTTCCTTATACATTAACTTTATACTGTTCAGTTGTGGAAGATGAATTCATTTCTTAACCAGCTGCTTTCTATACTGGCTCCGATATTCAATTTAATGGAGCTTTTATTTATTTAAATGATATTGCTTTAATGGTCAACTGGCCACAAGCTGTATCATACTGAAACAACCCCATATTATCCCCTTTTACATTTAACTACTGCCAACAAAAAATTGCTACTAATAATGTGATCCTATTTCCTGTATCTAATAATAACATCTGAATTTGCCTCTGTGAAGAAAGATAAAATGAGTAAGATATAAACTGTCCTATTTCTTACTTGAATCCTCCCCCCCCCAAAAAAGAGCAGCAAAATATATTCCAAAATCTCAGTATGACCATCCCCACTCTCACATCATCTATCTGAATAAGAAATACCTGCATAACAGCCCTCAGTAACCATAGATGGAAAGGAGCTTAGCTTAGCCAGCATAAATGGTCTTCTATACTGTAGTGGAGTGGAGCTGCAGTGGCTCAAGTGGTTAAGATGCTGAACTGCAGGCTGGAAGGTTAGTAGTTCAGCAGTTCGAGACCCGGATGCTGCATGATGGAGTGAGCTCCCATCTCTAGTTCCAGATCCTGCCAACCTAGCAGTTCGAAAGCAAGAAATTGCAAGTAGATAAATAGGTACCACTTCGGTGGGAAGGTAACAGTGTTCCGTGCGCCTTGGTGTTTAGTCATGCCGGCCACATGACCACAGAAACGTCTTCGGACAGCGCTGGCTCTTCGGCTTTGAAATGGAGATGAGCACCACAACCTTAGAGTCGGATTCGACTGGCTTTCGAGCAAGGGAACCTTTACCTTTACCTTTATACTGGTGCACCATTAAATTAAAAAAACCCCCAACATTCTGGAATAAAATTAAAGGGGATTAGATGATGAGCAGCTACTGAGCACACCCGTCATGCTCTCTCCTGTGTATTTCTAAAATCCAAGGATATCACCGCTAACTTGATTTCTATTGTCTTGTATACTTTGTGTTAAAGTCCAACAACTGAAGCTTGTTTTTTTATGACCTTTTCCCAATAGTTCAGTAGATCTTTTCTAATAAGACTTAGGAGCCCCTTGTTAGACACAAACATCTTACAATATAACAAAGATCTTACGATGATCTTTGCCACACTAAAGCTTCCAGAGATTTCTGATTTAATTCCACTCTGAAGGCTACCCTAGGCTGCGATTATACGGAGTGGAAGCGGTGGCAGGCAAACGAGTCCCCCGTGGATTAAAGGGACGTGATCAGACAGACACATCTGTCTGGCATCCCAGAGTCATTGGTGGGGCGTTTTGTTGCGCCGCAGGAGTGGCGCAAAAAACCATAGGGGAAAGGTCAGTATCATCAGGAACTATGGGGCAGCCGGGCGGAAGTCTGATCATGCAAATGCGCATCATTTCGCCCCGGGGCAAACAGCCTCGCTTCCCGCCCGCAGTTCCTCACTGGTGTGATCGGAGCCCTAAAGACACAATTTGTCATATCTGATATGCTATGGAGAAACTGTGTTAAAGGTTGGTCAATTGCAGCATTATCTACCGCATCAATCAGAACCAAACATTTTAAAATATATATACAGAGCAGGAAACCAGCCAGAGAAGCAATGAGGCCTTTGGATGAAAAGGAATAAAGGGACTGCTAAAGGAAGATAGGGAGATGGCAGAGAAGCTCAATGACTTTTTGCTTCTATGTTCACTGTGGAAAGTGTGGAACATGTACCCATGCCACAGCCCCTATTTTCAAGAAGGGAGTCTGAAGAACTGAACCAAATTGAGGTGACCAGAGATGAAATTCTATGCCTACTGGGGAAATTACACACTGGCATACACCCAAGAGTTCTTAAGGAACTTAGATGTGAAATTGTTGATCTATTAACCCATATATGTAACCTATCACTAAATTCAGCCACTGTACCTGAATGCTGGAGAGTAGCAAATGTGACACCAGATCCAGAGGGGAACCTAGAAATTACAGGCCAATCAGCCTAATGTCTGTCCCTGGCAAATTATTAGAAACTGTCATCAAAGATAGAATTGTTAGGCACATAGAGGGACAAAGTCTGCTGAGGGAAAATTAGCTTGGCTTCTGCAAAGGGAAGTCCTGCCTCACCAACCTTTTGGAGTTCTTTAAGAAAGTGAACAAGCATGTAGACAACAGTGACCCAGTAGACAATATATACCTGGACTTTCAAAAGGCTTTTGACAAGGTACCTCACCAAAGATTCCTGAGTCGGATGGGCACGAACCAATAAACCAACTCCAGTTTGTGCACTAACCAGGCCAGTCCATGGTTCGTGAGCCAGGGTTTCGGGATAATGTGTTTCCCATGATCCACCACATGAACCTTCATGTTTTTTGTGCAAGACTAATCTCAAATTACAGTGAGTGGGAAATATCAGAACAAAATATCATGACTTACTAGCCACGTTTTGTGTATGTATACATGGGAGTCCAATATGTGACAGCCTGATCTCATCAGATCTAAGCTAAGGCTGGTTGGCCCTAGTTAGTATTTGGATAGGAGGAATACCAGAGTCACTACACAGAGGTAGGCAATGGCAAACAACCTCTGAATGTCTCTTGCCTTGAAAACCCTATAGGGTCACCACAAGCTAGTTGTAACTTGATGGCAAAAAAATGGGCGTGAATACATTTTAAAAGTTTTTATATTGTCAGATTTGTAATAAAATAAATCACATTTATTTTTATTTGCATTCATAATTCATTTAATTCCCTTGTTAGTGAATTACAGCAAAATTAAGCAGGAACCCAGTGGCACTTTAAAGAACAACAAAATTTAATCCAGCAAAAGCTTTTGTGAAACAGAAATTGCTTTGTCAGAGACATTTATACCCAAAGCTATCTCCTCCTGACTGCAGCTTTGTGTATAAATGTATGTGCCTTATGCATGAGCATTCCATGCCTCTGATGAGGTGAGTTCCAATTCACAAAACCTTAGAGGCTTGAAGGGGGCTCTTACATGACACCACCAGGGAACTGGTTTCTGACCGCAAGATGGTCTGCTGTGAATAGTTTACTAACTACTTTGCAAACAAAATTGCCCAGATCTGTTCTGGGTCATGCACTGGCATGGATGCATGCCCAAATGATATACCTTTTGCACCACCCCCAGGTGGTTTTGGGGGGATTCCTGCTCTGCCTATGGGGTTCTGAAGGATTCAGTCTTATTCCCCATGACATTTAATATCTACATGAAGCTGGTGGGACAGGTCATCAGGAGGTTTGGGCTGTAGTGTCATCTATATACAGATGATACCCAGCTCTACCTTTCTTTCCCACCTAATTCTGAGGATGCAGTTGATGTTCTGAACTGGTGCTTGGAGCCAGTACTGGGCTGTATGAGGATGAATAAATTGAAACTTAATCCTAACAAGACAGAGGTGCTCTGGGTTAATAGGAAGGTAGACCAGGGACTTCAGATGTCTCCTGTCTTGGATGGGCTTATACTCCCTTGAAAAGCCAGGTTTGCAACTGAGAGTGCTACTTGTAACAGTAGTCACTTTAGAAAAGCTGGTGGCTGATAAGGTTCAGAGTGATTTTGCCCAGCTTTGGCTGGTACTGTGCTGGATCAGAGCAGACTCATCCGAGACCAAGGGCAAAAAACAGAATCACTAACCAGAAGCGAAAGTTGAGAGTACAGTCCAAGAGTCATATACAAGGGAAGCCAGATGAGGGTCCAAGAAGCAGAGTCTGAGCAGGTCCAAGAGGCGTAGTCAAGCAGGTCCAGGGTCGACGCCAAAGGTTCAGGAATTGCAGACATGAACAGGTCTGAGTGGTGTGGTCACGCATTTCCAGAAAGGTGATGAGTTGCTCCCACACCTACCCCATCTGAAGCCCCGTCCTTTATTGGCGGCTCACAGCTGGGTATCGTTGCTTGCAAGAGAGTCGTCTATTTGGCTCATTAACCCCAGGTGTTCCTCTTGATGTGGCAGTCTCTGGGCAGCGAGACGTGTGTTTCACCTCCTCTCAATGAGCTCCAAGCGCACCCACCTCCTTCTGCCTTCCCCTGGCTCTGGGGACAGAGGAGGCAAGGCAGCCTGTGAAGTCTCCCCAAGATCTTGGGTTGTTGAGGCACCATCTCTCGGGGTTGCCTCTTCCGTGTTCCCAGTGCTCATGGGGCTGGAATACATGCTGTCTTTAGCAACTGGGGGACTAGGGCCTGCCTCCGCCATCTCAGGGTCATTGCCAGCATCAGCTGGTTGAGTCTCAGAGGTGCTGATGGGGATGTTATCAGCTGAGTAATCCTCAGCTAAAGTGGGCTGGCCCACGACAGGTGCATCAGTTGCATCCATTTGTAGTTCAGTCAGATCTAGCCCCAGTGAGCCATGCCTTAGTTACATCTAGACTGGACTATTGCAATGAGCCCTGCTCAGGACTGACCTTGAAGAGTGTTCAGATAGCGGTTGCAGCTAGTGCAGAATAATGCAGCCAGACTGCTGGTCGGGGCCCACTATCGGGATCCCAATCCTACAGCAATTACACTGGCTAGCTGTATTGAGTCTAAGGAGATAAAGCAGGATAGAGATATCTCAGATAAATAAAACCCAAATGCAAATTGGGCAAAGGTACGAGGACCTAAAGAGCCTCTTGCTCAGAGTAAAAGAGGAGAGCGCAAAATTGGGCTTGAAGCTCAACATCAAAAAAACTAAGATCATGGCATCCGGCCCCATCACTCCTTGGCAAATAGAAGGGGAAGTCGTGGAAGTAGTGACAGACTTCACGTTCCTGGGATCCCAGATCACCGCAGACTGTGACTGCAGCCATGAAATTAAAAGACGCCTGCTCCTTGGGAGGAAAGCGATGGCGAACCTAAACAGCATGATAAAAAGTAGAGACATCACCCTGCCAACAAAAGTCCGCATGGTCAAAGCAATGGTATTCCCAGTAGTCATGTATGGCTGCGAGAGTTGGACTATAAGGAAGGCCGAGCGCTGAAGAATAGATTCTTTTGAACTATGGTGCTGGAGAAGACTCTTGAGAGTTCCTTGGACTGCAAGAAGATCAAATCAGTCAATCCTAAAAGAAATCAACCCTGACTGTTCCCTGCAAGGCCAGATAATGAAACTGAAGCTCAAATACTTTGGCCACCAAATGAGAAGGGAGCACTCACTGGAGAAGACCCTGATGCTGGGAAAGATTGAAGGTCAAAGAAGAAAGAGATGGCAAAGGATGAGATGGTTAGACAGTGTCATCGATGCAACGAACATGAAATTGAGCCAACTTCAGAGGATGGCGGAAGACAGGAGGGCCTGGCGGGATCTGGTCCATGGGGTCAACGAAGAGTCGGACTCGACTGTGCGACTGAACAACAACAACAACAACAAACGCGGAGCTGCGGTGGCTCAAGTGGTTAAGACGCTGAACTGCAGGCTGTGGAAGGTCGGTAGTTCAGCAGTTCGAGACCCAGGTTGCCGCATGACAGAGTGAGCTCCCGTCTCTAGTTCCAGCTCCTGCCAACCTAGCAGTTTGAAAGCAAGAAATTGCAAGTAGATAAATAGGTACCACTTCGGTGGAAAGGTAACAGCGTTCCGTGCGCCTTGGTGTTTAGTCATGCCGGCCACATGACCACGGAAACGTCTTCAGACAGCGCTGGCTCTTCGGCTTTGAAACGGAGATGAGCACCACAACCCTAGAGTCGGATTCGACTGGCTTTCGAGCAAGGGAACCTTTACCTTTACAAATGCTATACAAACAGGGTATCCAAAAAATAGAAGGCATGCCAAAAATGTTGCTTGCCAAGTATATCAGGGATCATCTGTATCTACTGCATAACAACATTCCTCATTCATAATGATGAGTCTTAATGCTTATAGCCTACTAGTCTGCCCAAGAGTGTTTTAAGTCCTTGCAGACTACCAAATTTATGATGGCACAAGGTTCACGAGCCCCCATTCTTGTGATGGAGGTTCTCTTCACTGCCCTGCAGCAGACTAGTCCTCGGAAGAAACCCTGATAAAATGTTCACCCATTTGATCAAAACTTTTCCTCAGTACTTTCAACTGCTCTTAAATTTCCTGAGAAGGATCTATAAAATGTGTTTGCTTGTCCACTCTGGCTAAATTCTGTGGCAACTTCATTGCTGAAGAGTAAATTGCTCATCAAAAGGTGTTCAAGGGATTTGAGGGCAACTGACTTTGACTGTTAAAGAGCATCCCTGACTGCTGCACCGTTACAGACTCATCAAGACTGATATTAAGAGAACTGGGATCATGTCTCGGCACATTGGTTCGCCTCAGTACATTGGTTCTCAGTACACTGGCAATGCAATCCTTTCAAGACTAATAAATATGTACATGTTTTCCAGAAACTGTCCATAGTTGACAGTTGTTTGTTTTGTTCTGATCCAATAACACACTGTTACAGGGCAAGAATTCATAGATGTGCACTAGAATAAATCAGTAATGCTGTAATCCTCACAAATAGTATATTTGAATATCAAACATCCTAGATGCAATGTCCATTTGGTCTTGGGTTGACCATCCAATATGCTTATATTGGTTACTTCTTCACAAGTTAAAATTTTGTGTTTGTCAGCATCTGCACAACTGGCAAAATTCGATAGGCCACTGACTGGTAATCATCTTGGCACGTGCTTGGAATTTATTTGGATCACTAAGGTGCATAGGAATTCTAATTTTCTACATCTGGTTCAATACAGGAGTCCACAAAAATTGACAATTCCAATTAACCCTGGCAGGAAGAAATTCTGGAGAAAAGGAAGGAAGTTATTTATGGTAGAGTCAGGTTCTTATTTTAAAAGCCATACCCTTGAATAGCTTGTCCCCTCCCCTTCTTAAAGTCAGGTCCATAGCCACAAAAGAATTACTGGGGGGGGGGGGGATGAGTACAGTGGTGGTGAGCCCATCATTATTTATTTACACTTTACAATTTACCAGTTTTCTACTGGAGATTCAAAATGGAAAGATGGCATAAAACAATGTGATCATATAGCATGAGAGACCTAATAAGCAATGCAATAGGACTAGGATTATGAAAACCAGAAATGTGCAAAAAAGTATCAGACATACTATGTCAAACAGTGCAGAAAATGGAATTCTAAAGAAAACAATGCTGTAAGCAGTTCTGAGTCTGCCACATCACCCTTTTTACCCCCTCCCTCCATAATCTCTTTCTCTCTGCTTTATTCCAACATGATGTTACCACCCCTGCCCCTTCAGGCTTTTAAAATCAGGGCTCTTCGGCCCTGCTGACTGCTAATTTTGTTTTAGCCAATTGCATAGAGAATTTACCCTTGGAAGATTTTTGATCAGATACAAACCTTTTTACCTCAGCTCCTTCCTATTTTTACATAGATAATTTACACTTGAAAGCATGGCCAGTTAGAGGCTTTTCTGGGCCCTGGGCAAAAAACAATAATTGGGGCCCCTTTTTGCCTTTGGTAGAGCCCCTTTCTTCTCTGGTCACACTTCTTCCAATTGGCTCCTCCCCTTTGGTTCCACTTTTTCTTCTTTAATAACTATTTGCTTATTTTAATAAAGAGAAATACAAAATTTTGCTTTCTTGATTACCTTTCATACTTTGTATGAAACAATATAACTTGGATATAACATTGGTACAACAAGTATATTCCTTTTCCCATAACAATATTCCTTTAAACATGAATCACATGTAGTTTTTTCAAAGGAAAACTAACTGAAAGCGAAATCCTGAGTGTCTATACAGTGATGCATGTATCAATGAGGCCTGGAATTTTTTTTAGAAAGTTACATCTCTAGGTATGTGTAACCAAAACACTTTCTGCCTTGTCTTTCAGCGGCAAAATGGTGAATCACAATTTCAAAATCTACATATTCTGCTTCATGTGATTCAATTGATAGGACTGCTAAAGTCTTCCGTTGATCTTGCGACATTTGTGACCTGAGATAATTCTTAATTAACATCATCTTGCTGAAACCCCTTTCAGCTGATGCAATTGAAACAGGAATTATCAGCAAGGACTTCAAAACCACAGCTGTATTTGGGGATGTGGGGTTCAGAGAACAAGATATGATGCAGTACAAAGTCTCTACAAGGGATCATTCTACAAAGATGAAACAGTAACCCATTTTGTTTAAAACCAAATGTCCCCTTTCTTTATTTACACATGATGAGCAGAGTCTTGTAAATCTATGAATATCCCCCCCCCCATATTATTTGTCTCACTTCCACTTTCCTGGGTTGCAGTGTGCCAAATGGGAATTCCCCCCACACACAAATGTATCACCGTAAAAGTGTGTGTTTCTTCATCTGAGCATGAAATCAGGCTTTGCTCATAAAGCTCACAGAAGAGTATGTATTTTCTTGGATGGACGGCCCCTTTGATTCACAACACCATCTTCCATCAAACTCACTCCCCTGCAAAAGTCCAAAGACTGTTTTGGCTCTATGTAACTTGCTATAGGAAGACTCATGGATAGCTACAGGCACTCAGACTGGAATGCAATAGGGTTGCCAACTTCCCTTGGAGAAAATGGCTACTTCAGAGGACAGACTCTATGGCACTGTACCCAATTAAAGTCCCTCCCCCACCTTCCCCAGGCTCCATTCCCCAAATCCCCAGGAATTTCCCAGCATGGAGCTAGTGAACACATGTGCACACACTCTTCCTTTGCAGCTACAGCCTGCCTGGCATGCAGGAGAAGGGTGGGGGTTTTTTTTGCTTCACACAGATGGAAAGGATAGCCGGGGGTCCCCCTCCAGTCACACACTCTTCCTTTGCAGCTACAGCCTGTCTGGCATGCAGGAGAAGGGTGGGGTTTTTTTTGCTTCACACAAATGGAAAGGATAGCCAGGGGTCCTCCTCCAGATACAAACAGTGATTCCCTCCCCCCACTGATCCCAGCTAAAAGAGAAGGCAAAATTATGGCCAGCAACAATTCATCATCACCATTTCACAGTGATTTTAAAATGCTGTGATGCTGTGATCCACTGTGGGCTTGTGGTGCAGAGCTCTTCCCCCTCAAGCATTTTCAAGGGCCAAAGCAGCTAGCCAGGTGCCTGCACACACACTGAAATGATTGTGACTCCACTTGTGAAAAGCAGAATACAGAGGCTGCTGCCACTGCCCATCCCCTCTGCTTCCAACCACCTTTGAACATTCCCCACCCTGAGCAAAAATAAAGCACCCCCCTACCTTATGTGCTGCTGATGAGGGGAAATCATGGCTGGCATGATCTTGAAAGCCAAGGTGTTGAAAGGACTGGGTCATGTGCCTCAGAGCACACAGGAGCAACTGCTTTGTTCAGGAAGCACAGTGCAAAGGAAAAGCTGGGGAGGGAGACAAAAGGAGGGAGGGAGACTCACAGCCTCATTGGCAAAGCCTGGGAGGGAGGGAGGGAGGGGGGAAGGAAGAAGAAAGTAGACTCCCTCCTTCATAGGCAAGCCTGGGAGGAAGGGAGGCTGCCTCCTTCATTAGCAAAGCAGGGGAGGGAGGCGGGAGGAAGATGTCCTTCCTCACTGGTAGATTTCACACCAACCCCTAGTGCTGATTGGAGGGGCATGGCAAATGATTGATGGGGCGCCACCCCTTTTTGCACCACTGTGGCTATGGGCCTGCTTTAAAGTGAGATTTATGGCTTGGATGGAGACATGCACATTTTATGAGCAGGCAGCAGAATGCTCACAAGAGCTTGAATAAAGTTCAGTGTTCAACAAGAAGGCTTACAAAAATGCAAATAGATCCAGGTGGGCAGCCATGTTGGTCTGAAGCAGTAGAACAAAGTTTGAGTCCAGTGACACCCTTAAGACCAACAAAAGTTTATTAAAGGTATGAGCTTTCATGTGCATGCACACTTCCTCGGATACATTGAAAGGAAGATGAATGAAGCATAACAACACAGAGTCACAGCTTATTAGTGTTAGAAGGATACTTTTACACATCTATCTCCTATTTTGACATATTTATTACTTCACTGTTACCAACCCCCAATTAAATCCAAACAAATGGTGACTATATGAACTTGGCTTGTTATTGCTGTTTAGCCTTTGCATATGTCCAAACATCGTCATTAAGCTGTATGCTAACTTCCTGTTCACCTATATAGAGGCATCTGCCTATGTATATGAACTGAACTTCCATTCCAGTGTATCTGAGGAAATGTGCATGCACATGAAAGCTCATACCTTGAATAAACTTTTGTTGGTCTTAAAGGTGCCACGGGACTAAAAAAAAAAATGCAAATGGTTCCAGGTTGTGTGCAGGGATAGTTGCCTTTCCCTAGAACAAGGGGGGGGGAACCTTGGGAAATAAGCACCTCCATTGTGGCAGGTTTGTTTGTATCATACTTGGCTGCTGCCAGTCCCTTACTCCTCCCAAACTAAAATGGCTGTGCTTAGATTGAGATTCCCAAATATCACCTATAGCACCTCTCTCCCCACTGAAATATATCTAAGGCTGCAGCCAGACATGCAGCTTGATCCAGTGTGGCCTCACCTTTAATTGATCCAGGTTTTTTGTAACAGAGGATTGTGATCAGAGTCACCCCCTTCCCATTCTTCAAAGCGTTTTCACCCCGTCCTTGAGCAATCAAACACAGCAGCCCAGAAGTGGGGGTTGTCAGCCATTTTTAAAAAAGTTTGTCCTTTGAGCATGCTCACAAGCGCTAATGAGCCTGCTGGGATATGTAATTCATGGAGCTGTCAGCCATTTTTTTAAAAAAGAAGTTCATCCTTTGAGCATGTGCACAAGTGCTGATGAGCCTGGTGGGACAAGTAGTTCACTGTCATCCTCCCTCTGTAATTTTTTTTCAATTAACTCTTCCCCCAAAGCACAGAAAAAAGCTGAAGTACATAGGTGTTTTTATTTGGAAGTTTTTATAAACACAGATTTGAGAAGCCCCTGTGGAAGAGGGAGAGGGAGAGAGGTGTGAATATACAGTTATGCACACATTGCTAACTAGTAAAAAAATGGTGGCTGGAAAACAAGAGACCACTCAGACCTGCCTGACGGCTTGGGTGCACAACAGAGTGATCAGACAACAGGAAATCTGGTTTGAAACCAGCTCAGCCCAAAAGGTACTGGACTTTCATAGATATCAAAGAAACACACCGTAAAGGGGGGGGGGAACAGGACACAGATGATTGGGGCACAACAGACAGATGTTGCTATCTGCACATTTTAAATCTGGAAGGGAACAGCTATGGCAATGGATAAAACTGCACATCTGATCGCAGCCTAAGTAACAGAAAGATAAAATGTTCAAGAAGCAAACTATTATTTGCTAATGAAGGATGACTGGAAAGATGTCAGCTTTGGGATCTGTGATTATGATTAATTCTTAGTAGCAAATATGGCCTTGTGCAGTTTGGAGACAAGTGTATATCATCGTAACAGCAGAGATGGAATGAACTGCTCAGATTAAATGTCTAGTGCCATGGAACAGATGGTGTGGTTTAGGTGTTCATAAGTGAATTCATTGCATGTCTCTGTCAGGAGACAGGCATAAAATTAACTTCATGGGTTTTCATGAAGCGGGGAGAATAGGAAAAACCAAAGTCTTTTTAGAAGTGGCAGTCCTATACTAGATAAGAGGCACAGAACAAGTGCAACTGTGTTTTGAAGTAATGATTGTTTTCGAGGATTTGAAACCTGCTAGGGATGACAAAAACTTTCAGTGATGCCTCTTTGGGCTAATGGCTTTTTGGCTGGGGGAAGACAAGAAGAACAGGACATAAATAAATCACAGTTAATATACTCTTCCTCAGAAATTTGGGGAAAATTAAACCCTGTACAACCAGATTCAGAAATTAATGTATTTTTTCCACAGTCATCACTAATATCAAATGCTATGACAAAAGAGAGCAGTGCAGATATTGTTGCAGCTGGTCTACCTGATAAGTGCTCATGTAAGCAATCCCACCAGATGTTTAAGCCTACAAGATACGGTGTTATAAAACTGCTTTAATAAACAAAATATAAACAACAGAGAAGCTGCTGGAGTCTTCTCAAGAATCCCTCCTTGCTTCAGATATCAATAGTGACCCTAAGAATATGTCTGTACTGGCTTTCATACGCTACCTGTTTCAAACCCACTTTCAGCTCTTAAAAGCGGTTAACTCCAGTCATAGATCCTACAGTACATGCAGATACTGCTGCTTTCCCCCAAACAATGGTCTGGTGCCATATTATAGTCTCTTTCTTGCACTGGGTTGAAAAATAGGTGCTTTGTGCTCTGTACATGAACTGTTGTCTATTTGAGCATGGAGCACAATTAAGTACTTCCCAGTAGCTGGGGAGATGCAACACTGAGGGGTACGTTTTTATGCTATCCTGTCCAAGTAACCGATCAGACTCTCGCTCACTGGGAAGGCAACGCTTGGTGTGCAGGTTCCACTGAAAACATACATAGTGGTGGCTACAGACTCTTGGGTGCTTGCAGAGGGCTTTCTTTTGAATAACCCCTTCACTGACTTTGGTTCTTTTACACCTCTTTCTGGGAACTCTGCCTGTGCTCCCTTCTCCTTCCTGTTCCCTGGCTGTTACATTCCTGCCTGCTGCCACATTACTCCCAATCAATGCACAAGTGGTCTTTTTGCTAGAACTTCATTTACTGGATAACTCATTATGTGCCTTCAAACCGTTGTGTAACACGGGTGCTGGAAGTAAAGGCAAGTTCAAGGCGTATGGTCTTCCTTTCTTAACCCCCCCCCCATTACTCACACACCTTAGCTTAAGCAAAACAACTATATTTATTGCAGCAGGGGGGAAATACAATTTGCATCACTGGGTATGGTATTCACCCCCCAAAAAGAATTTCTTTCCCTTCCCAAAGCAAAGGTCCAGAGACTGAAGATGAATGATGGCCTATTAACTCAGGGTCTTACCCACTGCTCTTTGAGAGTGCAGTTCTCTGCTAATGTCCTTGATTTTGAAAACATTCTTGGGGAAAATCTGGTTTAGCAGAAGGCAGCTCCTACGGTCCTGTAGGTTGCTTTCAGACATGCAGTTTAATCCTTTGTGGCCCCCGTTTCTAATTGATCCGGTTCTTTTTTGTAACAGAGAGGGTGTGTTCAGATGGCATGCTGAGAGTGGTTTAAACTGGTCCGGTTCTGATGCGATTATTTTTGATCTGGATAATGGTGATCACACTTACCTCCCTTATCCTGCCTCACCGTGCAGTCACGTTGCTCCCCGGCGTCTACACTACCGACGCACGGGAGTGTGTGTCAGTGGGTTTTTAATTTTTTTTCTCAGTTTGCACATGCGCATAGGCACTCATCCATAGAATGGGGCAAAACTACCATGGCGCATGCGCAGAACCACCAGGGCGAATCAATCTAACCCCTCCAACAAAAGACTTCCCTTTAAGCATTTGACCCGTAAATGGCCTCTGTGAGATTCTGAACTCATCTAAACGCTAAACCAAGTGACCATTTAAATGTCAGTTTTCTAAACATGCTAGCGGAGCTCCGCCTATGTGCACACAACTGGTGCATTAAAAAAATGGCAGGCAAAAAGCGGAAGCTTTCGAGTGGGGAAGGGGTTTGAACCTGAAGTGGCTTGACACCGGAGGAGTGATCACACAGGGGGGAAATGTGGCTTTAAACGGGAGAGCTGAGAAAACACCACTTTGGCACCTGGTAACAAAATACTCCATGTTGAAAGGGTTTTGAGCTGGAAACCAACGGCTGGGGACAGGAGGCAGATGTTGACTGTGTGATCATGCATATAGAATCCGTTGCTGAACTATCACGACACCAGATCAAACGGTGCGTCTTAACACACCTAAAGTTTTGATCAGACAACCACCCCTTAATCTGCTTCAATGTGCTTTCAACCCGCAGCCACATAGTAGGTGTCACGGCAGGACCAGGGGGCGTGACGCAAGCAAGCAAAAGTCCAGGAACAGTCCAAGGTCAAGCCGGGCAAATCAGGTAGCAAGGTTCAAGCAGGTTTAAATCACAGTCCAAAAGCAGGGTCAGACATACCAAAGTTTCAAGTCCATAAATCACAACAATACCAGAGGAGTCAGAGATGAACGCAGGGTCAACAAAGCCAAAGGTCAAAAGCCGAGGATCAAGCCGAGAAGAATTCCACAAGGTCTGGAGCAGAGATGCAAGGATTCAGGTCCTGAACAAACGACGTTGCCAGCACAAATGACTGCTGGCAACAGACTTGCATATATACAGTGCTAGCTAATCAACTCATTAGCTAGCCAGTTTGGTGTAGTGGTTAAGTGTGCGGACTCTAATCTGGGAGAACCGGGTTTGATTCCCCACTCCTCCACTTGCACCTGCTGATGTGACCTTGGGTCAGTTGCAAGCTCTGGCACAGCTGTCCTTGAAAAAGAGCAGTTTGTGTCAGAGTTCTCTCAGCCCCACCCACCCCACAGGGTGTCTGTTGTGGGGAGGGGAAGGGAAAGGAGTTTGTCAGCCGCTCTGAGATACCTTTGGGTAGTGAAGGGCGGGGTATAAATCCAATCTCTTCTTCTCTCTTCTTCAGGGGCATCAGCAAGGGCAGGCATGACATCAGCAGGGGAAGGCATGACAGTAGGGCAGTTGGGCAACTTATTTAACCATTTGTCTTTTGAGCATGTGCATAAGCACTTATGGGAAGCAGTGCTTCAAACTCCTGGCAGAATAGTGGCAGCTGGAGGCCAATGGAATTGCTGGAGAAGGTTGCTGGGATATATACTTCAGTGTGAAGGAAGTGTTTTTGAAACTATGCTTTTGATCAATTCATTTTTTCAAATGTTTCAAAGTGGGGCTGAGAGAATATTGAAACCTTATCCTTTGTCCTGTGTGCTGCTGGCATTTTTTATTTAAAAGCTTGGAGTGAAGCTGGAGTCACAGGCATTGTTCTCAGACTGCCCCCTCTCTGAAAAAACTCATGTTTTCAATTAAACCCTTCCCAACCCCGTGGCCAGAAAGTATAGAAAAAAGTACACAGACATCTTTCTTTGGAAGTTTTAAAAAAAGAAAACACAGTTTTGAGAAGCTCCAGAGAGAGGGGGGAGAGAGAGAGAGAGAGAGAGAGAGAGAGAGAGAGAGAGAGAGATGTGTGATTATGCAGTTATGCACACCTCGTTAACTGCCTAAAAAATTCCAAACCGGAAGGGAACATTCAGAACTTCAGACATTGAGAGTACAATGGATTGAACAGACATCCGGAAATGTGGGGTGAAACCTCATGCACCAGGAAGGACTGGACTTTCCCTTGTGCCAAATAACCCCAGCTCAAAGACAAGTGAGAATGGGGTGCCCATGACTGGGGAACAGAAGACCGATGTTGCTCTCTGGACATGCATTTTAAATCCGGAAGGGAACAGCAACAACACCATCAAATAGCACATCTGATCGCTGCTGTAGTCAGTGTTTCAGAAGTGCTGTTTTCTTGTTGAAGCTGGCCCAGCCGCAGTTCCTCAAAAGCAGTCCTCTGATGTGAAACAAAGTTCTCAGGGCCTCCCTCCTCACCATCTGAGAGAAGAAATCACCTTGAGTTCAAAAACAGATGGTCTGGGGGCTAACCTCTTCCACAAGAAGTGTTTTCAATAAAGGGAGGGCCTGCACCAGATAAAAACTTCTTCAGTGAAGGCCTTTCAGCAACTCAGTACTCAGAGAAAAAATAACTAGGCCTCATGCTCCACAACTTACCAAGTGTTTCAGTGAGCAAACTTGCTTCTTACACACACCCAATATGCAAATGACGGTAAATAGGTGCATTGCTCCAACCCTCAATCCTACAATTTCTTGGATAGTTTCAGCAGCAGAATTGGATTGCTCTGCTCTACATGTTCAGTGCCTGGAAAAAATACCCATTCTGGCCAACAGCTAAGGTAAACTCTTAACACATACATGCTTTCTCTTAAAGCAAATGTGTTCCCGGAAACCTCAAAGTTCCATACAAGAGAGAAGGAAAGGCACTTCTTGTTCTGACTGAGAAGATCCAAGAAACTCCTCCCAATTTCACTATAAGTAAAAAGAAGATGTGTTTAGGATGAGAGATTGATAAAATTAGTGTAAATTAGGGTTACGGAACAGCAAGTCATTGAATACATACATGAATCAACCTTACACTGAGTCAGATTCTTGGTCTATCAAGGTCAGTATTGTCTACCCTGACTGGCAGCAGCTCTTCAGGGTTTCAGGCGGAGGTCTTTCACATCATACTATCCAGAGGTCATTTCGGGGGGGGGGGAACGCAGGGGAACGCAGGGGAACACAGTTCCCCCGGGTGAGATGCAGGGGGCGGGGCACATGACGAAGCCCCGCCCGCTGCTTCCGGCCGCCCCGCTTCCAGCCCTCATTCAGCCAGGAGGAGGCAGGAGAAGAGGGAGGGTAAGTTGCTTCCTCCCCACCTCTCCCCACCCCTGCCTGCCTGGGGCCAGGGAGGGCCTTGGCGGGGCTTCCTCGCACTCCCGCTGACCTTGCAGGTCCACCGCCGGGCCCCTGATGTCAGGGGGTGTGGCATATGCTAATGAGTTATGCTAATGAGTTCCCCTAGCTCTTTTTCTATGAAATGACCCCTGATACTATCACATCCTTTTAACTGTAGATGCTGGGAACTGAATCTGGGACCTTCTGTGTGCAGAGCAGATACACTACCACTAAGCCACAGCTAAGATGGCAACCTCCTAGTGGGGCCTGGAGTTCTGGAAATGCAACTGATCTCCTGATTACAGAGATCTGTTCTCGTGGACAAAATGGCAACTTTGGAAGGTGGTCTCTACGGCATTGCATCCTTGCTGAACTCCCTCCTTTCCCCAAACTCCAGCCTTCCCAGGTTTCACCACCCAAAGTTCCTGGAATTTCCCAATTGAGTATTGGAAGCCCTAGCCACAGCCCCATTCCATTGTCTGGCTAATCCTAGCTCCCGCTTTTACAACTGATTTCCAGCTGACAGAGGCCGGCTCCCCTGGAGAAAATGGCTGCTTTGAAGGGTGGACTCCATGGCACTGTACCATGCTGAGGCCCCTCCCTTCCCCAAACCCCACCCTCTCCCAGATCCTCCCCAAAAGTGTCCTGGACCTAACAACCCTAAGCAAGGCATTTGCCCACACAGCCTGGAATGAAGACAGAAGTCAAATGAATGGATTCAACTAGGTTTATTCAAAACTCACCTGCAGCAAAACATTAACTCTGTTCACCTTGTAACCACCCAGCTTCTGCAGGTGAGCTGAAAGCAGTGTGCTAAAGACTGCCGGAGTAAGGGCAGCCCCACCCTGGCTCTAAATTCAGCACAGCTAGTACTGCCATGCTTTGTTTTTCCATTGCCTGCACAGAATTGTGCTGGGAGGTGCTGAGCGCCACCAACATTCCCCATATGCTGCACAGCAACAAGGGTTCTGGTGAATGGTGCTCAAAACTAAGACAGCCCCTTTCCTGTGCTCCCGGTCTCTATCGCTGGCAAGTGGCTGACTTTCTCCATCAATAGATGCTTCAGGGTGCTTGCCAAGTTTTCCAGTCGGTCTCACATTAACCCCCCAATGGGACCCAGCCTCGCTTAGCACCCTCTGCCTACCTGCTGGCTAGTCACACAAGCCATGCTACAGATCCGTTGGAAACAAAGCCCCATCCCTCTGGGGGTGATGCCCTTAGCTTCTCTATGCAGGTACAGAACACCAGATGGGAACCAAATTCTTCCTTACCGGTCACAAAAGTCCTCTGTGTATCCCAGTGCCTTTTGTATGGCATCTTACCTGGTTTGATGCCAGTCCTGGATTATATCAGAGCAGCTAAACAGGGTTGGCCCTGGTTAGTACTTGGATGGGGTGGGAAATCACCAAGGTAGGCCAGGGTTGTTATGCAGAGTCAACCCACCTCTGTTGGTCTTTTGCCTTGGAAACCCTAGGGGTTCTCCATAGGTCAGCTGCAATTTGGTGGCATTTTCCACCTCCAGCTTGGTCTACTTGCCCTGAGACTGCATTATGTGGCTACACAAAATAATAATACACTACGGCCTTGATCCAAAAGTGCACTTAAAATTTGGATCTAATCCATGGGGATTCCCCCCCCTTCAGAAAGCAGGCACATCCTCCTCTCCCAAGCAATGCTCCAAAAGCCTTTTGAAAAGCTGCTCTGTTTTAAAGAGGTCTTCCATATGACCGTGAGGACAGGTGGCCCAGAAATGGAAGCCTCAAGTCCTCTTTGCACATGAAAGTAATGTAGCTCTTTGATTTCTCTCCTAGGGATTTTAATGAAATCTATCTGTTGAAGTAAACTTGGTGTATATTTCTCTAACGTACTACTTCTTGGTTCTAAAAAAAAACCTAACAAAAAGTAAAATAAAAATCCTATCCTCCTGAAAACAGAACGAGGTTAACTACAAATGTTCATCATACATTTTGAGTTCGTACTACAGTGTGAAATAATCTAATCAGAGCTTGCCATTATTCATTATAACACACGCATTATGAATTACTTTCTGTTCAGAAATGTGGTAAAGTGGACTCATTTTCTCTCTTCTCCCTGATCTCTTCAGTCTCCTGAGATGGATTTAATTTTCATCCTATTCACGCACTAATCTTTTATTTTTCCAATAGTCTTTTTTTCCCTTTGCCTTTTACAGAGCAGAAATTATATTTTCAAAGCATAATATAAAAAAATAGGATTTCAAAAAAAAAATCTAGCCATTAACATAGACTGACACTTGAGGAACTGTTAATTTTAAGCATGGAAATGTGACAAGATTTCATATTTTGCAAAAAAAAATTGTAATCAGAGAGCATTGTTGTAAAGCTGTGGATGAAAAGCCTCACAAACCAGCCATTAAGATGATTGCTTTATAAGAGTATCCATTTTTGTATACTCTGGCTCTGCCTGCATTTCTAAGAATACTTGTCTTTGAGATTTTTAAATAAACATATATGTGTCCTAATTATTATAGATGCATAGGGCTTATTTATCAAAATCTTGATTTTGCAAAGAGAGAGAGACCCAATCCCCCAAAAAACAACACTCTCAGAAAATATTTGTGTTATACATATTATGGACAATGTTTTAAGTGTGATATTGATTAAGCATACTGGCTATAAACCAGAGAACTGTGAAACTGTGCCTAGCAGAATTTTTTTTTTGGGGGGGGTTACCCAAGAGCTTCCCTGTATTGCATCCCAAAATGCTGTTCAGAAGTATAGAGGTGTAAAAGCAACGTGGCATGAGAAAGGAGTATCTAGCACAGGGGTCCCCAGCCTTGTTGAGCCTGTGGGCACCTTTGGGATTCTGACACAGGGTGGTGGGCGTAGCCACACAACGGCTGCCACGGGAGATGGAGCCAGCCACAAAATGGGTCTGCAGCCGACCTTCAGTCACACAGTGAAGATCCTGGTGCTGTGGTGGCAGCTGCTGCCAAAGCAATGTATTTAAAAATCTGCAAAGCCAATCAAATCTTCATTGCTGGGCAAAAGCCCCACCAGGCACCAACCACTTTCTAAACACACTTGGCAGGCACCAGAAAAGGTGTTGATGAGTGCCAGGGCACCCACGGGTACCTCGCTGGAGACCCCGATCTAATGTTTGTGTCCCTGTGCGAGGAAGAAAGCCCTACTGGGCATGGGCAGAGTCTCCTTTATGGCTGAAACTGGTCCATTCATTTAGACATGATCATGCAATTGATGCTAACTGGGTTCCATTTTAGGCTAATCCTCTCTGTATGACTCTCTGAAACAGCTTCTGGAGTGATGCAGAGGACTGCAGAAAACAGATAGAAGCAGAAAGATTCATTCTAGGAATGGAGCATAATTTTGAGGATACAACTTACTGGATCGTCTCTAAAGGTCAGCAAAGCAGCAGGTTTCTATTGCGGCGCTATTGTTAGGTCAAACCCCTGCTTGCCACATGAAGGTGGGCCCCAGGCCAGGTTAGGGCCAAAGCTGACATAGGGCAAACACAGCCCTCTCTTTGTGCAGCGCCAACTAGCCAGGACATGTACTCAGGACCATCTAATTCAGCCGTTGTTTCAGATACTGCGTACACGTATCTGTCATCAAAAAGGACAATATCTTAATCACATCACCCCAAGGGTGTCACCGTCCTGCATTCCAGCTCTACACCTCCAGATTTCACCACTAGATTCTGGGACCACCCTGGCCACAGTCTGTTGTCATTATTTCCTAGCTCTTCTGGTATGTGTGTGTGATAATTCATAGATTAGCTAAATGTATTAGGGTTATTTTTACTTAATAAATTACATAAAAGATATTTCCTGTCTGTCATCTGTGCCTCTCCGAAAGGGTTCTGGTATAGTTGGAGTACGATCCCTAGCTTGGAAACCTATTAAGCAAATGGTCTCTTCGCTAATTCTCCCATCATAACTTAAACAGAAACCCAGTGTTGCAGCCAACACAATGAATAGGGAATCATCTGGGGGTGGGGGGAGAGTTAACTGTTTAAGAGAACAAGTTATAGAATTTATTTTTTTCTGACTGCATCCTGTCCTTATATATAATTGAGTTTTGGTCCCACAACGTTCTATGCGTGCCAAAATAGGTCTGTCGCATGAACTGCCCATCAGAAGCTGTGCCTGGGTCCCGCCCACAGAGCCAACAATCCCAACATTCCCTTTACCTCAACGGCAGCCGAACGACCATTGAGCCGTTAGGAGAAGTTCAGCGAGGAGCAGCCGTGCCATTTGCTTGCCATGCAGGAGGTAGGGTCTCTCTTCCAACCCCCCCAGCTGGCTTCTGAGGTGACTGGGAAACCAAGCCCCCTCCCCACGCCACCTTCAAGCCCTCCAGCCCCCCCGCACCACGTCTCCTGCCTGCCTGGAGAGCCAGACGGGCGGCAGAAGCCTTCCAAGGCACCCCCCCCCACGCCGCTTCTTCCGCCCACCCGTCCTCTTTGCTTGAGGACAATTTGGCTCTACAACCATAGGTAGGCGATTCCTGGACCAGAAGTTTATATCTGAGAACCACTTGGCATGTGATTGCACTTTTAAGAGGCCTCATTTGTACTTTTTACTCTGTGCCTGGTGGTTTTAATTTGAAACAACTTGCTTTTGGTCCTTATTGAATTTATACTTTGTATTTACATGATTTTACTATCTATATATCTAATTCTCAAGTCACCCCCTGGTGTGCAGATACTTAAATCTGCACATCGGGGGGACCTGGGGGGGAGGGAGATTTTTGTGCGCACGTGGGGCGGTCCCCAGGTGTGCACAAAAATCCTAAAACTGTAAAAAAAATCAGGGGGATACTTAAATCCCCCCGAAACTCACAGAGCGTCCCCTGCGCATGCGCAGGTAACGCTCTGCACAAGCCGCCGCCGCTGCTTGGGAGGGAAGACAGCAGCAAGGCGAAAGGTGAGTGGCGAGAAGGGGGGGCAAGAACGGCGAGGGCGGAGCGGCTCGCCGCTCCGCCCTCGCTTCGGAGCCAGGGGGGGCAGGAGAGAGAGCAGCGAGAGCCACTGTTTTACACCTCACCACCCAAGGTCACGGACACACAGGACGTGGGCTCCCCAGTCCATTTCCCAAGGCTCAGCTGTGGTTCCTTCTTCTCCTCTGCCGAACACTCTGGAGTTAATCACGGCGGCACTTCCCCCTGGCATGGAAGCAAACAGTGGTGGTGGTGGGAGGGGAGGTTTGCTTAACTCCAGAGCACTCGGGACAGGTAAGGGCCACTGCAGATCTGGGTTGGGCCTGGCTGGATGCACGGCCAAGGAAAGGATGACTTGGAACCGCCGTGGAAATCCCGCTAAAAGGCTTATCAGGTGCTCGGAGTCACTGTGACGGCAGCAGGAAGCAGAAGGTGGCAGAGCAGATTGGATGTTCAGACAAAAAAAAGAACCCCACACAAACAGCTCCGAAAAGCTTCCTGGGTCTGCAGTAGTGTCCTTGGGACGACATCCCCAAGGTTTTAGGACCTTCAGAAACAAAACTCCAGGGTTTTTTTTTCCTTTCAAAAGTTACGTCTGCCTGGAGTCTAACTGGCAGATTTCTCCCTCCCCTCCTCCCGCTACCCCCTCCCTTGCCCGAGATTGAGACGGTTCTAGCCGGGGCCGGAACCAGCAGTGGGGGGGGAAGGCCAGAGGGGGGAGATCGAGCGGGTTTTTTTTTGAGGATATGGGGGAGGAACCGGCAGGATGGGGGGGACTTACCACCTCCTGCTGCTTCCTCCTCCGCCTGGTGAGTTTGGAGTCCCCCCCCGCGAGTATCGCGGGTTCTGGCTTGTATTTGTATAATAGCCAATATGTTCCTCACTATTGACCCCTGAGGAAGGCCTATGTAGGCCGAAATGCGTCAGGTCAGATTTATCAGCCCTTGTGTTTTATCATTTGGTATTTATACATAACGTGTGATTGGGTCCTTATATAATTTTTAAATGTGTGATTAATAAATACATGCATTTTTAATATATTTCCTTCATTAAATTTTTAATATTGACCCCCTTTCTTGCATTTGACTAACTTTTGTCAGGTTCTGGGTTCACAGTGTCAAAGAGACCCACAACAGAAGTGCCGCCTTATGTATAATTTGCATATTTAAGTACACAGCTCGATTAATCTACACTTGACTACTGTACACCTCACAAGCAGCAGCTGAATGTGTGAACTGACTTCATTGAAAAGTACTGTATTTGGAGCTGTGTGTGGATATTGAATTTTTGCCTGTGGTGCTACATCTATGACGGCTACTCATACATGCAAATAATGAAGTGATGCACATGCATTAATGAACCATCTCCTATGTGCGTTTAAAGAAACATTCCATCTACTGTGAGAAAAAAAACCAAAGTATTTTTTTAGTTCCCAGTTGGTTGTTCACAGTTACCCTCTTGATTGTGAACATCTTACTTTCAACCAAGACAGCACAGTAGAAGCATATTGACCCATAATGTGCAATTTTCAGTCATCTCTAATACTTCAGAAAACAGGCTTCTTAAAGAAGCATCTTGTTAAATGTGCACGTCACTAAGATGCTTGAAGATGACAACGTCATCGTATACCCTGGTTTGAATCTCCACTCCGCCATGGAAGCTTGCTGGCGACCTTGGCTGACTATCAGCCCAACTTAATTCATAGGGTTGTTATGAGGATAAAATTGGGGAGAGTAGAACGATGTAAGCCACTCTGGGTCCCCACTGGGGTGAAAGGGAATATAGTAAAATCTTTAAAATACTAGCAACAAAGGCAATGGACACAAGAATAAAACTAAACTGGCATATTTTATTTCTACAAAATGTATAAATATTTAAAATTTACAGCAGCATTAACATTTAGTAACTGTTACAACATTTAAAGTGGTGTAATTATCCACATCCCACTCTTAGAAACATAACACATATTTGTGTCCCAAGAACTTTGTTCAGGAAGCTTTGCAAGTGATTCCTGAAATACAGCCTCTTTTTGACAAGGAAAATGAAATACACAGCAAAGTCCACAATTGTCATGTTTAAAGAATTACCTCATGCAATACTCTTTTTAGGTGCACACTTGCTTGACATATACACCTGAAACTGTAAAAAGTGGGAATGTGAAAATAAGTGTTTGCAAGCATGTGTATCATACAATTATACTCATCTGGAATTGGTTAGGACTCTCTGTGAGTGTACACTTGAGCCCAGCTTGGATTTGCCACCATCTTATATGGGTAACAACCTAGATGGTTATGAAACATCCATGATTAGAGCAGCTCTGTTTTCAAGGAAAGGGACTTCCCCATCTGTCCTGAAAACAGGTAGCTTGAAGCAAATGGTGACTTTAACATATTTGGGATAACAAAATGGGGATTTTCAAAATATATCTGAATGTTTGAAAACAAACACTTTTTAACATTAAGAATTCACATAGCCTAATTGAAAACACATTGCTGGTGTTCATTCAACACCTTGAGATCAAACAGTAATATATTTAGTAGCCACTTTAAATGTGGTGTACTCTCACCAGATGTGTTCATACTGTACAGTAATAGCAGTAGATGTTTTTCATCTATTCCATACATTGAAATACAAAACAGAAAGTGGTAGTTAGTGGAATACACTTGGAATTCTTGAGCTGTAGCTGTCACAGTAGTTAATTACATATCTGAGGTCCTGTCAAAACTGCAGATGCATTCAAATTTTCTGATGCAGAAGGACTTAGAAGACAGTGACATTAAATCCTGTTTTCAGACTTTCCCCTAAACGGCTACACCCTAATTCATAGCTTTACATTTAAGCACCTTCACTAGTATTTGCCTCATCTGAGACTGTATTTAGCATCTATAAATGAGATGCAACTAAAATTTATGTGATCAGATATGATCTTTGTTACGTTCAAGTAAAAAAAAAATCCTGGACCATGCTGGTTAGCAGTACAGTACTAATCTCTCTCTTTTTGTTTAAAAGGCTAGTTATATATACAAGTTTGTTATAAAATAAAATAAAAATATCATCCTTGGGTTTTCCATGATCCAGAAACAGCTTTTGAAGACAAAGCTAATTCACCACAACTGGCCCAAAGTTTATACATCAATCTCTTCATAAAGTTATCACCCATAAAGGACTGTTAATACTTTTGTCTTGTTCTTGCTGTCAGAACATATACATATTTTGAGCATTCCTCTACCTTTGCTTCCCTGCCATTTCATGAAAACAACTGAGAATGTGGAAGAACTAAAAATCCATTAGCAGCATTAAACCCAATAGCTGATAACTTCCATAACTTTTGTTTTAACATTTCAAACACGATTTACAAACAGTAATAAAACCCCATTACACCATGTGGAAACAGGAAGAGTTGCCCCCATTTTACAGATGGGAAACATATACAAATTAAGGCCTACATTTTTCAGACTACGAGCCACATGTAACAGGTGTTTGAAGGAACCTAGAGAACCTTCAGGTGGAGTTCTGCTTATGGAACAAGACTATTCTGTATACCCACTTCCTGATGCATTTCCCATGCCTCTTCTCCAAAGGGGTTGGGAGACCTCCAGGATTACTGGGGTTGCCAGCTCTGGGCTGGAAAATATTTGGGGGTGGAGCCTGAGGAAGGCAGGGTTTGGGATGGGGAGGAATTTCAAGGGAGTATAATGCTGCAGAGTTGACTTTCCAATGTGGCCATTTTCTCTAGGTGAATTGATCTCTGTCACCTGAAGATCAGTTGTAATCCCAGGAGATCTTCAGTCACAACCTGGAGGTTGGCAACCCGAAGGATTATCATGGGGTGTAGTGCAGAGCATGCAGTAGGTTGAGAAACTCTGCAGAACTTCAGATTACCCCCACCCCCATAGAAGTGCTGTTTGCTCCTGTTAAGGCAAGGGGGGATTGTTTGGATCATAGTCACTGCAAAGTGCTTGACCTGAAAATGTAAGCGTTGGATGCCATTTATCTTAACAGCAGCAATTTTTATTGGTCTGCTAAACACTCAGAGCAGGCACCAGAGTTTAAGATAACCATTTTTTAAACAATATCAGCCCAAACATTTTGCCAAGGCCACACAGACAATATAAGAATAGAACTATGTCTAGTACCACGTGTTCTTACTTTCAGACTCTAGGGTCATACCGTTATTAATCCACTGAAATAGCACTGTTTATGGTAAGAAATGTCTATTCAACTGTAACAGATATGTTAGGATTGTTTTCTTGAACCCATTAGAACTCTTATTTAACTGGATTAAGTTGCACTCAGCTAATGTTCTGTGACTGAAGAGGGGGAGGGTGACTTTACCTAACCTCCCCGCCACCGCTAGGATTTTCAGCTCTTGGTTGGGAAATATTTGGACATTTTGGAGGTGGAGCCTGAGGAGGGCGGGGCTTGAGGAGGGGAGGGACTTCAGTGGGGTATAATGCCATACAGTCCATCTTCCAAAGTGGCCATTTTCTCCAGATGAACTGATCTCTGTCAATTGGAGATGAGTTGAAATCCCAGGACATCAACCACCGCCTGGAGATTGGCAACTCTGCTTACTAAAAACCCTCAACCAGTACAGGGATCCTGCGATCCCTGTATCTGTTTTTGGACTGCAGAGTGCTGCTGGGGAGCAATCCACTTTGGCAAGGTGACAAGATCCATGTCATTAGGCTTTTTTTAATGTAAAAAGAATGCATAGATACAGGATCATTCAAGTTCATACTGGACAACATGAAGGACTACACTTGTTTATTTTATGTTTATCAATGTCTGGGTAAGCAAAACTTCAATTCTGGTTGTTAGTGTTCTAAAGAGTGCATTCAGCTTGTACAAACACATTCACTTTAACAGATCAAGTTTTATATTTATGTAAGAAAGATAGTTCAGCACTCTTGATCACAATCAAATCGACGTATTTTGGCCAGTAAAGCTGAATCACTATTATTAGAGCCTGTGAAAATCTGAAAGGTGTTCCATATAGAAATGGGGGTCATATTTTCTTTGTGCCATGGATAACTTGTACTGTATTGTTGTTCCACTGCCTATCTGGAGCTTGAGTATATGGAAACACACACTCTACCACTGTCCCTTATTTACGAGACATGGCCTAGCACCAATACCTGGTAAACATTATGGTTGCCTCAGTCTTGCATTTGAAAAGGTGTTAAGGAATTCCTTTCAAAGTTTACTACTGTGTTCTTACCAAAGTTCTCCTAGTTTTAGCCCCCCTCCTAAGTCAGATTTCTGAGTGGAGTGTGGACTAGTCTTGATTACAGAAGAGACACAAAATGCCACTGTAGTGCTTTCCTTTCGTCCTATGATGACAGCCTGTTTAGGCGGAGTGCCTGCTTCAGAAGCTGGCACTGGACAAAATGCTACCGTAAACAAAAATGGGCTGAAAATAGCCTCCAGCAGGGACTGAGTGGGGAGTGCATGCTGGGGATTTAAGGCAGTAGCCCTTGATACATAAAACAAGGTGTTCCCTATTTTCTTCTGCAAGATGGAGTGCATGGAAAGTAAGACTGCTTAATTAGAATTCTTTTGGAATTGGGTTAGATATGCTCATCCTCCAGAGGGGAGATGTGAATGCCTAGACAAAACAGAGTGGATAGCTAAACAGAGGCTGTGATCACACAAGCAGTTTGGCCCGACACAGCCACCCCTCTGCTCCGGCCCAAATGGGCGCAGTCACACAGCCACATCTGTCAGGCATTCCCTGGGCATACTCACCCCGTCCAAGGACAACTTGGAGCCAGGTTAAAAAGGCACCACATCATAAGTGGTGTTGTTGGTTCCGTACACATTCATTGCTCGCGGCCGGATGACTGAACACGGTAGAGTATGCGCAGAATGGATGGGCGGTCTGAACCTGCAGATCCGTTCCCACCACTAGGAAATTTTTTGGAATTTTTGCCTATATGTGCATCTGTGCGCATGAGCACACATGCATGTGCATGCATTTTGAAAAATGACCGGACAGCATGCTCCATGGCTGAGGTGCTGCAGTAATGTGGGTGCTTGACCACAGGTTGTCCACATGGGTAACCTGCAGCAGGGTGTGCTATGCCCTGCAACAGTTTAAACAAGTACAATTAGAGGTGGTGCCATATCATGCCATGACGCCAGTGTGACCACAGCCAGAGTCTTTATTTTATTCTTTCTCAAAGTCCACTGCTGCCATACTGTACACAAAAAAAGAAATCCAGTTCGCCGCGCCGCGCGCTTCTTCGTTGCGCGCAGGCATGTGTTGTGATCGACGCCTCTCCGTAACCACGGAAGCTCCACGGTACCTCCACAGAACCTCCACAGGAGGTATGATCACTTTACTGCGTGTTAGTTTGCCCCGGGGCAAACAGCCACACTTCTCCCCCGCAGTTTCCTGCGCGTGTGACCGGGGCCTTTGCATTGCAATGTGGTAATGATATTGGTGAATTCATACCACTCAACAATAAAGCAGAACTCAGATTAAATTTCTGGCACAGCAAGTGCCCCAAATATACAAAGTGTGTGAAAATCTAGACAAAGTTTAGCACACTTTGTGCATCGATAGCCCCAATACTGCTCATGAATGACCTAACCTGGGGAGATTCCAGTGTTACAAAATGGCTGCCCCTGTTTAGACACAGGGATATATGCCAAATAATTGTCCTTTTTCTTATATTTAGCAATTCTACTGTGCCTCTGAGGTGAACCACGTCCTGAGAGTGGCTATGACGCAGGCCATCAGCTTATAATTACATATGTGTTTTAATTATCCCAGCTCCACTGTTATCGTGCATCCTGCATTTACTAACTGGTTTTATGTTAATAACTTTTTCAGATACCTTCCCAATCTGCTAAATATACCTAGAAGATGAGTTTTCTAGACAGAAAAGCTATAATAATGAGTGGGAAAGTCAATGATTAACCCAATAAAACTTAACTGGAACTCAAATAGAGTCTCTGCTCCAAAGGTGCTGTTGTATAAAACAGAGTTATTTCCTAGGTGATTCATATGATCAAGTTCTGCTTTCTGTTAGGTTTGTGCAACGTGTTAATAAAGTGGCCACAGGTCTTACTGTTTCATAGTGATTTATGTTTTTCTAAGGATCTGTATTATTTCTGTATTATACTTATGGCGACCCTATGAATGAATGATCTCTATAACATCCCACCATTAACAGCCTTGCTCAAGTCTTGTAAATTGAGGGCCACGGCTTCCTTGATTGAGTCAATCTATCTCATGTTGGGTCTTCCTTTTCCCCTGCTGCCTTCAGCTTTCCCTAACATTACTGTCTTCTCCAGTGAGTCTTGTGTTATTTGCATACATTATAAATTCTGATCTGTGTTGCCATTTATTATTTTTGCATCCTATACCCTATGGCATCCTTTCTTCAGTTTTGTTGATTTTACAAAAAAAACCCTCCCAAATTATAAAAATGTCACTTTTTTGGTACGACATTCATTATATACAGTAAACTGATTGCTCATGAATCCTTTCAGCTGAGCATCCCTCTGGTTACCACTGGCACCAGATAAAAGTTAATATTCTTCCTCTGTTGCCGTGAAGGACCAGTACAAGCACATCAACTTTGTAGAACAAATGATATAACCTTTCACAACGCAAAGTTTCATAAGGCATTTAACATCGTCACTTTCAAGCAAACATTACGTGACGTAACCGACGGCAAAGCCCAGTGGCCCCCAGACCTTGGAGTTTAGCTTTGTAATGCTTTTCATGACTCTGATTTTCCCCAAGAGTATCATTTCTTGGTAATAATGAAAGTTAATGTCCTAATGAGCTCCTCTGTTGTTCAGCTGAATGATTAAAAAATTGAGGGGGAAAGTGCGAACATGCTTTAAGCAATTTAAAAAGTGTGGTTTTCCCCCTGACAGGTGGGCTTTTAACCAAGCATCCAAAACCTCTCACTTCACTTCACTGACAGCTAGGGAAGAGGAATGCATCTTTTTAGTCTGATACAAATGTGTGAAGTACAAAAGTCTAGAACCTTACAAGGCCTGAGGGAACAGCAAGTCTCTCTTGGCTTTAGGCACCCAAGGTCATGTTGCGTAGCAGCCATTGCTGAGATCGGCTTTCGTTGCAGTCCTTCATGGTAGGAACCATTTTGTCTTCCTCAGACGGCTCGTCAAGACACTGGTTACTGTTCACATGCCTCAAGGTCAGTCTCTTAAAAAAAGGCGAAAGAGATGGTTTTTAGTTTCAAATAGTTCATACACTTCTCAAGACAGGAGTGCAATGTCCACTTCAGCATCGCTAGACAGACTCATCCCTACATCATTTAGGTTTCTTTCTGATATTACCTTGTCAGTACAGGAAAAAGATAGATTGCAGCAGCTTCCATACCATAAATGTAACCTAAGGAGGGGGTCCTGTAATTTATCAAAGCACAGACAGGTCAAGTACCATCAGATGACTTATGTATGGGCACATAAAAGAGGCGTATATGACTATTCAGCACAACACTTTCCAGCATTGTGGTAAAAGTAGCAAGGTCACAAACCATGCTAAAATTTAATATTGCAGGTGGACTGCAGTGACAACTGTGGCACCTCTTGCACTGTTCCAATCCCCAGAATTAAAACACAGATGACAAAGTAAGCCTGTTACTCATGAAAATCTCCAGAGAAGGAAAATGTCAAGTTCTCTTCGTAGAGTACTTTATAGAGTACTTTATTTAAAATGTTTAATGGCCTCGGTCACACGGGCCGGATATCACCGGGGGGGGGGGCGTGGCTGTTTGCCCCGCAGCGAAATAATGCGTGACTGCGCGATCAGGCATCCCCTCGCGGTCCCGTGGTTAAGGGGGGAGGTGTCGATCACACGACGTGCCAAAGAAGCGGCGCGGCACGGCAAACGGGGTTGTGGGGGTTTTTTTGTAACCTGAAATATGTGCATGCCCCGTTGGGTGCTTGTGCGCATCCCTGGAGACTTCAGGAAAAAAAACCTTTTCGCAATGGGGCATGGGCGGGCACCGGATGCCACTGGAAACGCGATCAGATGCCCGCCCTTGCCTCGCAGTTTCCAGAAACTAGTACCTCCGAGGTACTAGTTTTTTACTGCGCGTCTTTGGCAGGAAGCCTCGGGTGAGACACGGGAGCTCTACGCTTCCCAGATGTGGTGGTGAGATCGCACCCGGAAAATCCGCCTGTCTTCCGTCCCTCCATGTGACCGGGGCCATAGCTTGCTTTTGTCCCCAAATGGACTACTAGTGGCTCACAACATTTTTTTAAAAAAATAACAATAAATAGACTAAAACCAGAAGCAGGGACATTCAAAAGCTGTCATAAATCAGACTTGCCAAGTACAGTCACCTTCCTAACATTTTCAGAATGGTTGTTTCAGAACAGTGGAGCTACCCATGTGAAAGCTCAAGTTTGGGCAAGCAGTGACAGTCCTTTAAGTATGTGGGTCCAAAAAGCAGGAACCACCACCTTGAACTGAATTCAGAAACAAATAGGAAGCCAAAACAAAACATGTCAAAATAGTGCAAAGCAGCTAGTTTCAGTAACAGCTGAGCTAATGCAGTTTACCAACTGACCTTTCTTCAAGGGCAGCCCCATACAGAACATGTAACATTAATCTAGTCCTGATGTTCCTGCAGCGTGGATGTTAAATTGGTTGAGTCTAACGGTGGGTATAACAGCCATACTAAATGAAGGACTGCCTTGCTGTAGCCACAAACCATAATTTCTGATCCGCTTCCCTCTGCACCTTTTCTCTGCTCTTGCCACCTGCTGGTCTTCCTTCCTAGATTAAATACTCCCCATTACTTACAACTTGCTTAAAATGAGCTCTAAATGTTTTACTGTAGTAAAGCTGCAAGACCTTAAACAGGATAGACCAGAGAAATATCTGTTTAAAATAAAAGGCTGTAATTATGATGGTGTACTGGCTACTAGTAACTTGTCATAATTCTGGAACGCAACATTATTCTGGGTGTAAATGCTTCAAGGATTTTACCGCATTCTTTTTATTTATTATCCACGTGGGACAGTCTTGACGCTCTGAGCAGCTTACATGCCTGCAGCCCCAGCATGTTTGAAATGTAAATGATGTTCAACTTTTCTGACACAGAATGCATTAGAATATTGGATTAAGCTGATTATCAGATGGATTCATGCACTCCTCCTGAAAAGTTGAAACACCACTTATAAAGTACCCCATAATCTTTAGCTCTAAAACAAACTTAGTTTTACTAGCCATTTAGGATTTTTATTGGCCAGCCCTGCATCAATATTCCCATTGGACAGCAAGGATTATTTTGCTGGTTTACAACTTTTTGATAATGGTGAAGATTTCTAGATGCTGATCTTTTTTCAAAGCACTTTTGAAAGGTTACAGTCACACTGGACATTACCTGCTTCAGTACCCAATATACACACCGGGATCCTTCCAATAATCGTTGTTATTCTCATGTCATCACAGAATTGGCCAGCTGAGCAGCCTTCCATTGAACTGTGCTATTTAAAGAAGCTAGACTGAAATGCCGTTTGTCATGCTTTGTAAATGTTTTCCAAGTAACCTTTTATTATTAAGCCAATACACCTCCTGGACCTTATAGAATGGAGGGCCTTTTTCGGGCATGATAACTTTGCCTTTATAATCTAGCCATTAATATCCTCCGGTATAGATAATCCTGTTTTCGTCATGGACTCCCCTGAACATTCCAACACGCTCCAAAATCAGTTCACTCTCTGATCTGTCATTCAGAGGGTCTCCCTATCCACTGGCTGCTTTGCCTGAGTCCTGCCTCCAACATTCTAAATAGTTTGCTTTTCCTCCCCCTCCCCACAGCCAGTCAGAACACAGAGGTCATTTGCATATGTGGCCTCACTAGCCTTTCCCTCTAACATTCTAAACAGTTTGCTGTTGATGTTCTGAGGTAAAATAAATTTCCCCTTAGTGTCTGTTGGGGGAAACCATGGTTGCAAATCTCCAGGTGAGGGCTAAAGAGCACTCAGAATTACAACTGCTTTCCAGATGGAAGAGATCAGTTCCCCTGGAGAAAATGGTGGATTCTGTGTCCTTATATCCCGCTGAGATGGCCCCTGTATGACAGCCAATGTGATGTAGCAGTCAGGGCTTCAGCTATTAAAACTGATGTCCAGATGACCAAGATCAGTTCTCTTGGAGACAATGGTTGCTTTGGGCAGTAGATTCTATGGCATTATACCCTGCTGAGGTCCCTCCCCACCCCAAACCCTGCCCTCCCCAGGCTCTACCCCTCAAATCTACAGGTATTTCCCAACCCAGAGTTGGTAACCATGTAATCGGCTATGGTACCACTTTCAAGACCCTTGGAACCCAGAAAACATGGCACAGGAGGAGGTGCTTTTCTACCTTAGCTGCCACTGCATAACACCCCCCTCCCCCTCAAAAAATAAGTCAGAGGTGGAGAGAACCATATCTGTTAACATGAGGCTGTCCTCCCATTCTAACCACTTGGGGCAGCAAAATGACTTGAGACAGCCCTGCCTTATCACTAAGCAGAAGGAAAGAAACTTGACTTGCCTCCCACCATTTTCCGCTTCCCTCTGGCGCCCCACCAGCCACAGTCGGGACACTCATCTGGAGCTTCCTTCTAGATCTCGTTGTATTTCTTCCCACAACGGGCATTACTCCTAGTACTACTATAATTTTTATTATAGCATAGATTTCATTGGTCACTGTCTATACAATTTCCAGGTTAGGAAGTGATCTTATTTATTTTAAATAGATAAGGTAGTGGGAAGAGAAGCATTTCTGGGATTTTTGTGTCAGGATGCCTTGATATACTGGGTCACTGCATATCTTGCTAATAACATCAGTTCCTTGGCAATTCTTGTAAATTGCTTCTCCAAATAGGTGAGAAAATGTGGAATCTTTACCATCTGTCCCAAATGAAATACTCTCTGGAGTAGGGTGGCAAATATGAAGAAAGGTTTAATTTTCAATTTGAATACGTGTTGGGCATGGAAGCAATCATCCCAGGCAGCTCATGCATTCTGTCGATGTGTGCACTGCATGCGGGCTTTCTTCGGTAGTAATCAATGCAGAAGAAAATGCTTACTATGGCAACCAATGTATCCAAGGATGTCAGTTCTATTTCAGAAAGCATTGCTTAATAAAATGCTGAAAAACTTCAACAGCGTGGTGTATTTTACACTGCTCTGCTACCTTTCACTTTGGAAATGGACAGCATGCATTTATAAATCACAGCTCTTTTAGACTGTCATCGTGCATTTACATCCTGCCCAGTGATACAGTGCTGAAGATCGGAAAACATTTCATGGTGGTGAAGGGGGAAAAAAAATCAACAGTGACTCAATATATGCAACAAATGTCATCTATGCTTTGTAAAATTACCCTGCAGTCATTCTTTGTGACCCACCAAGCCAAACATAACCCATTGGTACCCTATTGCAACCCACCATGAGCTTAATAACCTTTTTTTGTGGGGGGCTGCCTGCCAACAACTGCAAAAATGGGAGGAGGGGAAAGAATATTGCTCATCTGTCAGGCTGGTGGGTTACAGGGAGTTTAATGGATCAAAGTTTGTACAGATCTTTGTAGGGAATTCCTATTCTTTGAATGATTTCATTGTGTCCTGGACTGGTTATCATCCCAGAACTCTGGAATTACAACTCAGTGGGATACTAAAATAAATAAATAAATCTATGAGAAGACTATTGCAAATTAAAACAAGATTTACCCAATGTTTCAAAAGACATGGAATCAGGGAGTTTAGATTCCAGATGCAATGCTTGGAAAATTCCAGCTCTACTCAACTCAACTGTGGAAGAATGTTAGCCAAATGTTTTATGATTCATTCATGTATATGTGTGTTTGTGTTAAGTGCCATCACGTCACTTCTGACTTTTGGTGACCCTATGAAATCATGTCCTCCAAAACATCCTATCGCTAACAGCTTGTTCAGGTCTTGCAAACTGAGGGCCGTGCCTCCAACTTTTCTTAGTATTATTGTTTTTTTCCCAGTGACTCTTGTCTTCTCATAATGCGACGCAAGTACAATAGCTTCAGTTTGGTCATTTTTGCTTTGATGGAGAGTTCAGGCTTGATTTGCTCTAGAACCCAGTTATTTGTCTTTGTGGTGGTCTATGGTATCTGTAAAACTCTCCTCCAACACCACGTTTCAAAGGAATCAACCTTTCTTCCTGTCAGCTTTCTTCATTATCCAGCTTTCACAAGTCCATGCTTAACAATGAGGAACACCATGGCATGAATTAACTTGATCTTGGTCACCAGAGACACATCCCTACACTTACGAATCTTTCCTAGCTCATTCATGCCTCCCTTTCTCAGTCTCAATCAGTCTCCATTTGGTTTCTTGATTGCCATTTCCCTTTTGGTTGATGATGGGGCCTCTTGAACCACTTCAGTTTCTTCATTAGATTCCTTCAGTTCCTTCCACCTTAAAGTAATTGTGTGAAAAAATGGTACTTGCAGCTCAGATATCTCCTATCCATCCATACCAGGTCAGGATCTCTACTTCAGGGTAAACACACAATGAAAATGTTTTGGTTTGTATGTCTCCATGTACTTAACTGCACTGCAGTAGCTCTCTCACTAAATGGCTATGAAGCATGGGGATCCATATGAATTAGAGACCTTGTGAGCATAATCTGCCCTGTAATCAATAATGATAATTTGTTTACAACAAAACAGAACAGTAAAAATTAGCTTAAGGCTCTTTATCCAGTGGCACCAGTTCTTATTTATTTAGCACCTTGACGGAGAGAAATAAGGGGGGGGGGAACACACTGCAACATTTGTCAATTCAATGTTTTAAAAAGTAATGAAACCATTTCCCAGAGACAGTTTCAGTGGTGAGATTGCACAAATCTCTAACTTTCTGCAAAATGACGACACTCTGTTTCACGCTGGATTGACATACATCCTGTTTCACAACTTCATGTGCTGTACAGGTTCTACTGGGAAAGCTCATTAAGGAACACCTCCCCTGAGATTATGCCTCTCAGTTTAAACAAACCATCATGCAATTCCCAAAGGAAAGCCTACATCTTTTACATTAGATCATATAGCCATTTCATATTTTGCAGCAATGTGAGAACATTTTTCCTTAATTATAAGAATCTTTCACCAATGTCATTTCAGGGTAGCTCAATATTTTAGACTTAATTAAGTTGATAATACTAAGAGTCATAGCCAGAAATTCAAGCAAGCTTACAGATACCATGCAGTCTGATCAGCTGCGCCTTTGTATTTGTTACACCATTTCACATTGGACAAAGATATTATTGAGTTTTTCAATTGTCTTCTTAAAAAGCACTTGTTTTTCCTGTTCTGTTGTTATGCTATTACAAAAAGCCTGCTTTGTTTGGACAATCATCAATTACATTGGGAAAATATTACCAACAAAACCATCCCGTCTAGAATACCTTGTTAATTTTTCAGCACCACAATTATTACACTGCGGCAACCTCAAGCTGCATAAACAATTATAATAAGAAAAAAACCCTTCTGTTTTCTTTAGTCAAACATATGTAAGCTTGTTTAGAAGAGTTTACAACACCATTCATTATGGCAAACATAGTAGAACAGCATAGTGATTCTGCTGCTTCAGCAATTTGTGGAGGGGAATAACAAATTATTATCAAGCTGGATTGTGGTTTATTATTTAAAACAAAACTTTGAGGACGACTTGACAGTTCTCTAGAGAGGTGTAAAAATGTTCTGGAAACAGTTCTGAGAAAATCACAGGGTAGGATCCTGTGATAAGTGTCTGCTAATGGAAGGTAGACCTGCCAGTGTGGTGTGGTGGTTAGAGTGCTGGACTAGGTTCTGGGAGACCCAGGTTTGAATCCCCAATCTTGCCATGGAGGCTTGCTGGGTGACTTTGTGCTGGTCACACACTCTCAACCTAATCCACCTCACAGGGTTGTTGTGAGGCTAAAATGGAGGAGAGGAGAACAGTGTACTCAACTGTAGGTCTCCACTGAGGTGGGGTATAAATGAAATAAATAAATCTTCACTGACATTCCCTCTCCCACTACAGACACACAATTCACCCTCATACAGTTCCAAATTAGGATGCTGGAGAAGACTCTTGAGAGTCCCTTGGACTGCAAAGAGATCAAAAAAGTCAATCCTAATAGAAATCAACCCTAACTGTTCCCTGGAAGGTCAGATACTGAAGCTGAAGCTCAAATACTTGGGCCACCAAATGAGAAGGGAGCACTCACTGGAGAAGACCCTGATGCTGGGAAAGATTGAAGGTCAGAGAAGAAGGGGATGGCAAAGGATGAGATGGTTAGACAGTGTTATCGATGCAACGAACACGAAGTTGAGCAAACTCTGGAGGACGCTTGGAAAGCATCCGGTTAGTATGGGACCGAACCCATGCTTTAGATGCATGATAAGCAGCTTATGTGAAAATGAGGGAGCAAGCTTGTAAGCTGTTGTGGGGAGCAATGTTCCCTCTAAGCTGTGGCGTCTTATGAGCAAAAATTCTACTTTGTGAGCTACTGGCCTTAAAGTTGTGAGCAAGTGATTTGGCTGCTGCATAGATTAGTTTGCTTTGGAGCCATCCTTTCCTGAGCTAAGACAAAAATGTGTGAGTTGGAGGCTAAAAAAACCTGTGAGCTAGCTCAGACTAACTCAGCTTAGAGGGAACACTGGTGGGGAGATGTTCTGAAGCTATGGCGTTGGGGCATGGGCTGCTGACATGGCACCTAGATGGGGAGGTAAAGTGAGGTGTTAGAAATGTGCAAGTGGCTTGCAGAAGCAATGTGGGGAGTATTGCAAGCATGCACCTGTAAGTATTTAGGTGGGACATAATAACAAACCGGAAAGGATCAACACGGGATTAAGTTGTCGTGACTGCCTGTTGCCAGCACATGCAAATGGTGGTGCTCATACTGTTGCTACAAGTGGCATTTTTTTTAAAAAAAAATGGAGGGAGTGTGGGACATGCCTTATTCAAAACGTGGAGCTTGACTCACTTGCTCGATCCGTCCGGTTTATAGTCACCCATGGTGTGATGCACCTTAATATCACTATTCATGTTGCTTTGGAGTACGCTATGCAGATGCCTAATGTCTCCTGTGAGTCTTTACTTGGGTTGAGTGTCTGGAACCACATGAGGAGACAGCAGGTGGTTGGTTCAGGGAAGGGCTGTGGCTCAGTGGCAGAGCGTCTGCTTGGGTTGTGGAAGGTCCCAGGTTCAATCCCCGGTGTCTCCAGTTAAAAGGGCCAGGTGGTAGGTGATGTGAAAGACCTCTGCCTGAGACTCTGGAGAGCCGCTGCCAGTCTGAGTAGACAAGACTGACTTCGATGGAACAAGAGTCTGATTCAGCGCAAGGCAGCTTCATGTGTTGGTTCAGGAAGGAAGTTCTAGGAATGCTCATAGCAGCCAAGAAGATTATGCCATGGCATGCTCAGCTGATGGTCAAGTTTGCAATTCTGTGCATACTTGCAAGAGGGTAACATAATGGCTCTTCCAAGGACAGTGCAGTAGTGAACTTGTGAGTTTAAACCACAACCACAGTTTGCTAACAAGCTCATTATGAAATCCTTAGGGGTCTCTCACCTTGGTTGACCTTACAAGGCTGTTGTGAGGACAGGAACATGAGCATGTGAGAAGAGCCCTGCTGGATCAAACCAATGGTCCATCACACAGTGGCCAACCTGTAATTTCCCCCTCTTCCTTTCATTCAGGGGTTGTTTCAGTTTAGTGATCCTGCTTTCCTCCTGTGTGTAGCTCTTACAGACTTAAACGGAGGGCTGCTGAGGCTGTGGCGTAGAATCTATTGGAGGGGGGAGCTTGGAGAGAGAGAGAAGGGGGGAGGGCATTACGTCACTTCCGGGTGATGTGCGCGCGCTTCGCGCGCGTGCGCACACACACACTCCGGCCTCCTCACTTTTCCCAGGGCCCCCCCACTAGGAAGGCTTTAGCTACGGCCCTGCTGGGTGACCTTGTGCTGGTCACACACTCTCTACCTAATCCACCTCACAGGGTTGCTGTGAGGCTAAAATGGAGGAGAGGAGAACAGTGTACTCTACTGTAGGTCTCCACTGAGGTAGGGTATAAATGAAATAAATAAATCTTCACGGACATTCCCTCTCCCACTACAGACACACAATTCACCCTCATACAGTTCCGAATTATGATGCTGGAGAAGACTCTTGAGAGTCCCTTGGACTGCAAAAAGATCAAATAAGTCAATCCTAAAAGAAATTAACCCTAACTGTTCGCTGGAAGGCCAGATACTGAAGTTGAAACTCAAATACTTTGGCCACCAAATGAGAAGGGAGCACTCACTGGAGAAGACCCTGATGCTGGGAAAGATTGAAGGTCAGAGAAGAAGGGGATGGCAAAGGATGAGATGGTTAGACAGTGTCATTGATGCAATGAACACGAAGTTGAGCAAACTCTGGAGGACGATGGAGGGCCTGGCGTGATGTGGTCCACGGGGTCACCAAGAGTCAGACTTGACTGTCCGACTGAACAACAACAGCAGTTCCTGTGGGACCCCTGTCCACCAAAAGCAGCATTTTGGGAAGCCTTTCAGGTTGCAGTGAGAGGAAAAGACAAGGATGTCCCAATCTGATGATGCAAATGTCTTTCATTAGCAGAGATTTACTGGGGGATCCAAGAAATAATACTAACACAAAAATGCCCAATATTTACGCAGCAGACATTACTGATATGCATGAGGCACCAAAGGTTGCTTTAAACATGAGGAAAATCAAGGCACAAGAACTGATGGGAGTTTATTAGATAAAGCTACTAAATCATCTTCATTCAGATCCCCCTTTACGCCTTATTTTCATAGACTGAATTCTTGTGCCAGCCTTTATCCCTTATACAGTACTTACTGGATTCATTCCACAGTGAAATGAGAGCCTTGGGAACAGACCCAGTACATATGTTGAGTACCTGCATCACTGTGCAGAGCAGGTATAGCCAAGGTTTATACAACTACTCTTTCCATGGTGACCAAATGTCCATATTGGGCATTTTCATAACAAACACACAGAGTGGGAGAAAGCAATCCCACAACAACTCTCCAAGCAGACAGTTTGTAACAAACACCACAGTACTGTCTAGAATCCATAATATCACACATGATGCGGTATGTATACTGCAATTCGAGATTTGCTCCTGTCTGGATTTGAGACAAGGTTTTTTAAACTGAAGCAAACATGATCTTTGCATCATAATAGGACCATTCATGCCTGTAAACCTAAATAGCACATTTCTTAGCAGATATCATTTACATTCTTATTGTATCCATCCTTGTCAGTAATATACTTGACAAACTTCAGTAAGTTTCACAGCCACTGCCACCTTCTCCCAGCATTGCTCCACAGCCATGGCTGTGGGTACTCCACACCCGTTTTTGCTCAAGGCAGCTCACAATAGAAATGATAAAATTAAAATAGCTGATAACAAATAACATCAGATGAATAAACACAGAGAAACATTATCTAATAACAAATGCCCCGCATGGAGATCCAGTCTGAAATATACTTAGGAGACAGCAGTTGTTTACAGATCAAGATGAATGGTTCTGCCAAGACCTCAGCAAAAGGCTTTGCTGAAATAGAGTGGCCTAAAACAGCTTGTGGGCTCTAGCCAGAGTAGATGCTCTCTGCACCTCCTTTGGAGGGTGCCATCACATAAAACGTTGAGGCTCTCAGGAAGGTCAGGGTTGTTTACCTAAAAGCAAGGGCATTTAAAAAGAAAACCATGGCCTGAAATAAGATGTCAAGTCACTCTATGCAGGGACAGACTATCGCATACCTGCCGACAGCCAGAATTTATGCTCTATTCTGCAGACCAAGCAGGGCCAGATATAGAATGAAGCAACTTCAGGTGGTGGTGGGAATTGGTGGCAGCAACTTCCCAATCCACCTACTGTTGGTCAGCTGCTCACCTGCCACCCTTTTGATAGCTTCCTTTGCCTGGTGGCCTCTTGAATTAAAAAAAAACGCACACAGAAGAAGAAGAGGAGAGATTGGATTTATACCCCGCCCTTCACTACCCGAAGGTGTCTCAGAGCGGCTTACAAACTCTTTTCCCTTCCCCTCCCCACAATAGACACCCTGAGAGGTAGGTGGGGCTGAGAGAGCTCTTGACAGAAACTGCTCTTTTTCAAGAACAGCTCTTATCAGAACTACGGCTTGCCCAAGGTCATCCAGCCAGGTGCAAGTGGAGGAGTGGGGAATCAAACCCGGTTCTCCCAGATTAGAGTCCGCACACTTAACCACTACACCAAACATAGCAAGGTGTGTTATGCCTTTTTCAATACTTCTTTTCACAAGAGTTTGGCCACCCAAACATAGCAAGGTGTGTTATGCCTTTTCCAGAACTCCTTCTTTTCACAAGAGTTTGGCCAGAATTGGCTGCCTGTTGCTGGGCCAATCAAAATGGCAGCTGAACTCATGCATGGCTTGCCACATTATTTTAAATGAGAACTGAGATGGCAAAGAGGTAAGGAGGGTTATCTCTCTGACTCCAGAGCGGAGGCTATGGCAATGAAGCTTGTGCAAGGAAAACTCACCTTAAGCTGCCCCTGAGAATAAACAAAGCATGCAATAAGCTCCTAAAAAGGCACAACATGTTAGTCCTTTTACCTGAGTGTTAGCTGTGCAACACTGCTGAACTCGTGCTAGGTAAAAGGAGTGATTGTGTCATTTCAGGAGTACTGTTCTTTTGTGACACTCAGTGGCTATGAAATTGATCATCTCTCCTGCAGGCACCAGTGTTACCAACATATCGGGAAAAAACAGATTAGTGCCATATTAGATGATACAACATCACAAGGCTCTCTTTGTATTGTAGAAGATGAAGTGGGATAAGACTGGTTCATTAATATAGCTGCAACTTGGCTTACTAAAGATTTACTTAACATTCACACATGTAAACAGAACACATTTTTTTCCTAAGTACTATCTAACCAACTAAATACTATTTAACCTAACTTAACTAGTTAGGAGAGTAGAAGACAGAACAAGAAATAAGAAAAAACACAAACATAAAATGAGTTCATTCTGTGATACCAACCTCTAGACATTTGCTAAAGAAAATAGTCAGTGGGGCTGTCAAAAATATTTCTAAAAACCTCCAGCCGCGTGTAGTTTCTCAGCAGCCATCTTTGAGAACGACCGCCATTACACATCTCCACTGTGGGGCCACGGGTGCCATCTTCTATTCTGCTTATTGTCAGACATGATTGGGTAATGATATGAAGAAATGTATGTGTCTATGCGACAGAAGAATGGTACAAACAGAAATCACAAATAAAGAAACAGAAAACAAAATCTCCATAGGACCTTTGGCAAGGAGGTCTACCTAACAGAGTAATTGGTGCTCTCAAGCATAGCTGTAAGATATTTTTTTTCTACAAGTAATCCCTGGCTGTCACATAGCATAAATGATATAATAAAGTGATTGTGTTAATGAACATAAGATGATGAAATCTCACATATAAACAGTGTTATAAGGAGTAAACCTCAACCTAAAAATGCTGTAGAATTGTCATATAAACTAGGATTGATTGTATTAATTGTGCTAGCCATGATTCTTCTCTCACGGACATATTTTTTTTAACAAGTAAAGCAGAATACATATTGTACAAACTATCATTTTTTTAAATTGATGGTCCTCTCAAGGGTTGCTTAATTTCAAATGAAATATTCATTTTATATTAACTTAAAGTCAACCTTCCTGTTCACCAAAATCTAACTGAATAGTCCTTCTGACACTGTTTTTATGCAGCCGATTGAGATCACTTTCTTTTTTGGAGGTGAGAGACAACAGTTTTAAAAGGTAAAACTGCCATGCGTGTAGACAAATACTACATTGAAGAGGCTGTTCTAATCTGGTTTTATTCCTGATTGTGTGTGTGTGTGTTTTAAATAAACAATTAGAGAGTTTTTGATGGCCAAATCCACAAATCATTGGATATTATACTACACCAATCATTCACAACTGGGTTTGCTGACTCAGGAAAATCCAGTTACTACTGGTTACCTTAGCGTGATGACATAGTAATATCTAGTGATGAGTAGATGTTGCCTTTAAGAACTTTGCTATTGGACATACGGTGATCTTTGCTCCTTGCCAAGTCCTACTTTTCATTTATTAGCAGGTATGTCATAAAAAAAGGTCAAAGGGTTTTAGATAGGGCTGCCAAGTGGGGGTGGGTGGCGGGTAACCCCCCGCTTTGGAGGCCCGATTTTCCCCGAAGCGCAGCGTGGCTGCATCACAGGAAGTGACACAACCTCGTAGATCACGTTGGGGGCGTGGCCCCAATCGTAGGAGGGAAAACTCTATGGTTTTCCCTCCAATGATTGGGGCCATGCCCCCAACATGCTGTACGTCGTGCATCACTTCCTGTGACATTCTGGTGGTGCATGCATGCACATCCGGCAGCAGCTCCTGGACCTCGGCAACGCTCCCCAACGTCGTGCGTCACTTCCTGTGACATTCTGGCGGTGCACACGTGCACATCTGGCAGCAGCTCCTGGACCCCGGCAATGCTCCCCCACCGGTGAGTCCAATTGACTTGGCAACCCTAGTTTTAGACAGGACAACATTCTACCTTTGCTGCATTGCCACTGCTTACAGAGACACTAAAGGAGGTTAAAGTGTTTCAGCTCCAATGTCCTTTGATAACAAAGAGCCCTACAGTGAGCATGTCCTAGAGAAAGGGTCTTCAGTCTAAGGTTTCGAACTCTCATGTGGGTCAAGTATCCCCATCTGCTGGGTTTCAGAGTTCCTAGAGAACTGCTAGGTTGGGGGGGGGGTTGCTACTTTTTGGAAGGACATGCTGCTAACGTGCATGGCATACACAGACAGCAATGGTGCCAAATTTTTGCCTTTCTTTGTACGCATGCTGGGAGCAGGGCTTTTTTTTTTTTTGAAAAAGAGGTGCCAGAACTCTCAAAAGGGAAATGAAGTTTTCAATCTGTATACTGAAAACTCATGAACTTTTAAACATTTTAAAAAGAATGTTGTCAAAGATGATCCGGAACTCTGTTCTGGTACGTTCCCCCAGAAGAAAAGCCCAGGCTGAGAGGAAGCAGGACAATGAGGTGAGGTTCTTAGCACTGGAGAGGTCTTAAGCACAGGCAAGGCTCAGAAACCCAATCATTAAAAAATGCATTCCTATGAGCATATTCCAAATGTCTTCTATTGATCTAAGAATCTGTGCTATATTGGTTACAAAAGTTATCTGTTTCTGATCAGTTCCATGTTGTCCCCTACCTGCATTTCTGAAAGCCAAAATGGCAAGTAGGTATCTAACAGAAACTTTCAGAAAGTGAAACTGAAAACCAGTGGAGGCACTCACTTTGATCCAGAGATCAGCTAGAGGGTGCTTCAAAAATTCCTCTCAACACTCCGTAGTCTACAAGGGCTTCCTAATGCACTTAAACAGAGGAGGCAGCTCAGGGTACTCAAAGCAATGCACATACTAATCTCTCTGGTGAATGGGCCAACTTGCAGGCACTCTTTGGGCACTTTTCAATTCACACAGGAGCTCTGGTTTGGCACATCTAAGCCCAGTAAGCACAATTTATCAGTCTCAATCAGTGCCAAAAATGACAATGCAAATTTGGCAGAGGGCAAGAAAACTGAAACTTGCATGAGGGACTAGTTATTAATTTTTATTTTAACACTATCTACAGAAATACAACCATCCTCAAAATATATAGAGAAGCACCAATTATAAAGAGGTGCTCTGAGTTTATGGAAATTAAAACAAAGGGCAGAGGAACACAAAAATAACACATGTATAATCAGTATATAGTATCGCTTTAGTACATTATGAATATTAAAGATTGCCCACAGTATGGTAGTTGGTTTTCCTTTTTCTTTTTTTTAAGGAAAGTTGAATGGCAGAAATTGAAAGAGAAAACTAAATACAGCAAAGAGTTTACAGCTATGCTTGAGTACAATTGTTTAAAAATCAAAAATACACTGCAGCATATAGTTTTTGTGTGTGTTAAGTATTTCTTGCATGGAGAATAACAAGAAAATTTTGAGTGTCCTTATAATGTCAGTTTGAGTAAGCAGCTGGAACATCAATTTTTTGCTTTAGTTTCATTATGAATCTGAGATGCATGCTCATGTCTACTCCTTTTTCACTAGTGGAAAGGAAATGTCATGTGAATAAATTAATGGGAGCCATAACAGCCTTGCATATTTAAACAATGATTAAAACATATTCAACAGATCCAAGAGATAAACAAGGTGAGATGAATTTTACAAACATCTTGAGATCTTGAGAGAACCTATCATGTGCTTTAAAACCAGTGAATTGTATTAATTCAATAAAATAGATTCAGGTGGGTAGTCGTGTAGGTCTGAAGCAGCAGAACAAAGTTTGAGTCCAGTGGCACCTTTAAGACCAAAACTTTGTTGGTCTTAAAGTTGCCACTGGACTCAAACTTTGTTCTAATTCAATACAACTAAGATTATTTCAAAGCCATATGGAGCCCAACCTGTACTGTTTGCCTTTCCCTTAATCCTACCAATTTACAAGAAAGCAATAAACCCCAAATAACTATTAATCTTTCAGTTTACAGAGGTCCTGCATTTGGGGTGGAACTCTGAATGATCTACTAGGTTCAGCAAAATTATACTGCTTGACTGCTATAACTTAAGAACTGATCTAGTACAGGATTCAATGTAGACCAGTACATGGAAGTCTAGTTAATGCATGATGGCCATCCAAGGGTTACTCGACTAGTCCATCCAAAAAGAAACAGCAGCTGGTTGCTCAAAGTAACAAGGAACGTCTATACTGATAATCTTTAATAGGTCTGGAAGTACACAATAAAATGTCAGCACTGCAAGCACCTTAGGTTATAATTTGGATGGTTCTCCTATTTGCCAGATGTCTTCACATTCAGTTCTCCCACCCACCTCCTTGCATCCTCCAGCATTTATTCAACTTTCCTCACATCACTTGTTCACTGAGTGCTTTAAAAAGCAGTCTGGCATTACCATTTTGAATAAATGGTAAAAAAAAGGCAGACAGTTAGCCACCAAGTTCTCCTCTCTGAAGTATATGATGCTGATATTTACTGTTGTGTGGTTAACAAAATATGTTATTCAGCTGTACTACTAAATCAATGGGAACCTGGCAGTTTTTGGGCACAGGAAAACCGTAAATGACATTTTTGGATAACTAGGATGGCTGAAGATACCAGAAAACCACAACACTGTAGTGCTTAAGACACTGGTTCTTAATGGGGAGCATACGGCCTCTTAGGGGGTGATCTACACATTTCAGACAATGTTCAGAACTTTAAAACATTTGGGATTTTAGGCAGCCCCTTCTCTTCTTTTGCAGTATGTTTGGAGTTGTTTGAAACTGTTCAGTTTATTATGAAGATCAAATTTGTTCATCTGGATTCATTTTTAAAAACAATCTAGCATTAAGCAAAATAGAATCCAACGTAAAAATAAACAGTTGGCTGATGGCCATCAGGCAAAAGGGTCTCACTGAATATGTGTGACTTTGGTATATCATCAACGTAGTGGCCCGGTTTGGAATTATGTTTTATATCATTGTTTTTTAAATTGTGACCTGGATGGCATATGATGATAAAGACGCATACTTGGTGAGATGTAGTTAAGAACCACTGGCTTAGGACAAAGGAAAAATGCAGTCTTAAAACAATATGTGATATATATACTAGGAAAGGATATTTTTGCCATTTTGCTGTCACATCTTTAGCACTACTTGGAGTTAAGAGGGTTTTTTTAAAAAAGGAACCTAAGTCGACTAAAACAAAATATTTTCAACTACTAGTATTGGACTATGTGTAACTGGAAGCCTAACGTCCACATCGAATAATACAGTCTACTTGAGGCAACTAAGGGCTAGGTCAACACCACAGGAGTAAAGCAAGATTCTACACTAGAATCAATCACAGGGATTATCAAGTTTAAGTCACTTACCTCAAAGCTATATTCCCATTTACCTATATACTGACAAAAGCAAAGTACACTGTCAAACTTTAACCCAGGAAAATATTTTACTACAAGTAATGTTAATCTTCTGACAAACAGTTCTTTGACACGTTCATAAACATTAAATACTAGTCCTCAGAACCAACTAGAAATTATTTCTCACATAACTGAATAGACTTTTGTGTGTAAAAGGTACACCATTTTGCCAGTACTGCAGTTAAATAGTAAACTCTGCATGCAGTGGGTTATGTGAAGCTCCCTTCTCTGAAAATGGCAATTTGTGTAGGCACAAACTCCAAGAATAGTGTATGGGTGAATTGGAAATGGTCAGTGATGCAGTCTGAGGAGCTCTGGTCAGGGGGGGAAAGGTACTCAAATGAACATGTGCAAACACTGGTGTATGCTTCAAGTAGGGTTGCCAGCCTCCAGGTGGGGCCCAGAGAGCTCCCACTTTTACAACTGATCTCCAGCTGACACAGATCAGTTCTCCTGGAGAAAATGAATGCTTTGAAGGGTGGACACTATGGCATTGTACCATGCTGAGGTCCCTCCCCTCCTCAAACCTCACCCTCTCCTGGATCTACCCCCAAAGTCTCCAGGTATTTTCCAAGCCAGACTTGGCAACCCTAGCTTCAGGGGATCTGAAATACATAGCTACGGATCTTCACAATGCAGCATAAACGGTACAGAGAGGACAGATGCAATGGTCCAAAGGAGACGGTGCCAAGAAACAAAAAAGATGTCCAAGACAAATTGGGAATGGAGGTTGGTGCTTGTCATGGCTCAGATGGGGTGTCACCTGACACTGCCACCACTCTGGATTTAGGATCCCTTGAAAAGGCCCAGAGCACCCTCCCAAGACCTTCAGACTTCCCTTTAGGCTGAATAATAGGTGTGAGGACCAGGCAGAGTAAACAACAAGGAAAAGGTTTATTTTATAGGAGGTCAAACAAACAAGGTGCAGGAATAATAACAGTAAGGGATGAAAAGAAAAGGGACCAAATGCCCTAACGTGTCTAAACTTACTGTCCCTAGGTTACTGTCTCAAGTGGGCCTCAGTCTGCTCACCCTTCCTCTCAGGATGAGGGTCTCTTCCCTGCAGCAGCCTTCCTTCTGGCTCTGCCCTCTTGGAAAAAAGAACAACTTTTCCTCTGCACCAGCTCTTTTCCAGTCCAGTCCAGTTACCTTTATTGGCATGTATCCCTTGCAAACCCATATACAAAACACCACCAACAACAACCACAGCATAGAATAATACTTGCAAAATACAGAAACAAGAAATTACCAAGTAAGTATACCCATCAATTAAATAAAGGGCGAATAGAAATGGCACAAAAAAGAAATTTAGCAACAGTTTCTGTTATCTCAAGGTTTGGATTATCAAGAAGAATAAGGATCTTTAAGCAATCAGGATATTCTTCTAATTGAGTCAAAATAAAATTTAGACATTTCAGTTGTAGCGCATGGTAGAAGGGGCACTGCAACAAGACATGGGAAATTGTTTCGATATTATCATTTGTGCATGGACAACATCTGTCAGAAAAGGGCACACCCTGAAAGCGGCCAGTTAATAAGGTCGAAGGTAATACATTGAATCTCGCCAAAGAGAGGGCCAGCTCTTTAATGATGTTCCCTTTCTCTGTGATTGGCTAATTTTGTCCCCAAAACCTCTCAGGGGCTTTTGGGAGTTGTAGGCCTAGCCTCCTCCCACTGCTACACAGGCTCCCTGGGCCTGCTAGGCCCTACTGGCACAGCCCAGATCATGACACCCCCCACCAGACCAAATCATGGGGTCCTTCCCTGGATCCCCATTGATGCGATCGGCACATGGGATTTGGGCTGTGGTTTGCCCTTTCAACTCAATTAACATTAACATATAAACACAGTAATAAGTATTAACAAATGAACCACAAATGAAATAGAAAATGTACACAGTAAGGTGGCTAATCATCATAAGCTCATAAGCCGTGGCTGGGTGGCTCAGGCTGAGCAGGTTGAAGTTAAACCCGGCGAAGACGGAGGTCCTGTGCTTGAGTCGGACCGGATCGGGGTTAGGGCTCCCGCTCCCGACCTTCGATG
>NW_015172560.1:250177-254933 GCF_001447785.1 Gekko japonicus | reverse complement strand
GAATTTAATGTTTTAAATGTTTTAAATTTTTGTATATTGTACGCACTTAGTGCCCTATGTGAGCCGCCCTGAGCTCGTTGGCGGGGAGGGTGGGGTATAAATGCAATAAAATAAATAAATAAATAAATAAGTTTGGCAGCTGGGAGCCCCTTCCACCACCCTGGTCTTCTTTGCCACCAAAGCTTCCACGATTTCTCAGTAGCAACTTGCATTTCTCGCTTGGAGAGGGCTTTTTTCACTTCACAGTTATGTCCATCCACTTTATGTAGTCAAGTCATGGCAGCCTTCCCCCACACAAGAATAGGTTACAAAACCAAACCCACGGGAATGTTTTGTGTGTGGGCTCCTAACTACCATACAGTCAGTGAGGGTGCCCCATGTTTCAAAGTGTTCCCTTAAACAAGGTGCAGGAATAATAACAGTAAGGGGTGAAAAGAAAAGGAACCAAATGCCCTAACGTGTCTAAACTTACTGTCCCTAGGTCACTGTCTCAAGTGGGCCTCAGTCTGCTCACCCTTCCTCACCTCCTGCAGCAGCCTTCCTTCTGGCTCTGCCCTCTTGGAAAAAAGAACAACTCTTCCTCTGCACCAGCTCTTTTATGATAAATCCAATTTCTCTGTGATCAGCTAATTTTGGCTCCAAAACCTCTCAGAGGCTTCCTGGTGTTGTAGGCCTAGCCTCCTCCCACTGCTACACAGGCTCCCTGGCCCTGCTAGGCCCTACTGGCCCAGCCCAGATCATGACAGGGCTTGACCAACATATATTGTCATAGTTACCTTTCCATGTGTATTAATATAATCCAGATAATCTTGATTCACTGGTGATTAGGATAATCTAATCATTTAATATGACTGCTAGAAATTAATAATCAGTTTTTCTTAGGGACAGACAGACAACAGAATTTTCATAGTAGAATTTTCATAGTAGAATTTTCATTGTTAATGCACATATATAATACAGCTGCTAATACTGAAATTGGCTTCAAAGTGCAGATCAAAAAACACACACCATTGGTGCAAATATCCCCTACCCTACCTGATTGCTTTCATATTAACCTAGTTCAGCCAGAGATTTTTTTTCATGCTTGTTCTCTACTTTAAGGTAAATTTTTTACCTAGGTTTGTATTTTCATCACCTATATGTTCAGGAAAGTTGAAAAGTACACCAGGTATAAGGATGTGTGCGTTCTGTTAGTATAATACATTTACAAGTTCAGCTCCTAAATCTTGCACATTATTTTATTTTACAATCACTTGGTTACAAAAGGAGAAAATTTTAAATTGCTCATAAAGAACACACAAAATATTCAAATGAAATAAAAGTGTGAAAGATGTACTGCAATATTAAACTGAGCAAAATTTCTAAAGCAAAATTTATCAGCTCAAGGATCTGTATAAGTACCTAGAAGATGCTTACTAAAAACCATGGCAACAGACTGGCACAAAAAAACAGACTCACATAAATACTGCAGAGAGGTTACAGCATTGCTTCAAGAAAATAAACCAATGTAAATGTTAAGTTGGCTACTTAACAAAGAGTCAGAGAGTGATTCAGCAAAAGATTCCACTTTATTCAGCAACTCGTAACTCCACTCCAACAGATCAACTCGACTAGCCAGAACAGCTTTTACATTGAAGCTGTTCTACTTTTAAACTCTCCCGGCTAATGTAGCCACGCCCTCTTATACAATATCAACCAATAAGATTGTAGAGATAAGGTCCTATCACAATAGTTCACGCTCAGGGAACTTGATGGTATGCGATTGGTCGGCTCTTCTTGGGCTGCCAATAGGGATTATAAGATTAGGATCCTTGCCCAGGATGAAGCTTAGCATGGTGCTTCAATTAGGTGATTCACATGCATACAATTGAATACACCACAGTAAAGTTTGGGGAAAAGGCAGAGGATGTGTAGATGGACTCCTTGCCTTGTTGTGTCCAGATATTACAACTAAGTCATTCTTCAGGGCTCTAGCGTGTCATGTTCACAAGGCAATGTAAATGAGAAATGTTCCCCACTTTCCCACTACAACATTATCTTATCTTTCAGACTAGGATTGCCAGCTCTGGGTTGGGAAATACCTGGAGATTTTGGAGGTGGAGCCTGGGGAAGGACGTCAGCAGGGTACAATGCCATGGAGTCCACCCTCCAAAGCAACCATTTTCTCCAGGGGAACTGATCTCTGTCACATGGAAATCAACTGTAATACTGTGAGATCTCCAGCCCCCACCCAGAGACTGGCAATCCTATTTCAGACAGAGATGTAAGGGCAAGAAACAGATGCTGGATATAGTAAATGAATCATTCCACCCCAGCCTTTTAAGGTTATATTGTCTCAGGCCTAGTTCTCAGAAACAGCACTACAACTATTTATGAGACTGAATATTACTTTGTGATTCCACAAAAGTAGATAACAGTGTCTACTGTTCTTGCAGGGAAATCACAGATGGAATCTTCGCCTGTTTTTATTTGTATGTTTCCTTCTTGTTATGTACGCGGACTGCCAGCAGGGGTCTGCGGCTACAAGCAGGAGCTTAGCTCCTCAAGACAATAGGAACTTAGGATCCTAGTTCTCCCAGCACGGACCAATAGGAACTATGGCGGGAAATTCAAATCCCCCAATGGGACTATGGGTGTGCTGGGTGGGTGTGTATATAGTTGGCCTTGCAGGGCTGTTTTGCAGTTCGATGTTAAGTACAATAAATGTGTGCAAACACATGTCGTCGTCCGAGTCCTCCATGCTGCAAACCCAGTACTTTTCACTTCTCTAAATGGTTCAATAGCAGGATAGAAACTTACATGCTATAAGAATAGTGTCTTGGATCACACTTTAACTTTCCATGGGTGGATTTCTGTCTGCAAAAGTGAAAACTCTCCTGCCTCCTCTTCCAGGCTGAAATGCCCTCCCATGCTGTTTTTGGGGGATGAGGGTTGGAACTATAAATGTAAAAATTCCAGAAAATCTAAATCCATAGGGTTGGAAAAAACCATTCTGGAAAATATTTATTTGTTGGTGGGAACACTGGTATATATGCAATTCTTACTTTCCTAGCAAACCTAAACTTCTTTTACTGATTTAACAATATCAAATGCCTTATTCTATCTATGTTGTGCATGGGTGCAGGTGCAGTTCCAGGACTTCAACGGCCCTCTAGAGCTGCTGGTGGTGGAGGGGCAACTCTCCAGTCTGCTGGGACTCTCCTGGTTCGGGCCTTTGGGACTGTCGTTGAATGGGGATTCAGGTCACAGGATTTTGGCACTGTGTGTGCTGAATTTCCCCGTGTTTTTGATGGCCCCCTGGGGCCCCCTATCTCACTGGACCTTGGCCTGGCTGTCCGCCCTATCCGCATTAAGGCCAGGCTACCGCCGCTCACAGTGAAGCCTAAGATTGTCGACAGCTGCAAGGATAGTATTTGCCAAATATTGGAAAACAATGGAAATACCAATGAAACAAGAATACGTGAACAAAATATTTGAAACGGCAGAAAATGACAAACTGACACTTGAGATGAGAGCCGGTACAGAATGGACTTTTCAAAAAACTTGGAAGAGATTCTACGATTGGTATAATGTAATTGCAACTGATAGATAAATGTAGTAATTTGAGAACGCAGAAAAGATAAGCTTAGTAAAATAGATAATGAATTTAGAAATCTAATAAGCAGAAGAAATGATAAAGTCTCTTGTTATATGTTGTTGGGGGTAGTTGGGTGTTGTTTGTAAGTATGTCTGTATATCTGTAGAATATAATGGAAAAATAATAATAAAAGTGTACTTATAAAAAAAAGTACGCTAAGCTGAAATCACTCATCCGTCTGAGTACTTTTCACCAATACTCATGGCCAGTTCAACTCAAACAATGCATGCTGAAATGGCACAGTTTTTTCTCTGGACATTTGCATAGACTGCAATTGGAGAACTTTTAGGATGGATATGTTCTTGTACAGCCTCTCTCATAAAAATAGGGACAATTAAACATATTCACCAAATAGCCACAGCAGAAGACATTACATAAGGCCATTAATTTAAAGTGATTTATTTCTAGTATAATGATATCACAGCTGTAGAAACTATTCACTGAACACTGTGAACACAGTTTTAGGTTGGCTTGAGCACAATATGGTGCTGTTAAATGTACTCAGACCTACAGTTTGGACAGGATTTTTTTAAGGATTTAAAAGATTTATTTTGAGGTATAAAACCTAAGAAATCTAATGACAGACAAACTCCGCATGGCACAATTCAGAATCAGCTTAGTATTGGCAAACTGTCTCCGGTGAGCATTTAGAAAGAAAGTTCATCTATTTTCTCAGAGTTTGATTCCAGTTCATAAGTTTGGCACATGTACGCAGATGGTATTGCTGTGCATGCACATTGCTATATTGTCCGCATGGGAATCTCAGTCTGTGGCAGTAACAGAGTCTAACGGTATAAGGGTTTTTGTTATATATCACCAGGCTTTGACCTATTAAGTTTATGGTTATGCTGCAATATTATGTGATTTAAATCAACCAGTCTTCTAGTATGATTCGCTAGACCAGGGGTGGCCAAACTTGCTTAACGTAAGAGTCACATAAAATAAATGTCAGATGTTTGAGAGCCACATGACATGAACAAATATAACCCACACGTTTTTATAGAAAAATATGCAAATTTGCTTTTTCTTGACATTAAATGAGACTGCCAAAAATAAAAACAAAAGGGGTAAAATTGATATTGATAATGACGGGGAGGGAGGGGAGAGAGAGAGAAAGAA
>NW_015172560.1:243892-250093 GCF_001447785.1 Gekko japonicus | reverse complement strand
CGTCTTCCAAGCCCCCCACCCCACCCCCATGCTGGCTGGCTTGGCTTGGAGAAGGGTTTTTAAAAGACAAATGCCTTCTCCAAGCCAGCCGGTGTGGGGGGTTGTCTTTAAGAACACATTTAAAGTATCTTTCTTTCTCTGTTCCCCCCAGCTCAAGCCTACCCAGGGGAAGGAACACTGGCTGGGGAAGGGAAGACCAATCAGGGAGGCATGCCGCCCCTTTGCTTCCCAGCCAACCTGCTGGGAGCCGCACAATATATGTGAAAGAGCTGCATGTGGCTCCCGAGCCGGTTTGGCCACCCCTGCGCTAGACTGATGCACATGTCATTTTCACACTTGGGGTATCTACTACATAATTAACATATTCATTCACTCAGCAGTACTTATAAATTGCAGGCCATTTAGAAAATATCACAGTAATCAACAATATTTTGGAGGAAATGAGTTAAGAGAAAACAAGTTATGTTCTGTACATAATTGGCCTTGCATGCCAGAATTCTGTTTAACAGTCCAAGCTGAAGAATTTCAGGTGTGTGTGTGTGTTTGTGGAATGGCACTACTCATAATATGTCCAAACATTACAAACTGGCAAAACTGGTATACTAATATACTAACACAGCACAAGCCAAAGCATTAACTTCAATGGACTTAAAAGGCTGTAACTCAGCTCAGAACAAGTGTAAACAAAGTAAATTATACATTTTAATAACCACTACATACAGTCTGAAAGACTGCTTCTTGGCCTATGGTTCATCATGGTAGCTGGGATAGAATATACATTTCAACTGTCATCTATTCACCAAGTCCAGCATAGGAAGGTATAATCCCACAAAGAACTGCGCGAGGAACTATGTTTGCTGAACAGACCTTTCCTGCTTTCTACAATCCCTGAAAAGCTGCTTCTGAAGATCAAGTGACTCTTCAGAAGAACGTGAAGTTCAGTGTGTGGAACAGAAAACTTTGGAAAATCATGGACCCCCTTGTATGACTGCCAAGTACCTTCAGTTTACTCAAGAGCTATTTTAGATACAACCTAATGTTGTTAGATACAACCTGTCATTATACCCTGCTGAGGTCGCCACAGGAAGCTGACACTGTTTGCCCAAAGCCAGAGCACTCTCCCAGAACCTCTTTCTAGATCTCGTTGTATTTATTTCCACAACAGGCCTTATTTCTAGTGAAGGTATAATCCCACAAAGAACTGCGCGAGGAACTATGTTTGCTGAACAGACCTTTCCTGCTTTCTACAATCCCTGAAAAGCTGCTTCTGAAGATCAAGTGACTCTTCAGAAGAACGTGAAGTTCAGTGTATGCAACAGAAAACCTTGGAAAATCATGGACCCCCTTGTATGACTTCCAAGTGCCTTCAGTCTGCTCAAGAGCTATTTTATATACAACCTAATGTTGATTATTGTCCCCAAATTTTAGACCCACCTCAGAAACCTGGGGCATTCATTAAAAGACAGAAAAGCACCTACTTGGTTCTCACATTTAAATCCATGGAACTTAAAAGAAGAGATGCTGAAAATTTCACATTGAATGTGTTCACCTGTTGAACTTGACATGTTTGAAGATTTCACTCTTGTTTAGTTCATGCCAAATGGCCATGAAACTGCTGAGTACTCTAGAGGCTTAAAGTTTTAAAATTAATGATGGGAATTCAGAGGTCATGGCACTAGATAGCTAGAACATTAGTGTGCTGATTTGTAATAGCAATTACTGTTTTTAAAAAAATCAAAAGCTGTCTGGTAGCATGGAAGGCAAAATGGTGGCCACTGATACAGAGAAACCTGATCATGCCATACTGCACTGTTAGGAAGGAATATAGTGAAGTAACCTGCCAAGCAGTCAAGAACATGTCAACAAATAGCTGAACCTATCAATGAAAAATGAGCTCACTGTTCATGACTGGTGAATAAAGTATGAAATGAACTGGTGCATGTTCGAGTAAGGCTACACACATATACAACAAAAACAAGGACAAACCACCAAGCATCATATATGGCAAAAATTCAATGTCTGTATTATACAGAAAACTAAAAAGAACTTGAAAAACTGTCATAATAGTAATAGTAGTAGTAGTAGTAATAATAATAATAAACAAAACAAAGTAACTATTGCTAGAATTACTTCACAACCAAGATGCATAAACGTTAATAAACATAACTTCACATGATCTATTTGAAATTTTTAATTAAAATATTTCCAAGAAAATCCTTAATATTTTCTCATTAACGCAAGCAACACAACAAGTAAGCTAAACAGAACCTGCAATTGAAGCAATAGTAAATTGTCCTCACAGAACAATCTCAGCTATCTGAGTTGAAGCACGGAAAATGATTTCTTTTTTATTGGCTCCATCTAATGGCTAATTCTGATTTTACAAGGTGCTTCTACATTTTTCTGCAAACTTTTATATCATCTCCCCTAAAAACCTGATTCCAGCACTATTCCAACAGTTTCTAAACCTAGCTTCATTTTAATCAAAATATTTAAATGGTTACTATTGAAGAAATGACAAATAACACTAACCTGTAGGTAATACAGAAGCATAGCAGCTGGAGTGAGAAGAATCAGCCACAAAGCTCCTTCCCTGGCCTGCCAAGTGACCGGCTGCTCCTCCGATCCCTTTTCTACTTCCTTCTCTCACACCCAGCTTAACTATTGGGCGGGTGGGGTTTGCCTCTGCCCCCCACCTGGATTTGGAAGATTTTCCTTTCTGAAGGGGGCCCCAAGGTTACCCCTCCCTTTACCCTTTGATTCCCTTGGCAGAGCCACTTTTTATTACTAAATAAAGTGCCTGGCTCAGCCACCGAATCTGAGGTGTAGAAGAAAACACCTTAATACAGTTTGAAAAAAGTTTATTAAAAGTTAACAAATGTTTTGGTTCCCCTGCCTTCTAAGATTAGGCAGGTGGCACTGGCTACCCAGCAGACCACCTTCTCGGTCACAGTACCAAAACTCTGGAACTCTCTCCCCAGGGAAACTGATCAGTCCTCTTCTGTTCCCATCTTCTACCAGCAAATGAAGATTTTTTCATTTGGCATTCCCTCAGTGATCCTTCCTGCCCTGTCTTTTAATTATTATTTTTTATTGTGTAGTATATGTATTTTAGCTGGTTTTAATTGTTTTCATAATGTGTATTTTTGTTGGTTTTAATGTTTTTTAATTATGTATGTTCTTAATCTGTTAGCTGCCATGGTGACCCTGACGAAGGCAGTAAGATGGGGTATAAATCTTGTTAAATAATTAAATAACTAAGTAAAAGAAAAAGAGTACAAAAGAAATAATAGGGTAAGGCTACCAAGCAAAGACAAGTTCCATAATACACTCTTACTATACTTGTCTAAAACAAGGTGGCAGGGGGACACACCTCCCACTTGCAGCAGCCATCGTGATCACCATGTTAAGATATGGACTTGATATTTTGCTTTATGAACTATATTTGCTGCCACACACACAATGGACTGTGCACACACACACACACACAGAGGCTCAGAAAGCTGTACAAGTCATCTGTTGTGATAATACACATAGAAGGTGCCTGCATAAGCCTTACATGTGAATGAGGTTTCAGCTACACAGCATCAGCCTGGTGAAGGAAGAACACATCTCCATAGCTGTCAGCAAAAACAACAACTTGAGAAGAAGCAGCCCCCATTGCTGAATTGTTGACAATCACGTATGCCACATCTCTGCTTTATTTTGCATTGGCATTTCCTGCCAGATGGACCTTTTATGACCGAAGGAATGGCCAAGCTTCATCTACACTTCAAGGGTGCATCCTGAAGCCGAGTTTTCACACTTGCCCAGATGCCCTCCTTTGAGTTAGGTCTTAGGTTACAATATTGTCCAACCCTCTAGGTAACCACCCCTCACTACATGCAACCAATAGGATTAGTCTTGGGATGGACTAACAGGTAGGTGGGTCAAGAGGTTGGCACAGTTGCCACCCACCCAAAGAACCACCTACAAAAGGTAAGGACCAGTCGCCTGGTCCTTGCTAGCCAGCAATCCCCACAACACCCCCTGTCTGCTTTATACTCCTCTTTTGTCCAGCTTGCTGTACCCAAACCCTTGCTTCCACTTGATCTCTAGATCTGCAGTCAAGAGACCCACACGTACTGGCTGGTTCTAGTCATGTGTTAAACTTCCCTAGAGTTCTATTTCTCCCCATCCATTCTTCATTGGAACGAACAAAGCTTCAGTACAGATAAGTATCACCCATCATCAACCCTACCTGCTAATGCAAAAGTGCTTATTTTAATACTGTATTTCTAAGGAACTTGACTGAATGTGTGCATGTATCAGTATTGTTTGTATGTGATATATTTTCTTAAAGTAAAAGACAGTTATTTTAGCAACACCAGCCTCGACTCCTTTTACTGGAACCCTTGGTGGGAACAGGACCTTGGTATAGTTGGCAAGCACCCAGATTTAAATGTACCAATTGCTGTAGATAAAGCAATTCGGCTAACAACCAGTCCCAGAAAAGTGCACTCAGGGCCCTGGGGAGGGAGGTAGGGTTTTATTTGATATTCCCAAATTCCTACCTGATTTAGGATTGGTTGCCATTTGTTTAATAAACTGCAAAAGCCAATCCTGCATCCTGACTTCCCTAAAGCTCTGGACAGGAAGGGGTGGGTTATTTCCTCCTCCCCACAGGAAAAAGTCCCCTATTGAGCATATTTAAAAAACACCCTGAGGCCTAATAAGGCCACAGAAACACACAACTTTATAAAATGGGGGAAATGGGGAAAATGGCAATGAACATGTGGCCTCCAGTCCTCTAGGTTCATTAATGAAACTGGCTAAAATTCATGCAAATAAAAGACTTTTTTTAAGTTGCAGGTATGTGCATAACATAAAACATATACATCAACATCTAAGAATAGTTGTGAAGTACTTAGCACTGAACTTGGGAATGCAAAAAGACTCTCGTGTAAAAAAAAAGGTATTTGTTCCCACTTTGTAAACTGGCACTCTTTGAAATGAGACATTCCCTCTCTAAAAGCTTGAGTTAATACAGTTTATATAAAAACCAGAATCTGCTTCACAGTTAGTTGGGATACTCTATGATCAAAATATTTTAAATCAAGTAATCTGACTGAGTATATGATGCAGCTCTGCTTTTATTTCTAAAATCAAAAGCATGGATAAAGTCCTGAATCTAAGAACCAGTGCACACTAGACACAACAATCTCTGCCTAGTCCCATTTAGTAATTTCCCTGGATTTAGACTGTTTTCTAGTAAAAATAGAGAGTCCCTGAATGATAATTTTGTCCATGTGCAAAGAGGGAAAGATTCAGAAGCTAGAAATCCTAGGAGACTGAATCAATCAAGCCAAACTGAATTTTTGAAGCATGATTTTGAAGCTATGCCATTTGAAAGCAAAATATGCTTCTACATCTGGAATTTTCAAGATTTATCCTGATATTTTCATCCAAATCTTTCATAGTTATAACAGCTAAAATGAGTTTAAATATTAGATAACCAACAGAATTTGATAGCAGAGTTTAGGGAATGTGTGTGGCCCATAGATGTTTCCCATTCCTGATATATCTCAAAACATCATCATCACCTGAGATCTTGGTTACCAATACATATTAACCTGGAGTTCTGATTAGCACCATGGCAAGTACCTTGGGTCAGGGAATGGAACCCAAAATAAACATCCAATAAAACCAATGCAAACTCCTCCTCCTCCTCCATTGTTGTGATTTTAGCTGGATTATATTAATGCTTAATTTATTTTGTTCAGATTGCATTCATGTTCAAGGTGCTCACAGACAGAACATTTAATAATCTGTTCCAGAATTTTTCCAGGTATTGATGTCAAACTGAAAGGCTTGTAATTTCCTGGGTCCGTCTTTTTTCCCTTCTTGAAGATCGGGACAACATTTGCTGTTTTCCAGTCTTCCGGCACAACACCAGTACTCCAGGACATCTCAAAGATTAGAGCAGAGGCTCTGAAATAACATCTGCAATTTCTTTTAGCACCCTGGGATGCAAATCATCCGGCCCTGGAGATTTGAAAGTATTTAAGGCAACTAGATGCTCTCTAACCATTTCCTTACTTACTCTGGACTGGCAGTTCCTCCTTCCTTCATATGCCCTGCATTCTTCAGTTTGTATACAGCTCTCCTTATGGTTAAAGACCGACGCAAAGTAAGAACAGATAAAAGGAAGTACTTCTTCAC
>NW_015172560.1:229856-243654 GCF_001447785.1 Gekko japonicus | reverse complement strand
TTGGGGGGGGATAGTGGGAGGGCTTCTAGTGTCCTGGCCCCACTGCTGGACTTCCTGATGGCACCTGGTATTTTTGGCCACTGTGTGACAGAGTGTTGGGCTAGATGGGCCATTGGCCTGATCCAACATTGGCTTCTCTTATGTTCTTATGATCTGTATGTATCTCACATATCTTCTTACCACAAGATTTTAGAGACTTTCTTGTGTACCTGAGAGTTAAATTCACTATGCAAATATTCTGCTGCTGTAGTATTTCTAGAATCACAATCATTTATCTAATCACTGTATTTTACAGTGCTGAGCAGAAATGCATCCTTGAAATAATGAAGGACATATACTACTGGCTGATGGGAAGAAGATATTTTCAGTGTGAACATGAATATATGTCTCTATCTTCTTCATTTCTTTGGGCTTTGTTGTACTTGGCTATTTACTAATAGCTAAGGATCATGTCTCTGTTCACAGTCTTGTTACGTGAATACATGAAAGATTGTATTAAGAAGTTGCTCTTGGTCAGTTTTAGAGACAGCAGCTGAATATAAGGGACTCAAGTCAATGTAACTTTTAATGTTTTTAACTTGTATGATATTTTGGTTTTATTGTGTCCTTGTATACTCCCCTGAGCCCTGCCTTAGGGAATGGGTGGTATAAAAATTGAATTAAATAAACAAAAAAGTTTATGGTTTTGTAAACCTAAAGCAACATTCAGTAGTTCCTAGAAAGCTATACAGATCATGGCTCTTCGAACACTTAATGACCCACTAATACTGCAAGAAGATGCACTAGTCTCCATTCTAGCTACTAAACAGACAGCAAGGATATCACAACAATGGAATACAAGAGTTTAAAAAATATATGACTTACTTACTACATTAGTAAAGTACACGATGCTTAGTTAAACTAAGTGAGAGCAAGTGTTTGGGAAGATTAACTTTCCAGGATGACATTAAGGTAGAGTCAAAAGATCACAGGACTGTAGAAAATTATAGGTACAAGCGTGGACAGAGGTCTTCTTACTAAACTTTAGCTTAAAGGATGATTTTGGGTCAACAGTGTGAACCTGAAAGCTTCAGACAAGGGATTTTTGTATACGATTAATAAAAGTAAATTTAGCTTCCTGTTTATTTTGAATAAATACCTCGGCATCATACTCCCAAAGTTGATTTCCTCTCATGTGGTGGCACTTTAACATAATCACAGGGCCATTGAGCCTAGAGACATCCAAGCATAAATCATCTGTGCGAATCTCCATGTCAGCAGTGTAAGAAAATACCTGGAAGAGATAAATGGTTATGTTAAAAATACTGCTATAATGATTCTTTCAATCAAAATAGCATGAAAAGAACAGATATGAAACACATAAACCACTATGCAAGTCCTTCCACACTTTATACAGTGGCATAATTTTGGCCAGTGAAGGCACTGTAGTAAGGCTTTAAATCTCTCTAGATAGGTCGGTAGATTGATCGATCGGTAGATCGATAGATAGGGTTTTCATGGCATGAGGCATTCAGAGATGGTCTGCCATTGCCTGCTTCTGTGTAGCAATCTTGAATTTCCCTTGTGGTCTCCCATCTAAATACTCACCAGGGTGAACTCTGCTTAACTTCTGAGACCTGACAAGATTGGGCTATTCAGGTCAGGGCATAATAAGGTGTACTACTGATTAATACTCACACAAACATCTCTCTCTGGGGAAATACAGTTTCCTTCTTGTTAAACAACAACAAATGCCCTGCTGGTCTCCTTTTTTGGGAAGAGGAACATAGACAGTACACTGTGCTAGTACCATAGGGTTGCCAAGTCCTATCTTCACCCCCAACAGGGGACTTTGGGTGGCATTTCTGGAGGGGGTGGGGCATCCCGACGTGATGATATCACGTTGGGGATGTCCCCCCGCCCACTCGCCAGGGGTGCCAGCTCCCTGCAGTTAAAGCTGCCCCTTTAATTGCAGGGAGCTGGCGTTTCCACACGCCTGATCGGTTGGCCTACAGCCATACTTCTCCCTCCTCTCTCTCAAGAGAGAAGGGAGAGGGGTGGCAGCGGGTGTTGGGGCTTGGGGGCGGGGCTTCCCCTGGCAGCCAGCTGGCTGCTGGCGGGTAGAAGCCCCCCAAAAGCAGGGGACCCCTGCCAAACCAGGGGGTTTGGCAACCCTCATAGTTCCAACCGGTTGTAACAGAACATAGGAAGAGAGAGCCTTTAAGGAATATGAGGTCCAGTTGCTTAGGGGGAAAGTGAGCAAGTTGTTCAGCACTGAGGGGCACCATCACAGGGTTATGCCCTGTTTTCAGCATACCGTGGTATTTAAGGCAGCTTACAAAATAAAACAATTAAAACTATGTATGTGGTACGTATGTTGTACCGTTTTAACCAGAACACAGAAGTGAATCATTTCAGAGGATGCATGTAGTCATGTGCCTCTTTTGGCAGAGAATGACATTCTCTTGTGCCTGAATGCCAGTGCCATACACTTCAGCAGGGCATCTGTATCAAAATGTCAAGTGTTGGGTTATTAATGCAGTTTGAATAGCCCTCCAAGGCAGTCCCTTAGAGAGTCCCATTACAGCAATCTAGCCTTGAAGTTAAGACAGATGGAATGGAAATTTTGGCATAAGATTTTAAATACATGCTGCAGAATTCTCACCAAATAATTAAAAGTCTACCATAAACTGCAGTTACTGCAATTAATTCAAAAATATCCATAGTGGCTGGAGAAGGCTGAATCCATCCATGTATTTTCATCATACCCAGCCATTAGAAAAATTACTATGAATTAACAGAACATTAAAAGAATCCCTAACTTTGGGCAAGGGTCATTGCAAGGATCAAGACAAACAAGGATATGTTTCAATCCAGCATGCGCTCCCTTGGGAAGTTTTAACCAATGGACATTTAATTGAGAATGTTACAAAATGCTCCACCATGTTCACAGGAAGGATAATTCAGTTTGGTAATCTCAATTCTCACACATGTTAATATATTTTTTGTGTTAATTATACTGGTGAGACTAACAGGTAAGGCACACGGGCTAAGGGACCTTTTCCATGGCAGCCCCCCAATTATGGAACAATCTCCCCAGGGAGGTGAACCTGGCCCCTTCATTGTTGACCTTCAAGAGGCAGTTGATGACAGTTTTACTCAGGACTGCATTTTGATTGATTTAGCTTGTGTTATTGGCAGTCCTATTTGGAGTTTTTAAACTGTGGCTTTTATGGGTTTTATATTTTTTTAAAGTAATGATTTATTTATATTGTAAGCTGCCTTGAGTTCTGCAAGGGTGAAAGGCAGCTAATAAATATTTTAAATAAATAAATTAATAAATATATGTATGTATATATATAAAATAAGGGTAGAGGATATGAGCCAGTAAATTTCCAGTTCAATTCTCACCTCAGCCATGAATTCACTGGGTGATCTTAGACAAGTAATTTTCAGTCAGTCCTTCATCTTGCAATACAGGGATAAGAATACTCATCTACCCTAGGGGCAATGTAAAAATTACTAAGGTAATATATGTGAAGAGCTTTGAAGTGTCTAAAAGTGCTATATAAATGGTCAGTGTTGTCATGATGATTACAGACATCAAAAATACTTTACTAGTTATTCATGGTCATTACTCATATTCATTTACTAGGTAAAACTGTTCAAAGAAAAATAATATGCATTAATGCAATTAAGGGAGGTGGGGTACATCTCTCAATCATCAAGAGATTTATTTCAGTGTAACTGTAGGGCTACTAATCTTCTGAATGCCATAGACATAAGTAAATCCATCATATATTGCAACAGAAATACAATCTAAATCAAAGTTGGACTAGTTTGCACAACAGAAAGGGATAAATCTCGCCTGAAGCCTTCTATTCTGTGATTTGGCCAAAATATTTCTAATAATATGCAATAATATGCAATAGCCCTTGAGTATAACCAGAACACTGTTCATATTTCCATGAGGCAAATTGATAAACCTGTTGGTTCTCCAAAGAAACATTTGAGGCTAAGTCATTGAATTGAAGGCAAACTTTGATGACTTTTCATATGCTCCACAAGCTGCTAATATCAAGATAAAGATGTATTTTTTTGGGGGGAAATAGACATTTCAAAACAAACTTCTGAATACTTTTAGAACAATAATATTACACTGATGGTACAAAACACATGATTTGTAATTTAGTAGATTTTTAAATTATGATACGGAATTAAAACAATATTTTTTCAATGCACATTGGATGGTCGCAGGGTACCGATTGGTCCAGTTGTGTGGGATACCTTTCAGCTTGTTGAGTCTGAGGATGTGAACAGGATTCTTGGGTATTTGAGACCTACCACTTGCTTGTATAACACTTGCTCCTCCTAGCCGCTTAAATCTGCCTAGGGATGCTGGCAGAATGGATCCAGGAAACATTAAATGCCTCGCTAATAGAGGGGGTGGTCATCCTTGCCTTGAAGCAGGCCTTGGTGTGCCCACTCCTAAAGAAACCTATTCTGGACCCTGGAGAATTGAATAACTACCATCCAGTCTTAAATGCACCACTCTTGAGCAAGGTGATTGCATAAGCGGTGCCTGGACAATTTAAGGGGTTCCTGAATGAAGCAGATTGTTTGGATATATTCCAAATAGGATCATGGCTATGGGACTGAAATGGCTTTGGGTCATCCTAGTGGATGACATTGCACTGGGAGAAGGATGGGGGAGTGCAACCCTACTCATTCTCTTGGATCTCTTGTTGGCAGAGTTTAAACATGCAAAGGAAGTGGAGCACTGACTGTTTAGAGAAAAATAAGGAGGTTTATTTAAAGAAGAACAAATTGTTATAGAACATAGAAGAGAGCCTTAACTTTCTAGCCTAACTGCTGTGAGAGAAAAAATAACAAGAAGGAAGCTCTTCAGGAGCAGGAAGTCTCCAGAAGAGCCAATCAGGAGATAGCAAGGACATAATTTGAAATTGTGGGCAGTCCCTAATCTAGCTATGCTAACTACTAGTCCTTCAGCTGTCTTCCGTAGGATGATCTTCAGATCTTCTTCATAAGGCTGCACTATAGACCTTGCATATTCCAAAACCTCTCAGTGGCTTTTGATACCATTCATCATGGTATCCTTCTGGACTGCTTTCAGGGCTCTGACGGAGGTGCACTGTCTTGAAGTGGTTTTGGTACTGCCTTAGAGGTAGGTTTCAGATTGTGGTGCTGGAGGACTGCTTTTGTGGTTCTTGGCCTCTGGCCTACGGGGTTCTGCAAGTTCCATCGTCGCCCAGGCTGTTCAATCTCTCTCTGCTGGGAGAGGTCATCCAGAGATTTGGGCTCAGTTTTTACAACAATATGCAGATGATACTCAGCTCTCTCTCACACTTCCAGCAAATCTCAGGGAGGCTATGGAAACTGTGAACAGGTGCCTGGAGGCAGGGTTGGAATGGTGTAACGTGGGAACGGTGGAAGGTGTAACAAACTGGAACCCAATCCCAACCAAACAGAAGTTCTACTGGTGGGGCAAGGATTTAATCAAGGAAATGGGATACCTTCTATTCTAGATGGGGCTGCCCTTCCCCTAAAGAAGCAGGCTCGTAGCTTGGGGTGCTCCTGGAGCCAGGCTTCTTGTTGGATAAAAAAGTGACAGTGCTGGCCAGGGGTGCCTTTCACCAGCTTGGGCTAGTAAACCAGCTACAACCTTTCTGGGACAACTATAAATTAAATAGATAGAATAAAAATAAAGAATACTACATACACTTCTAAGTATTTAACATAAAATTAAAAAGGTACAGACAATAAACGTAGGTTGCAACCAGCAGGAGACTGGGTGGGATAAGAATATGGGGGAGTGGCTGTCAGCAATGGTGTGACATCACTTCTGGGTTTTCCCCAGAAGTGATGTCAGTCTTTTCTAAGAATGGCCAAAAATGCTTATCATTTTACCACAGAGTTTCCAGTGTTTCCTAGAGAAGCACATCCCTTCTGGGTTTTTCCTGTAAGTGACATCACACCATTGCCAACTGCATTTACATTTTTATTTTCTTCTGCTAGCCACTGGAGTGCCAATGGGCAAGGCCCACTTCCTGCCCCCAGTGGTCACATGGCAACCCTATAGGAGGGGTTCTTGGGAGGTTTTGTCACACTTGCTAGCCAGCTTGCTCTTGTCCAGAGCTGTAGTAGCAGTGACTGGGTCAACAGGAAAGCTGCACGTTTGGGCAGGAAAGGAAGGGCTTTTCTTCCCCTGCCCAAGCCAGCTGGCTTGTATTCCTCCCAGACTGCAGTGGCAGAGCTCAGGAGGAAAGGAAGCTGGCACAGTATGGTCTGGCAGGAAGGAAAGGGCTTTTCTTTCTTTACAGGCCAGTAGATCTATTGGGGTCCTGGGCTATAGTACCGCTGGGCAGGACAGCAACTCTGCTGGCTTGTGCAGTGCCCTCCTGCCTCTGGTATTTCAAGGAGGTCTCCCATCCCAGTACTTGCCAGAGTTGACCCTGCTTAGCTTCCAAGATCTGATGAGATTAGGCTTGCCTGGGCTATCCAGGTCAGGGCATATATATCACTGGACTTTCAAAAGGTTTTTGACATGATACCTCACCAAAGGCTCCTAAGTAAAATTAACAGTCATGGGATGACAGGACAGGTTCTCTTATGGATTAAAAACTGGTTATATGACAGGCAGCAAAGAGCAGGAATCAATGGACAGTCCTCACAATGGAGGGAAGTAAGCATTGGGGTCCCACAAGGATCGGTATTGGGGCGGTACTATTTAATTTATTCATCAGAGATCTGGAACTGGGGGTGAGTATTGTAGTGGCCAAGATCACAGATGACACCAAATTATTCAGGATTATGAAAACTGAAGCTGACTGTGAAGAGCTCCAAGAGGACCTCCACAAACTGGGGGAGTGAGCGACAATGTGGCAAATTAAGTTCAGTGTTGGTAAGTGTAAGGTGATGCACACTGGGACAAAAAATCCCAACTTCGAGGATAACCTAATGGGGTCTGAACTTGTTGAGACTGAGAGGAAAAAAGAACTTAGGGCTGTGGTGGATAGCTCAATGAAAGTGTCAACCCAGTGTGCTGCAATGGTGAAAAAGAAAAACTCTATGTTAAAGATTGTTAAGAAAGGGATTGAGAATAAAACGGCCGATATTGTAAAACTCCTGTATAGATCTATGGTGCGGCCTCATTTGGAATACTGTGTATGGTTCTGGTCCCCGTATCACAAAAAAGACATTGCAGAGCTGGAAAAAGTGCAGAGGAGGGCAAACAAGATAATTAGGAGGTTGAAGCACCTTCCCTATGAGAAAAGGCTGAAGAATCTGTGATTTCTCAGTTTAGAAACAAGAGGACTGGGGGGGGGGGACGACAAGATAGAGGTTTATAAAATTATGTATGGGATGGAGAGACTCTCCCTTTCCCAAAATACTAAAATTTGAGGGTATCCAATGAAACTGATGGGCAGTAGGTTTAGGGCGGATAAAAGGAAATACTACTTTACACAGAGGGCGATTAAAATGTGGAATTCACTGCCAGAGGATGTCATGATGGGTATGACAGACCCCTTCTTCTTCTCTATGAGGCAGATTTTACTACCAAAATACTGTTCCCTTCTCTGACTGAGCAGCCTCTTAGTAGCATATTTGAATTATAGAATTATACATTTTGGCATGTCCCACCATGTGATAGAGAAGTAATTTGGCTTTTTGCCCACACCAGAGATTTAGGGTGATTTCCCACAATCGCTGCTCCGTGCTCACTCCTCCCTTTTGCCCCGATGGTATGTGTCAATTTCACACAAGCTGCTGCGTGGTCGCATTTCCCCCCGCAGCTTCGTGCGATTTCTCCCACGTCTACTCAATCCTCAAAAAACAAGATTGAGTAGACGCGGGGAAAATCGCACGAAGGTGCGGGGCAAAATGCGGCCGTGCAGCAGCTTGTGTGAAATTGACACGTACCATCTACAAATCAGAATATTTTGAACAGGAAACAGGGGCTCAGTTCTTGACTGTGAGAGGTTTGTTTGTCTTGGAGATTTCTTTCAGCAACCATATGTCTTATTAAAGTTTCATAAAACTATCTTAGTTTCCTGGAAGTTAGTACTTTCTTCCTGTATTTGAATACTTCCCTTGTGGGATTATAACTTACCCTTTTTTACTCTTTACGAGTCTAAGACTGTTTCCCTTTTCACACAAACCAGGGGTCCCTTCTGAGTTGAACCCTCTGAATAACTGGGTAAGAAATATCCTCCTCTTTTTAGGAGCGATAATTCTTTTCTGTTTGGCTAGACTGGCAGTTTTTAACCTACTGTCCAGACTCTTCTGTCAAACCTAAACACCAATTCTGGAGACAGTGAATAATCAGAATTCAGCTAGGGCTGACACTTAGACTTTAAGTTCTGATTTTTTAACTTTTCCTCAAATGTGTTGGTATACAGTAAGGGCAAGGAGTTGTGTCCCTTCACTTTTCAAATGAACTTGTCTGTTTCCCTCAGACTGACACACACACACTCTTCCTGATGGGCAACTGCCAAGCCGAAGTAAAAATGACAACTGACTCTCTCTGACAAGACTGACAAGACTTTTTAAAACTCTCCTCAGCTGGTGCTGACCAATCAGAGAGAAGAGGGTGCACGTAGGCAGCAGCCTGTCAATCAAACTGTGCTTTACAGTGAGGCATTAACTCCTAATCTCCCAGCTCTCTGAATATGATGTACTAAGCATCCTGCTTTTGGAGGTCAGTTCAGCACAATGGCCACAGGAATAAACAGCTTTAAAAGGGGATTAGATAGATTCATGGAGGACAAGTCTATTAATGGCTACTAGCCATAGTGACTGAGGAAAACTTCCACATTCAGAGACACTAGTCCTCTGAATCCCAGAGCCAGGAGGCAACATCAGGGGAAGGCCTCTATGCCCTGTTGTTGGCTGTCCAGAGGAACCGGTTGGCCACTGTGTGAGACAGGATGCTGGACTAGATGGACCACTGGTGTGATCCAGCAGGGCTCTTCTTATGTTCTTATTATCTCCCCAGGGAAAATTGTCTGTCCCTCTCATATTGCTATCTTCTGCCAGAGGGTGATTTTTTAATATATATATTTGGCACACACTCAGTGATCCCTCCTTCCTAACCAATCTTTTAATTACTCTTTTTGTTTTCTAAGTATTTAATTCTGTTTTAATTGTTTTAATGATGTAGGGCTGATTTTAATGCTTTTAAAATGTGGTTTTTATCATTTATGTGTTAAATCGTTAGCTGCCTTAGGCAGCTGCCAAGGGCAGAAATTTAAATTGTGTAAATGAATAAAAAGTAAGCACTGGGGTCCAGAAGCATCAGTATTGGGGCTGGTGCTACTTAATTTGTTCACAGATTATCTGGAATTGGAGGGGAGCAGTGTAGTGGCCAAGACAGCAGATGACACAGAATTATTTAGGATTGACCAAAGCCAACTGTGAAGAGCTCCAGGAGGCTTTCCATAAATTGCATGAGTGGGCAACAATATGGCAAATGAAGTCCAATGTACATAAGTGTAAAGTGATATATATTGGAACAAAAATATCCCAACTTTGAGTATACTCTAATGGGGTTTGAATCTGCTGGGACTGAGAGGGAAGTGACCATGAGGTCATAGTGGATAGCTCAAAGAAAATGTCAACCCAGTGTGCCACAGGAGTAAAAAAGGCAAATTCTATGCTGGGGATAATTAGGAAGGAATTAAAGATAAAGCAGTCGATATTATAATACATCTATGGTGTGGCCTCATTTGGAATACTGTCAGCAGTTCTGGTCATCATGTCTTAAAAAGGACATTGCAGGGCTGGAAAAAGCACAGAACAGGGCACCCAAGATGATTAAGGGGTTGAAGCACCTTTCCTATGAAGAAAAGTTGAGGAGTCTGGGAATTTTCAGTTTAGTAAAGAGATGAGTAAAGGGAACACGCCAAAGGTTTATAACATTGTGCATGTGGAGTGGACAGAAAGAACTAAAATCTGGAATTTGCTGTCAGAGGATGTAGTGATAGCCATGGGCATAAACAGATTCATGGTGGATAGGTCCATCAGTGCTGCCTAGCTGTGATGGTTATCAGAAAAATTCCCAAAACAAGAATTGTGTAATAAAAATGTATACCTTTTATTACATATCTTTGGTTTTGCACGAATGTGACACTTTGGAGATTTTCTGTATTTTTCTTTAGAAAGATAAGAATTTTAGTATTTGATATAATAAAAATGTATACCTTTTATTACATATATTTGGTTTTGGACGAATGTGGAGCTTTTCTGTATTTTTCTTTAGAAAGATAGGAATTTTAGTATTTGATTCTCTTTCAGAAATTGTCACCCATGGAATTAGCTTTGACATGGTTTTTGAATTTTGGAAACTGGCCTCATAGAAAACTGAGATAATTAATATTGAAATACCACATGGTTATGCATCAGCACAAGCAATTACAAATGTCTTACTTCATTCTAGGTTGATTACTATGGAAACTCAAATGCAAAATGTCATAAAATAGACACAAGGTTAAGAAAAACATGGTTTAGCAAACACAGAAGAGAATATATGAAGTGTTTTGAAATGAAAATGCAGTAACCCTGGAGTGTGCAGGTGTATATGATTTTGTAGATATCAGGCTGCAAAAATTACATTAGTCCTCCATATTTGGAATCAAGCATTATTCCATCATGATTCACCAGTAACAATTTAGTGTGAAATGGGCAACAGAAAATAAAGTTGCTTGGGAGAGCAAGATGTCTAGCACTGTCCTAGCACCAGCATCTTATACGTTAGCCCAAGCATCATGTAGTAACAAAAGATTAGAAGTGGATCTTATGTCGAAAGGTGGGTCACAGCCCAAAAAAAAGCTGAAGGCTCCTGGTATAAAGCAACCTACTGTGGCTGCCATTTTAATTATTTACAAGACTCCCAATTATTCTAAGTTCACCTCTCAATTGATTTAAAGCATTCTAATCAAAGCTACAAGGAAAGCGCTTTCTTCTAATTGTTGAAGGCAACCTTTCGCCAATTAATTGTTGAAAGCAGCCTTTGGCAAATTGAACCTGATTGCATTACCAATTAGAGAATGCATGCAAATCATACTAAGTTGCCAATTAGGGTGCCTTGGAAAGGAAAAATAGTAAAGGCAGAGTTAAGTATGTTTTATTTCTTCCTATTCCAATCTTTAGTTGCAATACCCTAGAGTTTTTCACAAACACTTTGCATATATGCTCAAACTACAGTTGCCAGGTCAACCATCAAGGGCCTTACTGGGTGGTGAAGGCTCTCGCTGATGGCACACTGATGTTGCTTCTTGTGTTCCCCCATGAAACCATAGAATTTTGCCCAAATGCCAGAGCATCTTTGGCATTCCCCAGACACAATGCTGATATCTCCCCTATTTTGGCACCTTCCCCCTGTCCGCATTCACTTGCTGCAATAAGACCTTAGCTGGTAATGAGTTTGATCTATTTGACAGTTCTAGGAAGTCATCTCAACAGGAATGAACTGGTTCTGTCCTGTTCTGTCTTGTACTGTGCAACCAAGTCAGAGTGACTAAGCAGTCTTTATCTGATTGGCTAATATGTATATATACGTGTTCATGCATTGTACAGTTATCTTCCTTCTGATGAACCTGTGTATTGCGAAGCACTCTGTCGGTGCGTATAATGATATAAATGCTTGTGTAAATAAATATATAAATAGTTTTACACAAGACTGTTTGGACTATTACTTCGCTGGATACTTCTAGCAACCCCAATACCACTGGCGTGGGCAGGCACACTACACTAACACACACACCCGAATGACAGTGGGGAGTGTTTGCTGGGGGAAGGGGATCCTCCACCCCCAGCAGGGGTCCCATAACCTTAGCCCAAACACAAAATGCACGTATGTAAAATGAAAGGCCTTTTTAACACTGCAGAAGAAATGCTACAGACATGCTACGTTTTTTCATGTATCAGACCTTTAGAATATTCTTTTATTCTGCGCCCAAGTTACTTGGGCTTTGAGCACAAGAAAGTTGGGCAGAGAGAAAGGGCTAAACATGAGAGGTGCACACAGTTCATTCTTCCAAGCATCCTATATTCTTATCTGTGTGAGCACAATGGGGATAGGAAGCAGAAATGAGCTCCACTGAGCATTCTCAGCTTTGCCCACACACAAGTACTATGCCTGTGGTGTGAATGGATTCTGTCCAATGCTCCCTCTAAGCTGTGGAGTCTAGTGAGCAAAAATTCTACTTTGTGAGCTACTGGCATTAAAGTTGTGAGTGAGTGATTTGGCTACTGCATAAATTAGTTTGCTCTGGAGCCATCCTTCCTGAGCTAAGACAAAAATGTGTGAGCCAGAGGCTAACAAACTGTGAGCTAGCTCACACTTACTCAGCTGAGAGGGAACACTGATCATGTCCAACGTATTTTTCCTACGGATTCTTCATTTATCTTTCCTTACTTCAAAATCTCTCTTGCACCATTAGCATATGCTGAATTAGCTATGTTGTCATTACTAATACTATTTCTTTTGATGTAGAAATAATGGTGCATATACAGTGCAGCATGTTAAGGCACTGGTCCACTTTGCAATGTTTTATTTTATTTTTCACATCATTTGATAAAGAGAAAATTCTGTCATTCAAGATTTTTTCAGTTGCTAAGGAGGCCCAGTGGCACATGTTCCTTTTTCTCCAATAAAAACAATCAGAATGCAGAACTGACCAAAAGTTACTGCAGGACACTGAACCTACCATCCACAAGGACTCCTGGAGCCACCACTCTATTGAAGATAAATTGTTCAGAGGGTGATTATAAAGGTCAAAATAGTTAAGGTCTACAGTTAAGGAGAAGCTGAACAAACAAAGTCCATGTAAGACTTCAAAATATAAAAGGATATAGGGTGGAAGAAGACAGCAGGGAAGCTTTTACATTTTGCTCACACTATTTTTATTCCTAGATTTACCTTGTTCAGATTACAGAGCAGTAATAGCAACCATGCCCTTCTGAAGGACAACAAAAAGGATTAAAACTGGCAAAAACTGAAACTGACCAGGCAGGTTAAATTCAGTGATTTCTTTTCTGCCTCCAGTTCTGCACTAATCAAGGCAATACAAACTTCTAGTAAGTTTCAAGCTCTCTGCAGCCCTAAACAAATCACTCTCTAGTAAAGTATATGTGCCAGATTTATTCCAGTTTAAAACCACCTAAGTCAATAGGCTTAAGGCAGGGGTAACTCTATTTAGGATTACACTATTAGGATTAGGATACACCATTAAACGTCTAATGATTTTTTACATCTCACACTCAATTTCAAACCAGCTACCTTGATTCAGTTCTGGAATTCATGAAAGCAAAAACCACAGCCACAATCCTATGTCAAGTTTAGGGTACCTCCTCTTAGTTTTGTAAAGCAATTTTGTTATATGTGCAAGCTGAAATAAAACTCACTTCCTTTTAAATAGCACTCACATGAGCATTCTGATGCAGGTGGGAATATGACTTCCACCAAGAAAGGAAAAGATAATCAGGGAAACATGGGAAGAATAGAGAGCTGCAGCAGGAGCTCTCGTGCCAATCCCAAAATTATAGATATACTCTATAAATAATCAGGAGGCCAACAGAGTGCAAGACAAGGCACAATGGAAGATTTATGGCATGGGGAAGATCCAACCAGTCCCAGTATAAGGAAGGAGGAGAATAAATTGCTCACTGTCTTCAACTGGAGCCAGGATGTTGCAATTATCTTAAATTACAAGGCAAAGAGATTTATGTATAATGTTGGAAAAAAGCTCTCCTAATTAATCTCTAAAGAGGTGTTAGCAACAGGAGAAGCTACAAGTAG
>NW_015172560.1:223520-229796 GCF_001447785.1 Gekko japonicus | reverse complement strand
GAAGACATCCCATACGGTCCCTTTCAAACGCATGATTCCATCCTGTCAGGAATTCACAGAAAACTCACTGACATTTTGAAAAGCAATCCTAAATACAGAAAGGACATAACATCTGTCCCACTTCATTTCAAAAGCTTATAGAGGGCAACAATATCCACAAGAGCAAATTAAATCTGTTGAACTACAACAACATCTCTCATATATAATTATGTTTTGGTCATGGACTCTCCTGAACATTCCACACGGCGCCCACAGCCCTTGGCTCCATGATCTGTCACTATTGCCTGGGTCTCACCTCCAATATTCTAAACAGTTTGCTGTTGCTCTCCCCCCAATAGCCAGTTGGAACACAGAGGTCATTTGCATATGCGGCCTGACTGGCCTTTGCCGCTAACATTCTAAATAGTTTGCTGTTGCTGTGAGAGTCACTGAATATGTCCTGAGGTAAAATAAATGCCCCAAAATCCCTGTGGGGCCTGGAGATCTCCCAAAAATCACTGTGTTCCCCAGCCACAGCACATCATTTCCCCTACAGAAAATTTCCCAGCTATTACAACTGATGTCCAGATCACCAAGATCAGTTCTCCTGGAGACAATGGCTTCTTTGGGCAGTGGACTCTATGGCATTATACCCTGCTGAAGTCCCTCCCCATCCCAAACCCTGCCCTCCCCAGGCTCTACCCCTCAAATCTACAGGTATTTCCCAACCCAAAGTTGGCAACCATGTAATTTGCTATGGAACCACTTTCCAGACTCTGGGAACCCAGAAAACATGGCATAAGAGGATGTGCTTTTCTACCTTAGCTGCCACTGCATAGCCCCAAAGTAACATAAGCCAACCTCCAGGCAGCACCTGGAGATCTCCAGCTATTGAAACTGATGTCCAGATGACCAAGATCAGTTCTCCTTGAGACAATGGCTGCTTTGGGCAGTGGACTCTATGGCATTATACCCTGCTGAGATCCCTCCTCACCCCAAACCCTGCCCTCCCCAGGCTCTACTCCTCAAACCTACAGGTATTTCCCAACCCAGAGTTGTCAATCCTGTAACTGGCTATGGAACTGTTTTCCAGACTTTGGGAGCCCAGAAGACATGGCATAGGAGGATGTGCTTTTCTACGTTAGCTGCCACTACATAGCCCCAAATTAACATAAACCGACCTCCAGGCAGCACCTGGAGATCTCCAGCTATTACAACTGATGTCCAGATAACCAAGATCAGTTCTCCTGGAGACAATGGCTACTTTGGCCAGTGGACTTTATGGCATTATACCCTGCTGAGGTCCCTCCCCACCTCTTCCCTCCCCAGGCTCTATCCCTCAAATCTACAGGTATTTCCCAACCCAGAGTTGGTAACCCTGTAACTGGCTATGGAACCGCTTTCCATACCCTTGGAACCCAGAAGACATGGCACAGGAGGAGGTGGTTTTCTACCTTAGCTGCCACTGTATAGCTCCAAATCAACATAAGTCAGGGGTGGAGGGAACCATACCTGTTACCATGAGGCTGTCCTACCATACTACCCACTTTGGGCAGCAAAATGACTTGAGACAGCCCTGCCTTATAGCTAAGCAGAAGGAAATAAACATGGCTTGCCTCCCTCTATTTTCCCTTTCCCTCTGCTGCCCCACCAGCCACAGCTGGGACACTCATCTGGAGCTTCCTTCTAGAGCTCGTTGTATTTCTTCCCATAACAGGCCTTACTCCTAGTCTTTAATAAACACCGTCTAGCTCAATTTCCTGTACGGTACTCTGTGTTGACTCTTAGAAATATTCAGTACATCTGAGGGCTGGTGTGGTGTAGTGGTTAGAGTGTAGGACTATGATCTGGGATGACCATGTATAAATCCCTCACTCAGCCATGGAAGCCCACCAGGTGACCTTGGACTTGTAACAATCTCTCAGCCAATGTTCCCTCTAAGCTGTGGAGTCTTGTGAGCAAAAATTCTTCTTTGTGAGCTGCTGGCATTAAAGTTGTGAGTGAGCAATTTGGCTGCTGCATAAATTAGTGTGCTCTGGAGCCATCCTTCCTGAGCTGAGACAAAAATGTGTGAGCCGGAGGCTAAAAAACTGTGAGCTAGCTCACACTAACTCAGCTTAGAGGGAACAGTGCTCTCAGCCTAACCTACCCTCACAAGGTTGTTGTTGTGATGAGAAAATGATATGAAAAGCTGCTATACTGAAATTGTAATGACAGAGATATTTTTTTTACCTGGTTTCCTCCCATGCCATGACAGTTGAATATTCCAACCTTTTCATTTTCTTTGCGCCCCATGTTATCCAAGCACTGATTGGTCTCAACATTTCTGATCTAGGGGGAAATAAATAAAGACAGCCAGGAAAATCAAATTATAAAAATGGTTAAAGATTTAGTAAAACAAAACTAGCAATACAGATGGCAATGGACTGATTTGATTGATTGATTGATTGACTGATTGATATGCTGCCTCTCCAGAGGCCTCCTCAAAGTGACTTACAAATAAAAGCACTGTAAATTACCAACATATGAAAAATATTTTTTTTAAATTGCCATTTAAAAAACCAAGCCATATTTTGAAAGAAAGAAAAAACCAAGATTGTACACAGTCCTGAAATGATGGAGGTTACATGTCTTCATGTACAAAAGGAATCACATTTAGGACATATACTGGAAAACATATTCTGGATCAACTATGTGGTACCACTTTACCATGGTATCAATATCTTCAACTAAAGCACTTATTAGATTCTGTTCCATTTCATAACATCAACAAAAAGCCACTTTCAGCTTTTGAAAATCTTCTCACAAATGGCAACACCGCACATAGAGGTTTAATCTCAACCATTTACAATTTACTAATTCAAAATGAAAATTCTGAACTGTTTACATATCAAAAAAGATGGGAGCAAGACTGTAAAACTAAATTTACAGAAAAACAATGGCATAATATTTGGAACTCCTTTCCTCTTCAGGCAAAGGCTATAAATATCAAAATGCAATCTTTTAAGATTCTCACTCGCTGCTACTGGTCCACCCCTTCAGCTACATCACAACTCCACTCTAAGTCCTAAATGCTGTTGGTGGGAATGTAAATATATAGCTCAATTTTGGGACTCAGACATTTTTAAAATAACAGGGATATTTCTCCCAAAGCAACCAGATTTTTGTTTGTTATTATTATGGCCCAAGGGTAATTTCCCTCAGTCAATTAAAACCTTAATAGAATTTCTTTTAGCTGCAGCAAGGGCTGCTATAGCTACAAAATGGAAAAATAGATTACCCACTTTGGTTTACCACCATCTGGAGATTTTATGTTATGGAAAAAATCTCTTATCATAATCACCAGAATGTATCCTCTGACTTTAATTCTAACTTTCCTGCAGTTTGGCTACCAATGTTATCTTAGATGGTATCGATAGGAGAAGTTGACCTGTTACAGTTGTAATTGATTTGTTATATTCAAGTTACATAGTGTACCTTTTAATGTTATTGCTACATATTTTAATGTTTCTCAGTTTTATTTGTTATGTTTTGGTTGTATAGTTGCACTTTTACTATGACATGCTGTATTTATGTTTTGTTGTTTATAATTTAGTTATTAAAAAAAGGAATCACATTTATTTATTTCTATTTATTTCTTTACTTTCAATTTATATTCCGCCTTGCTGGTGCAAACTGGCTCAAGGTGGCTTACACAAGTTAAAATGCAGTAAAACCAATAAATACAATAAAATTACAATAAGAAAAATTACATAAAACGCTCATATAAACCGATGGTCCGATGGGGAGAGGCCATGTCCGGCATTGTTACGTAGGGCTGTAGTATGTTCAGTTTTACAAAGGTTCTCAGTGGTGGCTCCTAATCGAAGGCCTGGTGGAAGAGCTCTGTTTTACAGGCCCTGTGGAACCTGATGTCCTCCAGGAGCTCATTCCACCAGTGTGGAGCCACCACTGAACAAGCTCCAGCCCTTGTAATGGCCAATCTGGCATATTTCGGGCAGGGAGAGTCAGGCGATTTTGTGTTCCTGACCTCAGTGCTCTCTGGGGCACATATGGGGAAAGGCAGTCCCTCAGGTAGGCAGGCCCCCGACCATATAGAGCTTTAAGGGTCAAAGCCAGCACCCTGAACTGGTATGCTGTTGGCAGCCAGTGCAATGCCTTCAGCACAGGCTGGATGTGATCTTGTATGAAGACACACATCAACAACCTGGCTGCCGCATTTTGCACCAGCTGCAGCTTCTGGATTTGGGGCAAGGGCAGCCCCATGTAGAGAGCGTTACAATAGTCTAACCTCGAGGTGACCATAGCATGGATCACTATTGCCAGGTCATTGCGTTAGAGGAAGGGAACCAACTGCCTAATCAGCCACAGATGATAAAAGGCTGACATGGCAGTGGCTGCTACCTGGGCCTCCATTGTTAAGGAGGCATCCAGGAGCACTCCCAGACTCCTGACCCTCGGCGCTGGCACCAATGGCGCCCCATCGAAGGTTGGTAGTGGGATCCCTACCCCTGAACTGCTCCGACTCGGGCACAGGACCTCCGTCTTTGTTGGATTCAATTTCAATTGGCTCAGGCTAAGCCAGTCCGCCATGTCTTGAAGCGCCCGCTCCAGTTCATCTGGGGTAGAGTTAGACTGACCGCCCAACAACACATATAGCTGGGTGTCATCTGCGTATTGGTGACACCCAAGCCTGTGCCTCCGGGCAATCTGGGCAAGGGGGCACATGTAGATGTTGAATAAGATGGTCATTTAAGGCCATCATGTCCAGACACAAGTAAAGATTTGCTTTGAGAAAATGAGTTTGTAACCACAGATGTAGGCTAATTTTAATATGATTTTTGCAAAGAAAATTCAGTTAACTTCAGTAGTTTGCTCTCACCCAGTGATACAAGGAGATACAAGATCACTCTCCTGAAGAAAGGCTCCAAAAGACAAGGGAGACACTAGTATTGCAAATACAAAACAATTAGTGCACCTGTATTATCTGAATGGATTTTTTTTCCCAGAGGAGGACCTTGTATGTACGAACATATGAAATAAATATATGTTGTTGGAGAACACTGTGTTACAACTATTAAGTTAAATCAGAGGTTGTAAACCTTTTGAACCTCTTTAATGAAGGGTAAGGGGGAGAGATTATTTTGGGCATAGTGGTCATGGTGGCACTGCATTTTTCCTCCCGTGAGTTTAGAAGAGAAAAGTCATGCCCATGATGTTCTAGCAACTGAGAGGTTTCTCCTTCCCTGCCAAATGCATGTAGCCTCTTCTTGGTTGGTAGTTAACATTCCCAGGAGGAATACTTGCAAAATACATCCAGAATCTAGAACAGGGAAGGACAATGTGGGCCAGGACACCCTTGCAAGCTGTTTCTTCCTTGCTGGCATCTTGCTCTTGGTCAAATGATATCACCCCAGAGGTGTCCTCCATTTGTCCACAGGCCAGACCATGTGTTACTTTTTGCCAAATGGCTAGACATTTCTGCAACAAGTATAGTTTCTTACGCGGACCCTGGCATTGTGAGGAAAGTTCCCACAACAGTGATGCATGCTTCGGAAATATCTAGTACTGGTATGGACAAGAAGAACATCATGGCATGATATGGATAGTCAGATGGAAAAACCCGTTATTTGGAAATGGCAAGTTATGAAGGCTGAGTTGTCCCTAGAAGAATGGGTTGCCCCCTCCCACTTAGATGTTCAAGAGATGTCAGTCCTACTGTCAACCCAATCCTACATAGTTTAGCTTTCGTTGCTGTGGTGCAAACAGCAGCTCATGCTATAGCAGCTGCAGCTCCACTCATTATTTAGAATCATAGAATCACAGAGTTTGAAGGGGCCATACAGGCCATTCTAGTCCAACCCCCTGCTCTGTGCAGGATCAGCCTAAAGCACCCCTGACAAATGTTTGTCCAGCTGCTGCTTAAAGACTATTAGTCAGGGGAGCTCGCCACCTCCCTAGGTAGCTTTCACTGTTGAACAGCTCTTACTGTAAAAATGATTCCCCTAATAGCCAGCCAGTACCTTCCCGCCCTTAATTTAAACCCATTATTGCAAGGCCTATCCTTTGCTGCAAACAGGAACAGCTCCCTTCCATCCTCTAAGTGACAGCCCTTCAAATACCTCCTGTTCTCCAGACTGAACATTCCCAAGTCCCTCAGCCTTTCCTCACAGGCCTTGGTCTCCAGGCTCCAGGCCCCCAATCATCCTCATCACTCTCCTCTGTACCTGCTCCATTCTGTCCACACCCTTTTTGAAGTGAGGTCTCCAGAACTGCACACAATATTCCACAGCTTGA
>NW_015172560.1:185239-223291 GCF_001447785.1 Gekko japonicus | reverse complement strand
TGAAGTTCAGAGACAGTTCTTACCACTATACCATGATTTGCTTATTAGGTTTAAAATAGATGAGCTTCATTAGGCTACTTAAAGACTTCTTTCCATCCAATTTCATGGTTTTGAACACTTGGATTAAAATTATTCACTGTGCTTCCAAATGCCAAACAGCTAAAACAATCAATCAGTTTCCGCATGATCACTTTAAGGCTTGAGCAGAGGACCCAGATTATCTGATTTCTTATCATGGTTTTAACAGAGACGTAAATTAATAGAGATATTCCAATACGGTGGAAATAATGTGCACCTCTCTTCCCAGCATCCCCTGACTGCACAATGCACCTCATTTGAGTCTATGGCATGGCAAATGGTGCTAGCATGGCACTTTTATATAAAACATTTTGATGCTGCCTTTCCACCCAAATAGAGTCCCGAAAACATTTGAACATTAAAACAGCATTTAAAATAATCTGATATATATATCTAAAAGCCCCAACATATTGGCACTTTCCAGCTCTCCCATTGGCTGTGCTGTGCGTTCCATTAGCCATTGGCCCAACAACTGCCACTCAAGAGTACTCATGTGTCATTGGCTGGGTGCTAGATCTGCTCCTCTCCCCAACCCACTGCCATTCCCTATCTGAATAAACTGCCAAAACTGCTTTGTGGCTCACTTTCACCTCAGTGGCTGTTGCTAGGAAACCAAGCTTGGTTCGGTCAGTAAAAAGGTGGAGACAGGAGGCCCTTTCCAGGCCTACTTTGACCTTTGGGGGGGGAACTCATTGGGGCCAGTCCTGACTAGGATTGCCAGCTTGAGGTTTGGAAATTTTGGAGATTTTGTGGTGGAGTCTATGGAAGCCAGAGTGTGGGGAGGGGAGAGGCTGCAGCTGAAGAGAATGTCATAGAGTCCATGCACCAAAGCAGTTATTTTCTCCAGGGGGAGATAAATCTGTTTTCTGGAGTTCAGTTGTGATACCAGGTGATACCACAGCCAGTGTAGCGTAGCAGTTAGCGCTTCACAGCAGGGTCTGCCAGACCCAGGTTCTTGCTGTGGACCAGTCACAGACTTTTAGTCTAACCCACCTCAAAGGGTTGTTGTGCAGATGAAAAGGGGGAGAGGAGAATGATGTGAGCTGCTTTAGTCCCCCCTGTGGAGAAAGGCCATACTCTTCCTAGGTAGAGGCTGCAGGGAGGGGGGAGGAGATGGAAACCTGAAGCCAGAGGAGCAGATAATGGTACATTGATGGTTGGCTGGGAAGGAGAGGGTTGCCAATTCCAGGTTGGAAAGTTCCTGGAGTTTTGAGGGCTGGAGTCGGGAGAGGGTGGGGTTTGAGGAGGGGTGGGACCTCAGACAGGTACAATGCCATAGACTCCACCCTCCAACCAGCCATTTCCTCTTGGGGAACCATTGTTGCCAGTCTCCAGGTGAGGGCTGGAAATCACACAGAATAACAACTGCTCTTCAGGTGGCAGAGATCAGTCCCCCTGGAGAAAAAAGTGGACTGGACAGCAGTCAGAGAAACTGAAAGCTGAGCTAAGGCCAGGGAGCTGTAAAAATGTGGAGCCTGCAGCTGCAGCTCTGATCAGAAGTTGCCACAGTGTGGTGCACGGGGATCGCCTTATTCCTAGTATATATAAAATAATTCAATAAAAATATAAACACACAATACCAAACCTAGGTAGGAGAGCCAATAATAGTTATCAGGATTATGACAAATAAAACAAAAATGGCTTCATCTGCTGATAGAAGACAATAATCCAGGGACATAGACAATCCTCCCTGGGGAGGGAATTCCAAAGTTTTTATGCCATGACTAAGAAGGCCTTTACTTGGGCTGCCCACCCATGTAGCCTCAGGTGACGGGGCACCCAAAGCAAGGCCTCCAAAACTGACTGGAGTGGATGAGTAGGTTCAGGCAAGGGAAGGTGGTTTGCTGGCCCTAAACCATATGGGGCTTTAAAAGGCTGATACCAGCACTTTGAATTGAGCCTGGAAGCAAATTGAAACAGGACGCCAATATCTGAAGCCGCGGAAGGAAGCCGGATGACAACTAGCCCGGGGTGCTGGTAGGCAGTCACCATCCTGTAGACAATGTGGCCCTAGTCAGGTTAATTGGTTGGTTAGAACCACTATGTAAACCGCCCAGAGACCCTTTGGGGTCAGGGCGGTATATAAGCCGAAGGTATAAATAAATAAATAAACCCAGCAGGCCGAAAGCTGTTAACAGCTATGCGAGTAGGAAAATGGGTACCTACCCTTAGAAGGGTAGGGGGCACCTGCCTCTAATGAGAAGTGTGGAGCGTGGAGGTGGCGCAGTCAACGCAGACGGTGGCGGAATTACCAGTGGTAATGGCGGCGACGGAACATCTGGCGGCCGAGCAATCCCTGGCGACGAGGAGACCGCAGCACGAACCGAGCGATCCCTGGTGGCAACGGGACCATCCTGCAGCCAGCAACGGCGGAAGGCGAGAGACTGGGGGCGTCCGATGACGCGCGGCACCAGGACGAGGCGGAGCCTGATCGGACAGAGCCTTGGACCAGGAAGCAGGCGTCGATTCGGGCGCCTGCGCGGTCCCACCGATCGACCAAATGGCAGTCGCCGGAAAGAAGTGCCAGGAGGGATCGCCGAGAAAGAAATAGCCACACCGGAGAACACCATCACTGAAGCCCTCCAACTTAGGGTGCTGGTAGGCTTCCCTCCCCTTTATGTGTGGCCCAAGTTAGGGATAGACGGGTTATTAGAACCACTACAGTGTAAACCGCCCAGAGACCCCTAGGGGTGTGGGTGGTATAGTAAATCGAAAGTTAAATAAATTAAATAAATAAATAAATAAATAAAACTGGTATAGATGGAACAAGACTAGAGTGGTGATATGGTCCCTATGACCCCCTCCAATCAGCACTGTGCCCACAGGATTTTGTACCAACTGTAGCTTCCGGGAAGTTTTCAAGGGCATCCACGCACAGTGCATTTCAGTAATCTAATGTAGATTGTGCATGGTAGTGGCAAAATCTTTCCTGCCCAAGAAAGGCACAGCTGGTGAAAGGTACCACTGGCCACCTAATTATCCAACAGCACCCCCAAACTATGAACCTCCATCCCCCAAAGCAGCCATTTTCTCCAGGGGAACTGATCTCTGTCATCTGGAAAGCAGCTGTAATTCTGGGTAATCTCCAGCCATCACCGGGAAGTTGGCAACAGTAGTTCCCAAGGAGGAACTGGCTGCTTTGGAGGGTGGAATCTATGGCATTATTCCTGTCTGATGTCCCACCCCTCCTCAAACCCCACCCTCAAGTCTCCAGGAATTTCCCAACCAGGAGCTGGCAAACCTATCTCCTTCCAATCTAATCTACCTTTATCTGCCATTCTCTCTTCAGCTTTCTGTCTCCACCCCCTCCCCTGCAGCCTTTATCTAGGAAAACTACAATCTTTCTCCACAGTGTGGACCAAACTGGCTTACATTATCCTCTCCTTCTTATCTGTACAACAACCCTGTGAGGTAAGTTAGGCTGAAAGTATGTGACTGGTCCAAAATCATGCAATAAGCTTTCACAGCAAGAAGCTCTAACTGCTACACTACACTGGTTTTCAAAGGATGGCTGCTGTTGAACAGTAGCAAGCAGCCAAGCCAAGCCAAGCCAAGCAGTGATGCAAGCCAGGTGGTTATCAAGTCACGCAGAGGATGTTGCCAGGCCTACAGTTGCCAGCCTCCAGGTGGGACCTGGAGACCCCCACAATTACATGAAGACAACAGAGATCTGTCCTCCTGGAGATAATGGCTGCCTTGGAGGGCATATCCAGCTGAGGCCTCTCCTGTCCCCAAACTCTGCCCTCAGCCTCAATCACAAAATCTCTAGGAATTTCCAAAACTGGAGTGGGAAACCCTTGCCAGGCCTGGCTCCAACAATTCCTCCCTCAAAGGCCAAAATAGGCCTGGAAAGGGCCCTCCCCTCTCCTCCTGTCTTTTACTGACAGAACCAAGCTTGGAATACTGTGGTTGCCTAGCAACAGCCACTGAGGGAATCCATTTTTTAAAGTAACAGGTGCTCCTTTTTTCATTTTTGTTTTTTAAAGCTGTCCAGAGGTTTTTATTGTTTTGTTTTTATTTGTTTGTTTTATTAGATTTCACATTTTCCTGCAAACCTAGGGCCCTTTTCAGGTTTGTAGTAAGATCTGTTTTGCCTGTTCACAGCTTCAGTCATCAGATTTTAGTATCCAAAGACATCCCAACTTCATTATTAGAAGATAAGATATTAAAGGGGCATCTCAACTATTAGGTCTAAATGTAAGACAGGTGGGAAAGTAATTCATAAAAAATAATTGAATCATATAGTAATGTGCAATCTGGATGTTTTATTCAATGCAAAAATTTGGCTCCAGGGTGGGGAACTGAAGAAAGATTTGACACTGTGATGCCAGATTACGGTCTCACAAAGCGTACAGATTTATTAAACATTATTTTTTAATATAAATTAATGTTACCATCTGTACTAATACACATTTCACCATGAAACTTGAAGACTGGGATATTGGTTTTAAGATTCATGTTTTTAAACATTCTGGAATAGCCAAAGATACCTTGACAAAGCATTGAGTGGAAAGTTTTTATTACTATTCTACACTTATACTTAGCTGTTTGGTACTGTAGGAGTTATTAGAAGGAAAAACCCAGTGGAAAAGACTAGATTCCTTTGAAGCATCTTCTATGGTTTAAAGCAGGGGTCCTCCTCAGTGACACTTTTTCTGGCACCCACTAAATGTTTTTAGAAAGTCAGCAGGGTCAGATGTGGCTTTTGCCCAGAAAGGCTTCTGATTGGCCACTGGACATCTGATTGCACAGATTTTTCAAAATGTTTCTTTGGTAGCAGCTTCCAGCAAAGCAGAAGGATTCTCACTATGTGACTGAAGGTAAGCTCTGTGTATGCAAGAAAATATTTTAAAACAGTGTTCCTTTTAAAAGGCATCCAGCTAAACAGAACTTCTGCTTGAAATGTTGAAGAGCTCCTATTAGAGTTATGCATGATCTCACTCCTTGATACTCTGTGACTGGCTCTGCCTGCTGTGGCAGCCATGTTGTGGCTGGCTCCAACTCCTATGGCAGCTATTTTGTGGTTGCACCCACCACCCAGCAGGCTTAAAAATATTGGAAACCTGTGGCTTAGAAGGAAAAAGATGACATTAGATAGGCAGTAAAATGCTATCCTAATGGTTAGCCTTCTAAAAATTTGGAATACATTTAAATCTCATTCACAGGGTTGCCAGATCCTTTTTAGTTCCTGGTGGGGGACTTTGGGGGGTGTTCCTGGAGGGGGCGGGATGTCCCCAACACAATGACATCACACATAAGTGACATCATCACATTGGGGACTGGTGCCCTCCCACCTGTACTCCAAGTGGCAAATTCACTGCTAGGAGTTCAAGTCCCCCCTCCTCCACTCCTTGCTCAAAGCATTTAAAGACACCCTTTAAATGCTTTGAGCAAGAAGGGGAGCGCACCTGAACTCCAAGTGGCAAATTTGCCACTTAGAGTAGAGGTGTGTGCGGCCCCCCATTTCTTGCCCAAAGCATTTAAAGGGTTGCTTTAAATGCTTTGGGCAAGAAGTGTGTGTGTGCATGTGCACCTGAACTCCAAGTGGCGAATTCACTGATTGGAGATCAGGTGTGCAGCTGGCAGACACCTCCTCCCTCCCCTCCTGCAAGATTTAAAGGGCCCTCCAGCTGGTCAGAAAGTGATGTGCTTCTGCCGATTAGCTGGAGGGCTTTTCAAACCTCACAGGAGTGGAGGGAGAGGGGCAGCTGTTGGTGGCCACTGTTGGGGATAGGGTTTAGGGGCAGGGCTTTCCCTGCCAGCCAGCTGGCTGGCAATGGACAGGAGCCCACCAAATCAGGGGATCCCCCGCCTCCACCTGGGGACTGGCATCCCTACTCATTCAAAGCCAATTATTTTACTTCTTCTGGAGTATGCCATATAAGAGATGGTTCCATCTTTAGTAGATGGGAAAGGGTAATCTGCTTTAGGACTAATAGCTAGTCATTTGTCCAGAACTCCCACTTTAAGAAAATAGAGGATGACTGCCTTTATTTCTATTTTTTTCCAAACCAAACAACATGGACTGGAAAAACCTGGCAATCTATAAGAGGTTAATATCCTACGAGGAAGATTTGGAATGAAGTAGAGTAAAAAGCAAGATTACCATATTAAACATGAATCACAAATCCTGTTGTATATTTCAGCAGAGGGAAAATAAATCCAGAGTTTGAAAGTATTTGGCAATACAGCTAAAATGTGGAATTTATGAAATAAGTGTATTATAAACTTACTTGGATTAAGGCTCGTTGTAGAAGTAAATACAACCAGCTCTAGAAAGATGCTCTGGGTGGGTGCCCCGGCCTTGGGCACTCAGCATCAATTTGCTGTAGCAGAGTATAATGACACAGAGTCCACCATTTTCTCTAGGGGAACTGATCTTTGCCACCTGAAGAACAGTTCTCATTCTGAGTGATCTGCAGCCCTCACCTGGAGACTGGCAACAATGGTTCCCCAGGAGGAAATGGCTTGTTTGGAAGGTGGAGTCTATGGCATTGTACCTGTCTGAGGTCCCACCGCTCCTCAAACCCCACCCTCTCTAGTCTCCACTCCTCAAATCTCCAGGAATTTCCCAATCTGGAGTTGGCAACCCTACCTCCTTCCCAGCCAATCATCAACGTACCATCAAGTCACCCAGAGGGTGCTGCCAGGCCTAGGGAAGCCAACCTCCAGGTGGAGACTGAAGATCGCCTGGTATCACAACTGAACTCCAGACAACAGATCTTTCTCCCCCTGGAGAAAATAACTGCTTTGGAGGGTGGACTCTATGGCATTCTATTCAGCTGAGACCTCTCCCCTCCCCAAACTGGCTTCTGGAGACTCTACCACAAAATCTCCAGGAATTTCACAACCTGGAGCTTGCAACACAAGTCAGGACTAGCCCCAATGAGTTCCCCACAAAGGCCAAAGTAGGCCTGGAAAGGGCCTCCTGCCCCTGCCCTTTTACCAACAGAACCAACCCTGGTTGCCTAGCAACAGCCACTGAGGTGAAGGTGAGCCCCACAGCAGGAGGAGAGGAGAATGGTTTGGTGGCTGGTGGCTCACCTCAGGAACCAGCCAGCTGTGGAGGAGCCAAGCATGAGAAGCATCTTCATCAGGAGAGACAGCCATTTTGGCAGTTTATTCTGACAGGGAAGAGTGGGCAAGCCGGCAGTGGGAGAAGGAGAGGAGCGGACCTAGCACCCAGCCAATAGCATGTGAGTACTCTTGAGTGGCGGTTGACAGGCCAATGTCTGCCAATGGGAGAGCTGGAATGTGGGAATACGCTAGGGCTTTTATATATATGGCAGCTATATATATATAGGATAACAAGGCAGTACCTTAGTCCACAGAGACTAAAAAAAAGTGTCAAGTATTTTAAGTATCAAATATTAGTATTTGTATAGCACTTTTCAGATTCTCCACAAGCATTGCTATTAGGAAATACTGAAGATACAGTAACAACTAATGATCAGGATTTAATACACTATTAGCATTTGTTTAGTTACATGCTGTCAAATGTTGGAAAAAGGTAACACATTCAAATGTCAAGAACTGGCTAATTAAAGTTGGTGATATTACAGTAATGGTTATAATTACAAACACTGTTCAGTGAACTCAGAGATACAAGAATAAACACTCAGTTTTCCCCATGTTTGTCCCGTGTAAATGAATATTAATAACTTTATTCTGAAGAATTCATGGATATGAATTTGTGTTCATTGCATCAGACATATAAAAACATCTTTGGTTTAATGTAGGAATCATGAAAGGTATTCTGATGTTTATGTATGTTCGTTTTTTGATTTGTTATATTGATTAAATAATGCAATTATTGCTATCATAAAAGAGCTACAAATGGAAAGCTTATTTTAATTCATTTCTCCTTTGATACACTTCCTATATATACGCAGCTCAGCCTTCGGTAGCAATGATCGTATTTCATTCATGATTCAAAAAAAGGAAAGGTGTATATACTGACACCAGTTGTGGCACATCCACAGTGTAGTTCAAGATCTTGACTGTAATTAAAGAGGATATACTAGCACATTCAACAACAGAAATGAAAAAGTCAAGAAAAAAATGGTCAGTTTTGCTAGTGTCGACAAAATGATTAGGGAAGTTTTGGTTAAAAAAATCAGTTCTCCACGTGTCTCTTAAACAGGCAGTAGCTTCTGCACAATTGTTTTCAGTTATTTAATACTAGAGTGGAGCCGAACCTATTCAATTTTTCATGAACATCAGGACAAGATCAAAGCAATGCCTCCCAACTTTGTGGCGATTGTTTCCCCACCAAAAATATTCACTTAGTTACATTGCCCTCACTTTCAGTTGTACTCAGTGATGTAATACTGCAGTCAAATCTGACTGATGTTATGATGTCCTCTACGATACTATGTCACCTGCTTACTAATGAGGCAACAGGAAAAAAGTACCACCAAGACAGCAGCAACCAAACATGTCTGAAAAAAGCCAAAAAATGGCAGGAGAATTAAATCACCATGGGTAGGAATAACTGATGGCCACAATGAGTGACATTCTTTCCCCTGAATTTGTCTCATTTGATCAGGGGGAAAGCAAAAATGCTGAGGTTAAGAATAATTTCCTTTGTTCCTTCTCATCTATTATTTGGGAAGAAATCAGTGCTACAGGAGTGAATAGGGGGGAATTCTAATCCTTACCCTCTTTTGGGCCACTTAATGGCTTGTCCTTCTCTTGCAAGGGGCATTTAGAAATGAGGAAATGTAATTATAATTTACTGGCTTGATTTCCTCTGTGGTCTCTGAATGACGTAACTGTATGCAAAACTCTTCTGAAAGGAGAGAATTTGGGGCAAACCATGTTCTCTGTAAACAGTTGTTATTACATGACTCTCTAAATCAACACTACTTTCTTTATTCAATTTTAGCACATTTTGGCTTGGCAACTGAATGTAATGTAATATATATAACAATGGTCAGTTGTACATAATTTTCACTTAACGAAACTCATGCCATTTCAGTCAGGATTTGAGAAGCTCATGACAACACAGGTTGAGTTCTGATCTCATCATGTCTTAAACTGGCATGAAATAACAACATAAGAGAACACCCCTAATATCTCAGATCCAGGGACTGGCAATTCCACACAGACTGGCCAAAAATGAAACTTAGAGCTCTTCAAACCCAGCGGACCCATCAGGTTTGCTTTTAAAAATCCTAATGTGAAAATTATCTCCTGCCCCAGCAACTTGAGTACAACAAAAGAAAATAATCCAAAAACAACAAAAAGGGAGTTTGGATGATGCCGTAGCAACCCCAAATGAACAAATATTGGCAGCAGGAAACAGATGGAGTGGAGAGAGGAGCTGGAGCAGAGGGAAAACAGTAGTGAGGGCAGCAGCATCAGGAAAGGGATTTCTCTAGGAGCCTAAGAAGCCCCCCCCCCCGGTCTGCTTCTATTGCCATATTCCAAGTATCCCATAGCTGTATTTTTGGGGAAATGTAGCTTCCTGAAATTGAAAAGATCTAATTCACAGATGTTCCTTGAAATTATTCTCCTGTTTCCATAGAAACCCAGCTCTTATTGGTGAAAATAAGGTGTTTTTAATGACTATTTCATAACTTCACTTACCTTGATTTGTCTATCTGACCATTATGCTGCAAAACCCTATAATTTCATGCTTACCATGCATGCGGTTTTAAAATAAATGTCTGGCGATATTATCAGACTTCTTATGCTTTTTTTAGACATGGTTATGCTGACAATTGTGCACTGGCCCTTACTACGCATTGTAATTTAAAATTCTAAAAGGAGAGATTACTGTCATTTGTGAAGTAAATGCTACCCCTTTTTTTGTAATCACACTTTCAAAAAGTTTTTTTCAGATAAAACAGATTTTTTTAAAAAAATAATGAAACAAGGTGAAAATAGTTGAATATTAAAATAGCAAATTATCTATTAACAAGAAGCGGGACCCGCGATACTCGTGAGAGGGTATTCCTCGCGGTTCCCAGGTGGCTGGTCTGCTGAAGCAGCAGGAACTCCACAGAGAGGAGGAGGCAGCAGTGGCCGCAGGAGAGCCCACCAGGCAGTCTGCTGGGCTTGCCAGGCTTCCCCCCAACAGCAACAATGGCCACGGCTCTAGCCACCAGCCCGCCAAAGCTTCCCCCCCTCTGCCACAGTTCCTAGTGGTGAGTGTGTTCTCTGCACATGTGCATGGAATGCTCCTTTACTTTTGGCGGGATTTAAGTATCCCTCTATAGTTTTTTTATAGATTTCAGATTTTTCTGCACATCTGGGGATTGCCCCAAATGTGCAGGAAAATCTGTTTGCCCCCTAGGTACCCTCAATGTGTGGATTTAGATATCCGCATGCAGGGGGCACCTTGGCTATTAGATATATAGATAGTTTGGGATAAGCAGATTCCCCCAGCTCTGATCTCAGTGGGGATCATTCTCTTCTTTTTTTACACCAGGGTTCTGCTCAGATGATTTCCTCTCAAATTTAGCAGAACAAAGAAGAGCAGAAGGCAAGGAGTAGAGAGAGGATGCTCATCCTCCATGTTTGCTAATCTTTACTGGGACCCCACCCAAATCATTAACTCTTTTGAATTTGAATATTAAAATAGGTTTTGGTTGGAGGAGTAGTCTGAAGGATGGAGAACCGAGATCTGATTGCGAAGTCCCTCCAGCAGAACTACTTTAATGCCTGAATAGCCATGACTAGCTTGATCTTGTCAGATCTCAGAAGCTAAGCAAGGTCAGCCATGTTAGTATTTGGAAGGGAGGCCACCAAGGAAGACCTGAATTGCTATGCAGAGGTAAGCAATGGCAAACCACTCCTACCCATCTCTGGCTTTGAAAATCCCATGATCCTGGGGTCACCATGAGTTGGGTTGTGATGATGGCACACAATGATTATTGTTGACTGTGATGCAGGGGCCATTTCGTAGAAAAAGAGCTGCAGGCGCTCATTAGCATATCTAATAAGCTATTAGCATAATAGCTCATTAGCATATGCCACACCCCCTGACATCACCAGAAGTGATGTCAGAAGGGGAAAGGGGAGGCATCTTCAAAAGCCTCCATTTTCCTTCCCCAGCCGGCCTGCCAGGGTGGGCTGGGGGGAGAAGTGAAGAGAGAAGGGGTTTAAAGTTTAAACCCCTTCTCTCTTTGCTTCCTCCCTAGCCGACCTTTGCAGGTCGGCTGGGGAAGGGGAGGCTTTTGAAGATCTCCCCCCCCATTTTTACTTCCCTAGCTGACCTGCCAAGGTGGGCTGGGGGGGGGGGCGGAAAGAGTCACGCCGCAGGAGCAGCGTGATCTCTCCATTCTATTCTATGAGGCCATAGAATACAATGCAGAGATGACTCCAAAGAGAAGGAGTTTGGGGCAGGGGCGGGGAGTTGGGGGCGGGGCTTGCTGCCACCACCATTTGTCCCCGCGCCTGGGCTCCTGGAGTGGCACTCCGGCGCGCTCCAGGCCCAAACGACCCCTGCTGTGATGCATCTCTTTAAAAAAGCAAATGAATTTCAGCCCTTCAGGTCTGATTTGGAAGGAGGTTCAGTTCTGTGCTACCAAATCTGATCCACCCCCAATTCCAAATTTTCCAAATGCTTTCCAAATTTACAGAGAAGGCATGATTCCTCCTAGCAGTGCAGGCTTCAAGGTGGGGGATACTTCAACGAGCATATGAAAGGGCTCTTGCTGACACTAGGAAGCAGTCCCCGCACACCCACTGGTGTTCAGTCCTTAAACTGAGGTTACGTTGTTTTGAAACCTCTGCTTCCCTTCTTTTGCCTTGCCAAAGTGTAAGTTTGGGTACAGGGGCAACCAAAGTAGGACTGAGCCATGCAGTTTGGTGGAAAGAACACAACAAGGCTTGATCATAAATCTCAAGTCAAGATTAAAGAAGTTAATTTGGTCCGGCAGTGCATTTCATCAGGGCCGGCTCACCCGCTAGGCAAACTAGGCATTTGCCTAGAGCACGGGCCGGCCCTTAGGGGCGCCAAAGCCCCCCAGACCCCACCAAAAGCCCTGAATGATGACTTCCCTGCCGGGCCCCACCGCCGGAGGAGGAGGAGGAGGAGGAGGTGGCCGGCAAGCAAGAGGAGGCGGGAAGTGCTCGGGGGCTGCGCCCTCCGGCCTCGCGGCAGCTGAGCCCCCCTCCCAGCAAGAGAGAAAGAAAAGGTGGCTGGGATCAAGGCCCTGGTCTCTGCCCACCTTCCCCTCTCTCTTGCACACACACTCTCTCTCTCTCTCTGTGCCGGTGAGGGATGGAGGGAAGCAGGGGAGGGAGGAAGAAAGGAAGGAAGGAGGGGTGGCAAAACGTGGCCACTCACTGCGTTGAGCGCGCCGGAGGGAGGAGATTGGTGAGGGAGCGGTTGCCCGTGCGCGCCTCTTGTTCCCGGTGAAATTTGCAGCCAATCATTAGGAGGTGTCCACAGCCCCTGCATCCTCCTCACCTCCTCGGCGTGGCTTCTCTCTCTCCCTCCTGCCCCCAACACACACACACTCCCCGCCTGCCCCTTCGCTTCCCTCCCCTCGCAACCACACACATGCACACACACAAACAGAGAGTGAAGGTGGGGGGAGAGGGAAGAGACTTGGCCGGAGGAGCAGTGGGCTGTGCAGCATTGGCGCCCCTGAGTTCTTCGCTTTTCTCCCAGCCTGACTGTCCAAATTTGCTGGGTAAGTTAGGGAGGGAGGGGGGAGCCCGGGCGCTGGTACCGCCATCCCTACCTCGCCCACGGGTCCCCTCTTGATGAGGGGCCCCTTCTTCCTCCTCACTGCTGCTGGGCACGAGAGTCCCGGCTGGCCGGAGGGAGGGTGCTCGCAGCCACAAGGCACCTGGAAGCAGCCAGGCCTTGTCCCCACACCACTTTCGGTGCGCTCCTCTGCCCGGCTCACCTGCAGCCACCCCGGCAGTTGACGGCGGGACAAGCTCCCTCCGGCCCTGGGCAGAGCTGAGGCAACTTTGTAGCCTCCAAAGGGGGAGAGAAGTTGGACTAAATTCTCTCTAGGCCCCCCCCTGGAGGTTGGCAGTGCATGGGGGCATGCCAGAAGGTGGCCCCGCCTAGGGCGCAAAAAAACCTCAGGCCGGCCCTGCATTTCATAACAGCTTCCTGGAGTGAGGGTCCTCTTCACTACACAGCAGTCTGTGAAGAATACTTAATTCTCTTTGGTGCAAGTGTTCCTAAATCGGTGCTATTTGGCACCACTTGGTTGGAAGTACATGAGATTGCAAGGCAAAAATATAGCTTAAGATCCCCAATGCTATTTTACAATGGAATCTGTAGCTGCTGACAGAGTGTATGTCTTATAAAAATAAAGTCTGAACAGTTCTGCAGAAACAGTCATGTTTTTAAGTGGTATTTCATTTAAAGTGAAATAATTCAGTTACATATTAAAAGTCCTATTTGAGATTTTCAAAACTCATGGTTAATACAAAAGAAATCATTCATACCTCGCCAAGTGAGTAGTATCTTCTTGGAATCTGAGAATCTGGATAGACGTTTTCTAGGTACCACGAAAATGGATTACATTTCATGTTCTCTCTCAGTGCCTTTCTGGCAGATATGTCTCCATAATCCACTTTAACAACTCCTGCCGAAAAAGATTCAGAAAGTCAGCATAATCAATATTCACATTCTTTCAAATTATGTAAAAATGACACTCAGTATTTTCCTATAAAGCATTACCTTATAGTAAAATAAAAAAGGAAACGTGGGTTGCCGGATGGAAGTTGTCTGATCCATCTGACCCACCCAAGCTCACCCTTTAATTCTCCCTGAGTTCTGGACATACATATCTGGTGCAGTCCAGAGGAATTTCAACTCATCTGGGTATATCCAGCTATGACAGAGATATTGCATCAGCCGCTAGACATCTCCCAGGGAGATCCTTCTGCTTCTGCATGTACATCAGCAAAGAGTGCTGAATCATCTGCCTCTGTAGAATCAACTGCTTGAAGCTGTTTGAAGCACCACACTGTAGATTTTTGAAGACAGCTTAAGGAATCTGGCCTCGGGGAATTTCTAGGTCCAGGAAATCGCCTGGGAACCCCCGCTAACGTTCTATAGGCTGGACTGAGACTAGCAAGAGAGATTTCACAGAGAGATACAACCAAGACAGTGGCTTTACCTTAGAAACTATTTACTGAATCTTTAACACCACAATGCAGAAACTTGTAACCATATAACATTATAGTATGCAGCATACAGAATTAATCAAATTAATCAAATTAATCAAATTAATCAAATACCTAAATAGAGTGCACTGTAATTCTATAGAGGATATATCCTGGTTGTCTACCAAGACCCATAAAGCAGATGGTTGGCATACAACCCCGAACAAAAGCAAATACTAGCATTATATACCTGTAAAATCCCATATAACCATCAATCAGACCTATGATGGCCCCATTCACATGGAGAAGTTGCCGCACTAAAGATACAAATGTCAGGTGGATTTTCGGTGCATGATCACACCGCAACATCCGGGAAGCATAGCGCACCCGTGGCGTCCCGCTGAAGATGCGCAGTAAAAAATTACATCGGAAAGTGCACTAGTATCTGGAAAATGGGGTGGGCATCTGATCGTGGGAGCGGTAGTATCCCGTGGCATCCGGTGCCCGTTCACATCCCATCACAAACCGGGTGTTTTTCATAAGCACATGTGCACAAACACACAACTGAAAGCAGTGCTGCCCCACGGAACTGCGCATGCGCACAAATTTGCATAGCCCTGCCTGGAGTGAGAGGAGGCATGACCTAACCAGTTTGGATGACTTTGCCCCACTGAAAAGAAGAAGCCTTCAGGTAAAAATGTTTTGTTTTAAATCAGTAACCTCTTTTGACAAACACATACCCACAGTAATAAAAACAAAATAATTCATAATTGCATAAAGATGATTATGGCACCTGCCATTTACTAACCCCTCCAAGAGTTAGTATATAGGAAACAGACATGACCTGATCACTAAATAAATAAAAATAAATAAAAATATCCTTTCAATCAACACTCGATGGGCAAGCCAAAAATAGTACAATAAAATGGAACTCAGTGTAGTATTATTGAACGGGATGTATGCCCTGCCGGCCTGTAGCCAGGATTTATGTTTCAGGGAGCATCCATTCAAAATCAGCTGCTTCCGGTGAAGGAAAACACTCCTTTCAATTACAGGCTCAGCCCGACAAGGTCGGGGATTCTAGGGTCTGTTTTGCCACGGCAAGGCACAGAAGCGTGCACCTTTTAAATTTTTAAAAAAATGTTTTTAAAAATTTAAAAAAAAAACTTTTTCAGGAGGAAATCTTGTGGGACTGACCCTTTAAGGAAGGGGGCAGAACCCTGAATAGCCGCACTGTAGCTACGGGCCTGATGCCCTGCTTTGATATCTATAGATAAATATAAATATAGTAATGAGAAAACAATCAAAGGACAGTTGGTCATCCTTTGTTTCAACTGCACACTAATAATCAGGAAGGTCAACTGGTATCTCCCTGTGATGGAATTGAAAATCTGGGACCAGCAGAATGTTGAGATAGATCCCTGCTGAGTCACATGACATAGAGAGGAGGGGGCCTTTTGGCTGGAGCACTCCCTGAGTGACAGAAAACTGACCTAACAGGCAGTTGGAAAGAAGCCGTTAGTGTGTGGGTCGGAGAGCTAACGGAGGGACAGCCAGCTAACTGAAGGAGCTCCAGCTCAGTAGCTCTGTGTGTGACAGCCAAATAACAGTTAAACAGCTAACTGGGGCTGGAATAACCTAGCTTACTGAGTTCCTCAGAAGGAAGGGGACAGTGACCAGACAGTTAAAAGATAAACACAACAGTGTCATACACAAATGATACATCACTCCTTAAGGGATCTGAGAGAAGTGGTTCAGGGAGGGCTGAGGAAGCGGTCTGGACCGAGTCAAGACAACTGGTTGGTGGCCAGTTGGGCTCAAGAGGGGCTATAGTACCAAAGCCAAAAGTTAACCACGAATCAGTACAGGAGGGTGTGATCATCAGAGGGTGTAGTGAACTGTTTAACATCTGTGTGAAAGTAAAAGCAACAAGCATTCTGCCTAAGTAAAAAAACCAAATTCAAGAGTTCAGCCTGAAAAGAAACAAATTATCCTCCGTGTAAAGCTTCCATCCCCCTGTTGTGTTTTGTATAAATAAAGGCTGTTCTGTTCTGAAGTTAACAAGCCGTGGTGCCTAACTCTTTAATGGTGAAGCAAATACATGTAGCAGTGGTCCTTACAAATATCCTGCAGATTTGTGTAGAGGACTAGTCAGGAAAAATAAAGTCCACTCTGACTAGGTCCGGACACGCAGACCCTAACAGAACTGACTGTATAAAGGGGGTTCGTGGCATACTCCCAAACAGGGGCAGGATCTGATATCACTGGCCAGCACCCTACCACATTCTGAAAACTTTAGGGTACTTAAATTTTCTTAAGACAACGGCAATTTCTGCTGATTCCTGTCAGGGTTCGATAGTCAGGTCACACAACACAGTGCTTCATAAGAAGAATTCTGTTTATTGGTACACCAGGACTATGACACGTGTACTGCTTGTGTCAGAAATGCCCGGGAACAGTATGGCACCCTAAATTATACTAGGATCAAACACCCCCTTTTACAAGCTGAAGCCAATAAGGAAAGTTTGCACACATGGGGAAAGAAAGCGGGCAAAAAGCAAAAGCCCTTGGTTCCCAGCAAAGGCCGACAGCAGCTGGAACATCCCAAGGTCAAGAAAGTAGATAATACCCAGACAGTGAAACTCTGTGAGTAGCAGGCAGAGCAAGGTGGTTTCCCCCTCCACACATTCCAGCAACATGGCAGTATTAACTGACAATTCCCTCCTTCCACTGTAGACCCCTGCTATGCTATTCCTGAGGGTCCACTGACCCCCTCCTCTGGAACAAAGTATTGGCAGTCTCAGTGGACTGTGGAATCGGTGGATATCACAACCCCCCTCTTAAGAAAAGAAGTGCCTAAGACTTTAGAACTGCACAGTTTGATACAGATATATACACCAGTGGATATATATCTCTTCAGAGAAACTGACTGGATTTGGGAAGAGGTGAGAGAAAGAGAAAGAGCCTGAGAGAGCATGTGCTGTGACTTTCAGGGCCAGTGAAAAACTCTTGGGATGCAGTTGCCCTTTGGGGATCTGATGCAGATTACCCTACTTTGCACCTTTGCAATACAGAAATTCCAAAACCCACAACAAAACCCCTAGTGTAGCATACATTCTCTATTGAGACATTTTGATTGGCTCTATTTTAATATCACTTACTTCTGCAGACATTAGGACACTATTTTAACCTGTCATAGGTATCAAGTTTCTCAGCAAACACAGGTCTACTATTTGCCAACTAAAGCTTTCAGAGGACTTATAAGCTTCAAATACTTTAAACAGAGGGTCCTATCAGTTAATGGGGCAAGAAATGTTACCCTGTTTGCTAAAATGCTGGATTATGGCAGCTTACCCTTGCTATACATTTCATTTATTGCAGCTAGCTTCACATGGCAGGTGATAGTTGTATGAACATACGAGTTTGCTAAGGGCAATAGCTTATTTATGTGTAAATCTGCATACAATTTCATCTTTATAATGATTTTTTTTCAAATTGGATATCCATCTTCCTAAATTGCATTCTTTGACAGATCACGTAATCGGTGATGTTATTTCCTAAGGCACTGAACGTGGCATTGTGAGCATTCCTTTCAATGGAAGTTCAACCACTTAGAGAGTTCAGATAAATGCAAGAAGTAGGTGCTTATAGATAGGTTTGGTTGGTATTGCCAAATCCAAGCTATTGCAAATAAGTCTGACAAACTTGATAGTAGGAACCATGCAGTTGTTTCTTATACGTCACCATTCAGCTTACTAACAACAGATTCATATACAGTCAATGAACAACTTTTAACAAAAATTACAAATGAAAAGTAAACCAAAAACACGGGAAACATGTGTCAGAACACCAATTAATGCCCAGGACTTGAATAAAAAGATGCATGAATTTTGAAGGTGTACATGAAAGCACACTAGAAATATATATTTACTATAAAATCAAAGGTTGCTTCAGTTCAGTTCTAGCCAAAAGGAGAAATTAAACTGAGCTTTTCATGCTTTGACTGAAATCTTGACTTTTACACGCAGCATCCAGCAGGTGGAAGTGTTTTCCCATGAAAAACCAGGTCTCAGCCATTTAAAAATCTTTAAATTATTTTAGATGGAGAATGCAACGCAATCCCTAGCAAGAAATGAAAATAGATGTTCAGATGTTAGTCATGCAAAATAATCTGCTAAAATCAATATGATAAATCCTGCAGGTCCTTCAATCTAAGTTTCCGTATAGGCTTGCAAGGGAAAGGTTTCTAGGTATCACATAAGCATTTAATGAAGCAAGGAAATTTAGATATTTAAGCCTTCAAAACATTGCTAATAATAGCCCTTTTTCATATGACACTTTTGTTTTTGAAGAAGAAGAGGAGGAGGAGGAGGAGATTGGATTTATACCCCGCCCTTCACTCAGAGTCTCAGAGCAGCTTACAAACTTCTTTCCTTTCTCCTCCCCACAACAGACACCCTGTGGGGTAGGTGGGGCTGAGAGAGCTCTGAGAGAACTGTCCTTGAGAGAACAATTCTGACAGAACTGTGGCTTGCCCAAGGTCATCAAGCAGCTGCAAGTGGAGGAGTGGGGAATCAAACCTGGTTCTCCCAGATTAGAGTCCGCGCACTTAACTACTACAGCAAACATGCATGGGGAGGAGCAGCATTGTGGTGGTAGGCCCCACTCCAAAACTACACTATTTCATTAAAAGATCTGAGAGCACATGCATATTGTTGAGAATACCGTGTCCTGAGTGCATTGACAAAGTCCTAAGCACACATATCGTAAAAGCACAGTGAGTTGCTATCATGAGTTCTTAACCCATGGATGATCATCTAGATTCTAAAACAGGCTCTTATTACTTAATGTAGGATGGTATTGATGGTTATAATAAAGAGGAAACTGAGGATGTGCAGCTCATGTAGCCTCTTTTCATGCTTAAAGTGAAACATACAAAGAGAGAAATAGTCTATCTTCTCCAAAGACAGAAGTGTGAGCTCCAGATAACATGTACAGACAGCTCAGGCATTTCAGCATGAGGTATATGTACTAATGCCCTCATTTGTGAAGTACAAATAACTATATCCACAAGCTACTTATCCTCTGTTGCCTCTCAACCATAATGTCCAAAGCTACCTTGAAAGCCTCCCGCTTATCTTCTTTCAAGTCTGAGCTCATCAAATGGTGGCTGGAGATCTCCCACTATTACAACTGATCTCCAGGCAAAAGAAATCAGATCACCAGGAGAAAATGGCTGCTTTGGACAGTGGACTGTATGGTATTATGTCACATTGAAGCCCCCCCAAAAAAACAACAACCCTGCAGTCCTCAGGCTCCATCCACAAAATCTCCAGGTATTTCCCATCTCAGAGCTGGCAGCCCTACAAATGATGTGCCTATCTTCAAATCAACACACAGCATTCACATTCAACCATCTTTGTAAACACAGAGGGTGCCAAGCACAGCCAAAATTGTGTGGACTCTTCCGTTTAAACCATCTATTTAAACCAAGGAGAAAATGTGACATTATGAAGGTTCCCATTTGGTTTGCTCCACAATAACCATCCTATGGTGCTTGAACACCCTTCATATAATTTAGCATATTTTCAAGTCTGAACGATGCCCAGATTCACTGTGACTCTCAGAATTCTACCTACATTTCCTTCAGCATCTTCCCATTCAGGTTCAGGAGCCCTCAAGCTTGTATACTGAAGCATCATGTCTGTTTCTTTCTATAAATATCTAACAGAGAATGTTTGTTAAGGGGGGGGGAAGAGTGTTACAAATAAAGCAAAACTGAAATCACAGCTACCTCTCAGGATGAAACTGGGTGTCAATTCACAGAAGGGCTTTGCATGATCCAGGGACACCAAGAGAGGGGACAAAAGGGACAAAAATCCTGAGAACTGGATCAGCCTGGGTGGGAACTCATGGAAATGGAGCACTGATGGTGTTTCAGTACCAAGTTACTTGCTAGTACTTTGTCAGTCCGCCTCCCCTCCTCTGCCACTGAGAATGAAATTCATAGGCTCCCTGAGGGAGAAGGGGTGGCAATCAGGGACAATGTTCCAGGGAGCCAGCAGCGTCACTGTCAGGTGAGGATGGTATCTGGAGGCTGCCCTCTTCGGACAACAGAGAAAACATTTTTCTGCTGAGGACCTAGCAAAAGAATGGAGCTCTGAGTCTAGGCTGCTGCCCTCCCTTGCTTTCCTAAAACGACAATATATAATGCAAGGCACAGCCTAGCCCTGCAAGTTGCTTATCTGTTTTGGGAAGGGATCCTTCTAGCCCAAAATGCTGCAGGCATATCTGTGCAGAGGAAGGGAAGGAAAGAAAGCCAAGTATTATGTACTGAGCCACAACAGCACCAGGAAACTGACGAAGCTTGACTCACCAGAACAATGGGTGGCCAGGATCCTGGGGGGACCTATCAATTAGTTCTACTGTAAATAACCTATCACGGGAAGTGTGTGTGTGTGGGGTGGGGTGTTTTGCATGAATATAAGCAGGGCCCCCCTGCCCTGCTTGAGTTGTCGTTGATTTAAGCTGAAATCACTAATAAACTATGAGCTGATCACTATATGTGTCTCGAACCCAGTAGATTTCACCAAGCCAAGCCGCCTGTCTCAGCTTGACCTAGTCCAGCACAAGGCTCCCAAGAGCCACCATGGGCCCCTAGTCAAAGATTCCACCTGGATGATGATGATGATTATTATTATTACATTCAACTTCTATACCGCTCCCTCCCGAAGGCTCAGAGCGGTTTACACAGAAACATTAACAACCTAGCTAGGGCCACATAGTATATAGGGGAGAGAAGTGAATGCCTACCAGGCACCCAGGCAGGGTGTGTTCACTAGATGTTGCTCTTTTTCCGGCTCTTTTTTCTTCGTGGTGGGTTCATTCCAGGGCGACGATGTCTCGGCGAGATCTCTCTGGCAGTGACTCCTTCTGGTGTGGGCCCTCAGGTGCGCGGCTGCCCATGGCTGCCACACTGTCCTCTGTCCTCATTGGCTCCACCCGTGCTGCACCGCTGCGCTGTCACGCCTCCTGGCCACTTCACCGCCTGGGTTGCTCGTCTCCCAGCTCCGGACCGCCGCCATGTTGTCTCCGCATTGCCGCTCATCGCCCGGCGTTCCGCTCGGCTGCCACCACCGCCGCACACAACCCGCTGAAGGAGGGTGCCCCCCACTCTCTAAGAGCAGGTACCCATTTATCTACTTGCCCTAGGGCTTTCGAACTGCTGGGTAGGCGGAAGCTGGGACAGGGGCCGAGAGCTCACCCCGGCTGCGGTGGGACTCGAACAGCCTAGTGGCTGTTCGCTGATAGCTTTTTATTGCAGGCTTTTTGCAGCCTGCGCCACCGCTTCCCCTCATGTGACCCTGATCCAAACCATGTATCTAATTCTGTAATTTTATATTTGTACACCCGATGATGTGAGCTGTAGTTCACAGAAACTTTATATTACAATAAATCTTCAGTAACTAAATCAGTAAGAAATCTGTTTGTGTGCCCTTGTACCTTTTGCTAGCACAAAAGCAGAGGCCCGTTTATTATGCAGTGGTGCTGGGATCATTTTACTGATGTTTTCTAAAAAGACTGTATCTAAAAAGACATGAAGCTTAGTGTCTACAATAGCAAAGTGGCATTTCCAGAGGGATATTAGATGCCCCACCAATCAACAACCCCCTGCCTAAACAGTATTTAAAATATAACTAAGTCTAAGTACGGGGTAGGAAGAAGGCGTTCCACATGTATAACCACTGGGTCAGATTAACATTCAATGACCATGCATGTAAAGTGGGAGGGATATGCATCCTTTCACTACTTTTATAGAACAGGAGGAAATATTAATTCCCTCCACCCCTGCTTGTCTTCATAATATTAACAATGGTGTACTGCTATGCTACTGTTAAACATTTCTAAATTGCCACTCAGGATAGGGATAAGAAACTGAGACTAAGACTGGGGATTAGAAAGGAGGAGAGAGAAATGAAGGCAGATCATGAAAGGAAGAGGGCAAAATAGAGAAAAGTGTGGAAAAGAGGAAAAGAAATTAAAGAAAGAGCAAACGTTTTATTTTCTACAACACACTGAAGCTACTCCTTTGCAAGATCTGGCTAAGCAGACAAAACTATGGTGCAGGGCAGAAGGAAAGGAAGAGGGAAACAGACTGCCAGAAACCTTGTTAAGAGGGCACAGCCTGGCAATGATGTAGCAGTCTTGAGCTATGCTGGCTGGTCTTGCCCTGCTCCAGTGCTGACTTGGTTGATGAGTTTAGTGGGATAGGCAAGTGTCTGGCTCCTTGTGCTAACCTTTGCAGAAAGGCACCCTAAGCAGAAAAGCAGAGTGAGTGTGAGTTAGGTCGAATCTGCATTTGTCTTTCCCACTGGTGTCCCAGCCTTCTGACTCCATCTTCAAAAAAGCTGTCTGCATTTGGTTTCATTTTCACACCACAACAGTGCTAGCATACTTTGTTTTTAAGCCCCCGGAGGGGATTTTTTATTGATTTTTTAAACACTACAAAAACTAGAACAGAAAAAAGGGAAAGGGAAAACTACATATAAGGGAGAAAGTAAAAAACCCACTACTAACTAAAAACCCAAGAGAGGGGATCTCCAACTAGCTTTTTATACTTCATTCAGACTTTTCATCTTTGTACTTCTTATGAACTGTGTCAATCTTTTAACCCTTTTAACCATCCCCAGTTACATTTAATTGCCCAATAACAGTGCCCCCCATCGTCCCCTAGAACCAAAGTTCTCAAAGGCACAATTCAGAGTCCTTCAGCCTTTACTTCTTCTCTCTCTTCCGCAGTTTGTAGGAACTTTTTGGGGCTCATGCCCCCTGCTCAGACAAACAGTCCTCACCAGATGAACCAGTTTCCAGCTCTCCACTGGACTTATCGTCCTCTTCTTTTTTCTCGTCCTCTGGCCTTCCCAGCTGCTCCTTTAGAAACTCTTGAGCTTTAAGAACAGAGTCAATCTTGACCTTCTTCTCCTTGATCTTGAATATTACTCCTTCTGGAAACAGCCATTTATATCCAATTGAGTTTGTTTGGAGGAAAAACACAAGTTCTTTGTATTTCTTTCTGCGTTGTCTTACTTCAAATGGAATATCCTTTAGCGTTCTGACAGCATTCTCCCCCACCTTCAGGGGTGTCGCAGCAACTGCTTTCAGGATAGCATCCCTGACGTGCCTCTTTGAGAATCTTACTACAATTTCCCCAGGCAGATTATTTTTCTTTATGTATCCTGAATATGACCTGTAGGCCACATCCATGTCGTTGAATAGCAAGTCCGCCTTTATATCTGCTACTGGGGCAAGTAGCTCACTCATAAGTTCTTTAAGATTCTCTCCTCTTTTCTCTGGCACCCCTTGGAAGCGCAGGACCATATTAGCCTTATCCATTTGCACCTGCAGCATCTGATCTTCCAAAGATACAGTTTTCTTTTCCAATTTTTGCATTTTTTCGTCACTATCTGCGTTATCTCAGCCATTTCCTTTACTTTCTCAGCATCCTGCTTCATTACTTGAATCAAATTCGTTATTTGCGTTTGTTGAGCAGTAATGTTTGTTGTCACAACTTGCAGCTGCTTTTGTTCTGCAGTAATATTCGCTGTTACCACAGACATCTGTTCTTTAAAGACATTGAGCTGTTCCAGCAAAGGGCGCATGACCTCTGTCATCGCCTTCGTCGTCTCACTGGTCGTTTCCGGCACCTTCAGGGACTCTAGTTTCACTTTTAAAAGTTTCTCTTTGTCTCTGTCCCTCTTCCCCGCCATCTTTTTCTCGTTTGTTTGCTTTCGCAATAAATTTTAAAGTCTCTGTATATACGCTTATCTGTATAGCTCGATGAATGAGTACTTCTGGGCAATTTCTTGTTTATTCTTCCACTCCCTCCCCTTTTGCTCAACGATTTATGGACATGGGAGGCGTCCCTCCCACCACTCGCTTTTGCTGTTTCACCACTTCGGGTAAGGAGTGTCTTTTTGTTTAAAAATCAGTTCTCATTTGACTCACGTTCATAGTTGGTCTTCCAACCCCTCTTCATTCATCATTTCAAACGCCTGATCTCCTGAACTTGATCCGGCTAGCTTCACTTGTACCATCTGGTCTATCGGCTGGACGGACCACTGGAGCAAGGGGGAGCCTCGATTCCCTGGCATTCGGCCAGAGAAGAGGCTACCCCCTCAAAGCCCCTTGGTCAGGTGCCCTTCCCCGGGCTCCCTGGGGGGGGGTTACAAGCCTGCTCACCCCCTCCATCCACCAGAGCACGGAGACACCCCCGGGACATCCGGGAAGTGAGTCCGTGAGCGTGCTGCCATCAACCGGAAGACTGTGCTAGCATACTTTTGCACGTCCACATATTTTATCACCTCCTTGTGGCAGCTCCACTGTCATTGCACCTCCCCACTGCTTTAAAAGAATCTTTTCCAAATAACGTTGAAACAAGCATAGAGAAAGATGGCATCACAGCAGCACGAAACTGATTTAAAAATGCAAATACAGATTCGACCTTACTGTGCTCTGCTATCCCTGTGCCCCTAGTGGCTGCACTGCAGAACTGCATTACAAGTTTTTTTTAAAGTAAATGCCTTTTATGACTGCAGCAAGACGCTAGGTTCAAGGGCCCTCCACATGACTCTCCCCTACTTTTGCCCCTCCAGTCCCCCCTAGTGGCCCTGGTCCAGCATTACAAGCCCTAAAGGATGAGAGGCTATTAAGAAACCAGATAATTCTAAAACCTTCAGCTTCCTCCTCATTGTATCTATATTACGACTAGCTGAAAGAAAACAGTCATGATCAAACTTTTGAGCTTACTCAGGCAGTACAATAAAAAAGAAAAAATTGGGGAGATATCAGAGGGCATGGAGAAGTTCTTGCCCATATTTCATAATAATTTTAAAAAGTGAACGAGGGAGATGTTACACTGCAATTCTTTGTATGTTTACTCAGAAGACCAACCATCTTCAGCGGGGCTTACTCCCAGGTAAGTGTGCTTAGGTTTGCAGCATGAACTAGATTATTATTATGGCAAAAAATCTGCTGCATTAAAATATGTGGGGGCAAAGAAGAAAGGTTGTTCTCCCTTTGAACATATAGAACCCGATGTAATTTGGATTTACCGCTAGTACTAATTGGTTCATATAATTCTCTTGCAAAGTACAGTAAAAAAATAGCACAGAGCTAAGTCCTTAATTAACAAAGCTGGAGATTAATTTTCGGTGGTACATTAGATGTAGTGTCAAAATGGATAAAGTTACCTACCTAGTGACCTGCCTGTCACACACTTATGGAGCTTTAGTTTTACCCTCCACTCACTAGGTAAAAGGCATATCCAAATTGCTGCTGGGATACATATTTTCAAAGCTGTAGCAGCCTTAACTAGGTTCTCTGCCCCAGTAGTCCCAAGTGCGACCTGAAATCTATTTGGCATAGTCTAACCTTTTAAAACATAATAAAAGTTTCTAAAGATACACTCCTATTGCTTTTAGTTTTGTTTAAATTCTAAGGGACCAATACAAATGGCCTCAAAGGGTTAAAGCACCTTGAGCTGTTGGGGTCTTTAAGTACAGTACTTGCTTTCCTAATTCAAAGGTATAAAATATATATTTAAGGCCCTATATGGTTTGGGACCAGCAAAGAACTGCCTACTCCCCTATGAGCCTACCTGATCTGTCATCTTCAAAGGCCCTGCTTTGGATGCCTCCATCTTCTGAGATTAGGTGGGTGGCAACCTGTGAGAGGGCTTTCTTGGTCATGGCACCAAAGCTCAGGGGGATTTGTCTGTTCCCTTCTGCTGCCATCTTCCACCAGTGGGTGAAGACCTTTTTGTTTCATTTGGTGTTCCTCAGTTTTCCTTCCTTCCTGACCAATGTTTTAATTATTTGTTTTTGTTGGTTTTAATGGTTTTTAAGGTGATTTTATTATGCATGTTTTTAATTTGCTAACCACCTTGGTGGCTCTTACCAGGGCAGACAGGGTATAACTTTTGTAAAATAGGGTTCAGGAGATAATAAATATGTTTGATTTATTTAACATACTGGCTGGTAAGATAAGAATTGAGGGACTTGGAAAGAAATTTTCACTCACCCATAAAGCTCATTGGGTGATCCTGGGCCTCACATATGGCTATTAGCCACAAGGTATAGATAGGAACTCACAGGCTGGGGCAGGTGATGCATTGTATTCTTGGTGCTTGGGGGGGCAACAGTGGGAGGGCTTCTAGTGTCCTCGCCCCACTGCTGGACCTCCTGATGGCACCTTGGCCACTGTGTGACACAAGACTGTTGGACTGGATGGGCCTTTGGCCTGATCCAACACTGGCTTCTCTTATGTTCTTATAGCTCAGCCTAACTTACCTCACAGAGTAAAGGGGAAGAACAATGTGAGCTTCCAGGAATTCCTTGGAGGTAGGTGGAGATTTTTTAAATTTATGCACATTTATAACAAGTCTGAAACATTTCTGACTACTACATAATTTTATTCATTTACAAGTATAAACATGCCTGCCTTGTATTATCGGTACGCTTGAATACTCAAGGAGGAATGAGGAAACTGGATCTACAGCACACTTTTTTAAAAAGGCAAAACCAGCACAAAATGTGACGCTTCAGGGAGGAAAAGTGCTTTTCCTAAGCAATATTTGTAGAGTTCTAGAATAAACTATATTGTAGGGGTGTCAAACATGTGGACGGGGGCCAGAACTGGCTTGTCCGGGGCTCTTATCTGGCCCAAGAACAACTGGTGTGAGAGAGGGAAGGTAGGAGGCTGCTTGGGGGGAGCAGGCACACAGGCACATATGGTGAGATGTGTGTGGTCAAAGCTGCCAAGAAATGAAAGGAAATGTCTAGGGGGTGGGGTATGGTATCCCCTGGAAAAAAACGTAGTCTTGCATATGATTACATACCTTTATTGGGGCTTTTGTGCATTCCCCAGTAAGTCAGTTGCCTTCACTCCTAGGAATCAATTGCTTTTGTTTGTATTTTGAGTAAAGAAATAATATTGTTAATTGGGTTTGCCTGTGTCATTTATAAACTTTGTATCTCTGCTACCTGGCATTTCATTTTGCGGCAGACATGGCCCGGCCCGACAAAGTAACTTTTATGTCAGATCCAGCACTTGTAACAAATGAGTTTGACACCTCTGCTATATTGTATTAGCTGATGTCAAAAAATGACAGATAATATGAAAAGTAAAGTGAGTAATTCAGGCTGCTTTAGAACACCAGAACCCAAAGCAGTATGCCAGTTTCTTTCTCCCTTGTCAAAAACATTCCCCACAGACTCCACTGCTATGCTCCAGAATGTTCCCCAGCATTTCAAAGATGGAGGAAAACATTCCAGAAAATGGGAACTCCTTTCCTTCAAATAGGTTGTCAATGGTTTCCTTCATCTGTGGGTGGCAATACCAGTAATATAATATACGTACACTGTTAGGAATGAGTAAAAAATCCAATTAGGGACTGGCTAGGAATCTAATCAAATAAATATTACCAAGGCAAAGGTAAACACCACCATGGGACTCATTACAGTATATGACCTTCACAAATCAATGTTTCTAAGGCCCAATTCTCATTTTTCTTTTGTGTCTGAGAAGAACCTCTGGGTGTTTCATCTCAAGTGCTTTGATAATGTCTGCAAAGAGGAACCAATTAGGTTGGATAAGTGATATCAGTAATCTGTTTAACAAGGTGGTTGAAAATCCTAAATTTAATGGAGAAGCTGAATGGACTAAATATTTCACAAGGATTTCTCCTAGGCTTGACACACTTTAGCAGGTTATTATACTAAAGAGTTACATCACACACACACAAAATACTAATGTCCAACCTACATATGACAACAAGAAACTCACGTTATCTGTTTCAACTACATCTAAAGTATTTATGTTTGATCACTTGCCAGTTCAATTTGTTTCCTGTTCATGATTAGGGAGCTGACTGTTCACTGAGCTGTTCAGATGTGTCTCAGCAGATTTGGTTATGCCTGTTTGTCTGATTAGAGTGTTTTCTCAAATGATCAAACTTTTCTTCCTGCTGTTAGAAAGCATATAGTTATTGGGGGGGGGGGGACCTGCTTGAGATTTTTCAGTTGTGACTTACTACTTACATGTTTCTATGTTGCTTCAGGTCTCTGACTAGTGGGTCATTTTAATGACTTGACCATGAGCTCAGGTGTGTCTTTTTTCTGTTAATCAAGGTTTTAATAAAGTTTAATTGTTACTTATTACCATGGCATGACCTGGCTCTATTATCACAAGTACAGAGTGTGCATTTTTTATTATCTGTTTAAAACATTTATTAGCCACCTTTCTGCCTTACAGGAACTCAAGACAGCTTGCAAGATAAATGGCACTAAAATAAATAAAATACATAAAACTATTAATTTAAAATCAATAATTTAAAACTGTTGGTAGGCAGAAGAACTAAAATCAAACAAATGCTGTCACAAACAAAATAGTCTTCAAGAGTTAGGGGGCCAGGCACACCTCCTGAGACACGCTGGCCCCGTCCATACGAGCCCATTTGGGCCGGGAGCGGGACGGAACCGGGGCGGAGCAAACAGACGCGATCTCACCTCAACATCTGGCGAGCGTGCCGTCTCCGTCCCCGATCCGTTCCACCGGCCCATACCGCGTCGCAAAAAACCGCGCCGCCGCATCCCGGCCCCCAGCCGTACTGCGCATGCCCGAGCATGCGCAGTTCGGCAGCCTCCCCCCTCCCCTCGGACTTTTCCTCCCCGGCATCTGAGCGTGCCGGGGAGTGCTGCGCCGCGGCTAGGGGATCCGTGGGATCCCGCCGCGGCGTAGCAAGTTTGGAGCGGCTCGGAGTAGCCGCGTTTCAGCCGGCCCGTATGCCCGGGGCCGCTGTTTCACAACTGTGGGGCTGCCATGGAAAAGGACATCTTTTGTGTACCCACCAGATGAGCTTTTCTGGTCAATGGAACAGTCAAGAGGGCCTCTCACTGTGATCTTAGTACCCAGGCAGGAGCATACAGCACTTTGAATTGGGCTCATGAGCAGATCAGAAGCCAATGTAATTGCTGTAATACTGGGGTCTTGTGATCCCAATAACCAACCAAGTCTAGCCAAAGAATTCTGCACTAGCTGCAATTTCCAAACACTCTTCAAGGGTAGCCCCAAGTAGAGTGCATTCCAATACTCCAGTCTAGATGTAAAAAAGGCATGCATCACTGTGGCTAGATCAGCCAAGAACAGATGCAGCTGGTGCACCAGCCTAAGCTGGGCAAAAGCACTCTGAATCATAGCAGGCACCTAATTTTCTAAAGTGACTACTATGTCGAGCAGCACTCCCAAGCTGTGAACCTGGCTTTTCAAGGGGAGTGTAACCCCGTCAAAACCAAAAGGGATCTCAAGTCCCTGGTCTGCCTTTCTACTAAAACAGAGAATCTCTGCCTCATCAGGATTAAGTTGCTGCTTATCTACCCTCATCCAGTCCATTACTGATTTCAAACACCAGATCAAAACAACAAAAGCCTTCTCAGAATTAGGTGGGGAAAGAAAGATACAGCTGAGTATCATCTGCATATTGGTGACATCACAGCCCAAACGTCTCAATGACCTCACCCAGTTAATTTATGTAGACATTAAATAGCATGGGGAAACCAAACCCTGCAGAACCCTACAGGCAAAAGAGCAAGAATTCCACAGAACCACCTCCTTGGATTGACTTCCCAAACAGGACTCCAACAACTGTAACAAGGTGCCCCTTATTCCTAGTGCTGAGAAATGGCCTAATAAGATATCATGGTAGATGGTATCGAAGGCCACTGAGAGATTCAGGAGAACTAGCAGGGTCATATACATACTGTCTAAACCTCGGCAGAGGTCACCAACCAAAGCAGTCTTTATTCTATATCCTGACCTAAACCCAAATTGAAATGGGTCCAGAAAATCAGTTTCTTCCAGGAGCCCTGGGTGCTGAGAAGTAATGAAGAGCTCTAGAACCTTGCCCAAGAATGGAAGGTTAGAGACTGGCCGGAAGTTATTCAACACAGTAGATCCTAGGGAGGTTTTTTCCACAATAGGACTAATAACTGTATACTTGACCATGGGCGGCATCACTCCCATTCTCAAAGAAGCATTTACTACTTCCCTTACCCACTTGGCCAGTCTCCCCTGGCAGCTCTTATCAGCCAGGAAGGGCAAGGACACAGGTGGTAGGCCTCACTTCTCCACAGATCCTGTCCATATTCTTGGGCATCACAAGGTGAAAGGTATCCATATAAATCAGACAAGTAGCTGCCCAAGGTACATTATCTGAACATGCATCCACACCAGCATCTAATTCAAAGTGGATCTGGGCAATTTTTTCTGCAAAGTAATTAGCAAATTCATTAGAGTGCTTTAAATGAATTTTACAAAAACCTTCACAGCAGTCTGATCAAGAACTGACATTATGTATAACTGAGAAAGCTGCATCAAGGTGAGTTTACCTGGTGATCATATATTTGCTGAAATTCTCAGAATACCTGAGAGAATAGTAATGCAGTTTATAGTATGAAAAAGGTGCTCAACTTTTAGTCTCTCACCCATCCCAATATAGTTCTTTCCTCCCCAGATGGTCTTTTGCACCAAAATTGAACTGATGCAGGAAAAATATGCCTACGGACAGGCACTAAAGAAGGCGAAATCAGCAGTAAAGGGGTAGAGGTTCAGAATGGCTGTTTATGTTATGTTCTACCACATGCTTTAGATGTGATTGAGGAAGGTCTGATTTTAAAGTCTACTGCCACCACATATAGTCTAGATACTAGTTTCACCTTATCGTTTAATTTGATGATCTGGTTAATTAGCATGTGATGAACGTTCTACTGGCCTTAAAAACAAACAAACAAAAAAGCTAGCTTGAGATCAGACAAATACATTTTAAAGATTCTTTCAGGTGGATAGCCACAGTGGTCTGCAACAGAAAAGCAAAATCTCCAGGGTATAAGCTTCCGAGAGTCAAAACTCCTTTCATAAGATACATGCGCTTTGACTCTCAAAAGCTTATACCTCTGGAAATCTTGTTGTCCTTTAAGGTGCTACTGGACTCTAATCTTGCATTTTAAAGATTCTTCATCAAGAAACCTGATATGAAATGTACCACAAAGTCATCTTCACCTCCAAGACCACATATAATCATTTTGATTTGTAAATGGTAAAGATTTCAGAAAGAAGCAGAAGCAAGTCCATTATTAATAGCCTGAGCTATTCCTCATGATGAAACTCATTCTGTTCTGCAATTTTCCACAGTAGATCAGAGCAGACATGATAAATTATTTTTATTTTAACACAAGCCAGGCCTGCAACCCAACTGCTTTCACAACATATTCTGGGGCAAAACAATTTCACCGTATATTTTAAAAGACTCCTATAAAGGAACATAAGAGCATAAGAGAAGCCAATGTTGGATCAGCTAGTGCTGAGCTTTAAAAAAAAATAATAAAAACTACTCAGTATTCTGAAAATATTTTGGCCCCTAACAAAACAGCCCCATCTCTCCAAGATTTTTTGATATTGCATTTCATCATCAAATCTAATGAGCTAAGGTAGCACCATGATACCGGGCTGCTGAAGGGGGGTGGGGCTGAAGCCACCATCATGCTCCATCCAGATGAATGCCTTTCCAACTCTTTCCATTTTAATGTAGTTCTGGCTGTAGCCACTAGGGGTGCAGAGAAGTCTGGGCACTCTATTGGCAAAGCTGTAGTTACTGAGTTGCAGCAAGATAAAACAACTTTTTGCTCTCTTTTCCTTAACTTCTCTCCCTCTTTTCTCATTTGATTCTCTCCCTCCACCTAACATTTCAACATCCCTCCCACTTATTTTCAAGTCCTGGTCTTGTCATCCCTCTCCTTTGCCAACAGAATGTACTTAATAGTACTACAGTAGCAAACCATGGTTAATATTATGAACAGAAGGTAGGGTAATATTTTCCCATGATCAAACAAAGTAGTAACAGGATGCTCCCCCCCCCACCCTTTAAATGCATGGTAATAGAACATTAATCTGTTTTAGTGGTTATACATGTGGAACAGAAGTTCATAGAATCATAGAATCATGAGTTGGAAGGGGCCATACAGATCATCTAGTCCAACCCCCTGCCCAATGCAGGACCAGCCTAAAGCATCTCTGACAAATATTCGTGCAGCCTCTTAGAACTGTTATTGTTATTGTGTTGGTGGAATAGCAAAGGCTTTTTTGCTATGACAAATGACAATTTTTTAAAATGTCATTAAGAATTATATTTATAACAAATGTCATACCCAGTCTTTTCCCCCAATGGAAACCCAAAGCTGCATTTTTCTCCTGTCCTCCATTTTATCCTCACAACAACCCTATGAGGAAGGTCCAGCCAAGGATGTATCACTAAGCAACCTTCTATGGCAGACTGGAGATCTGAGTATTTGAGACACATGACAGGTTTCTTAAAAGCTCTCGTATTAGATGTTGCTAATATGAAGATAACCTGGTTCGGAATGCTCTAATTCCCTTCATTTCTGGCACTGCAACTTCCATCATCATTCTGGATTGTGGCCAGTTTTCAAATGTGTAGCATTATTTCCTGTTTTTGAGTTCAGCATGCCACAAACAGATCCTTAGCTTCCACTGCAAGTAGCATAGGGTGTGTGTGTGCCCAGATATTCCCATGCCTTTCAGTTTTGGCCCTGAAATTTCCACAATCACCCTTAAGATGGTGGCCAATTTTGAATCATCTGGCTTTATTCCCTGATGGTATATGCCTGCAATAAATGGATAGATGGACAGACTGGCTGATTTTTTAATTATTACAGACTCATGGTAACAGGAAACAAAGTGATTTGTTATGGTATTTGGTTTTGATCAGGGTCATAGAGGAGGGGCAGGTGAAATCTTTGTCCAGGGGCCCATGATAGCTCTTCGCAGCCCGGCCATGATATCATCCCAGTCAGGGGTCATTTCGTAGAAAAAGAGGTGCAGGAGCTCATTAGCATAACTTATTAGCATAACTTGTTTGCATATGCCACACACCCTGACATCACTGGAAGTGTGTCAGAAGGCAACACCCACCGCTCAGGCTCCACTGGACTGTTTTGGATTGCTATTTGGGGGGGGGATGTGCAGATCTGTCCTCGCAGAGGAGGGAGAGCTTGTACCTGAATAAAACTTGGTCTTAAAGGTGCCACTGGACTGTTTTGGATTGCTAGCTATGGGGGAGGGGAAACGTGCAGATCTGCCCTCACAGAGGAGGGAGAGCTTGTACCTGAAGGCGGGCCGGGGGGGGGGCTCTGCAACTTACCTGGTTGCTTCTTGCTCCTCGTGGCCTGTCTGAGGGCTGCTGGGAGCAGGGGGCGGGGCTTGTTGCATGTGTCCACCCCCTGGGCTCCTTACTGCAGGAGCTCTGCTCCTGTGTGCTCCTGCAGGAAATGACCCCTGATCCCAGTCATTACATGATCTCTGACTGACTGGGATTATTAATGTGCCAAGATCAAGAAAGGACCCTGTAACGATTCCTTGTTTATGTGTGTGTGTCTCTTTAAAAGTTTGGTTGCATGTTAGATTAGTCTAGAGTGTTTGAAGAGACAAGTGTGGTGTGATTGGTGATTGACAGAGAGAGGGGAGGGGTTTTGGAAGTGATGCTGTGTGTGGATGAATATGTATGTCTATCAGGAGGGACAGTTGGAGGTTTTGACAGCTGAAGGGTGACAGTTGATGAGGACAGTTAAGCAGTCAGTTAGTTCATTCTGAGGTCTGAGAGAGAAGCAGACTTGTGTGTGATATAAGAGAGTTCAGTTCTGTGTATGAGAGGAGAGACAAGCAGTTTGGTGTTGAAACAGTTATAAGCTGAAGCTGAGTGTCTAGGAAAAAGTAAAGTAAACGTATATGGCCTGAAGAAAAAAGTGTTACGAAGTTACATGCCAAGATCCCTGACAGTGAGAGAGAAAAGTGTGTGAAAACCCAGTTGGAATTGTTCAGTATTTACCCATTCATAGATACAGAGTACTATCCTGTTATTTACGAATTATATCAATAAATCTTTTATTTAAGTCTGCCAGCTCTGAAAGAAATAATTTCTCAGAAAACACATAGACCCTCATGAAAGCCTAAAACCTCAACCTACCTACCCAGTGATAGAAATATTATAGTATGAAGGTTTGGAAAGCCTTAAATTTCCTGGTGGCAGCCGGATATACACAGTAAAACAAAACAGAAAGAACACTTTTAAAGTAAAACCAGACCTCCCCAGTAAGGGGTCGTCACAGTCCCATTCTTCTGTCATTCCACAAAATGCGTAAAACAGAAGGGAGGCATTTTTATAAAGAGAATATAAATATGGAAAACGGAATTCTGCAGGATGGAGACTTAATATGAAGGCAATAGTGTTTTTATTTTAATTGCCTGTGAAAAATTTAGGCAGTATTCGTATATTGTTTATGGGATATTTTATACTACATATATTTTATTATTCTCTGACTGCAAAATCCAGTTTATGAGCAGTAACTAGGGTTGCCAACTTGCAAGGTACGGCTTGGAGATCTCCTGGGATTATAACTAATCTCCAGACAACAGAGCTCATTTTCCCTGGAGAAAATGGCTGCTTCGGAGGATGGACTCTGTGGCATTATACTCTGTTGAGGTTCCTCCCCTCCCCAGGCTCCACCCCCAAATGACATAATCAAGTTTTATTGCATTGTTTGTTGTATGTAGTATACTGGTCTTTATCACATTGTATTTATAATTCTGTAACCCACCTTGAGTTGAGTCTCCATGGGAAAGGTGGACAATAAATGAATGAAGGGAAACGAATCTAAGAAAGAGAAACGAAGGAGAAAAAATAGCACTAAAACAGCAGCAGCTAGGGAAAACGACTCACCCAAACAATATTAAGAGGTTCTCAATTCTCAATGTTTTTATAGGCACTGTATAATGGCTATTTAAAGTCCAAAAAGAGAAACTGGATAAATTTTCCATAGCCCTATACAAAATTAGATATTACTAGTTGCAGTTCTACAGTTTGACAACCAAAAGAGATTTGTCTATTTGTTCTGGAATAGCTGTTTGCTGCTGCGTCTGCATCATGTGACTATTGCATAATTAACATCTTTGACCCTGCCAGTCTCTTTCAGAGCTGCAAAGTCATTTACATAGTTATCAATATTAAATGGAACAGCATGAACCAAGAATATTAAAATGATTACACATTTTTGTAAAATCATAAGCTACCTTGGAGAGTAAAAACTTTAATGCAATTTTAAAAAATAAAAAATAAAATTCAACATGGAAATAAAGGTTCTCAGAACAAACACCCTGCTGTTTGCAAGAACAGCACTGTACGATTTGAAAGAATATCTTATTTCTACTTCATGCCACGTATTTTCATCTTGTGACCTTCCAATCTTCAATTAACTGCATTCACAGTGTGATCTTACCCACAAACTGAGAAGTCTACTCATCTACAGAAGAAGACTTTTAAAAGCTTTGCTTTTAAGGGCAGAAACAAGGAGGCTACAGCTCAACTCTTCCTGTTGCAGTCCAGGCAATTCACTTCTAAGATCTAATTAGGGAGGATTTGCACACTCATGGTGTTACACGTATTTCTATAGCCTGCTGGAACAAGTAGCGCAGATTTCAAACAACTTTGCATAATTCTATCAAGTGAATGTAAACAGGACCACATGAAAGGACAGAGAGACTCTTGTGCTAAACCAAATGACTGAAGCAAGTGAAGTAATATCTATTTTTTTATTTAATCTATTTTTAAACCGCCCTCCTCTAGGCAGGGCTCAGGGTGGTTAACAACATTTCTTTTTTTAAAAAAAAATAAACTTTTAATTCAAGATAAGACAAACAATTCATACAACTATCAGAACCTTTTTTGTTAACAAATAGTATAATAGAAGAATACTCATAAATATTTAAATAGATAAGCTGTCGTCATATTGCACAGACTCAAATCCTAAGCAAAGTTTAATTCTTTGTGAGTGTTTTGAGTTTTTAATGTGCTAGGTAAAAAGGTAGGCGCTCAAACTAAACCTTACATGCAGTTAGAAACGAAGCCATTCAATATATGCGGGGTTGGATGGCATTGATTCATGTTCTGTCATGTACTGAATAAGTGGGAACCAAGTTTTGACAAACTTGGAGTGTGTGATCGGTTTTCTGCGTTGCTTCTCTTCAAAAGCATTGGCAATTCGGTCCATTACAAAATGTTCCCAGCATTTTTCTCTCCACATAGCTATAGATGGTGGGTTTGGCGATTTCCACACGGCTGCAAGCGTCAGTCTGGCTGTGGCTAGTAGTGTAGAGATGAGGGTGGATCATTCAGTCTTCTGATCGTCTTCATCTACTAAGTGTAATAGTATTGTAGTAGGGTTCATTTGATGTCTCTGAGATGTGATTTTGCCGATTTCGTCTACTACTTGCTTCCAAAAAGATTGAATCAGTGGACAGGACCACCAGCAGTGATAAAAATCACTGATCTCTCCACAACCTTTCCAGCATAAAGGATTATGTATAGGATGCATGTGATGTAGTCTTGCTGGTGAAAGGTACCATCTGGTATGCATTTTAAAAAATTGTAAGCAGACAGAGAAGATCCTTGACTTGCAAGCCTGTGAGTCCCATATACTCATCCATTGTTTGTTTGTTTTTTTAATAACTGCCCCCAAAGGGGCAGGGTTTTATTACATTTTTCACATAACATACACAAACAATCATAACATATACATACATACTAACGTACAAACAGATACATGGAGGTTATTTTCATTTTTACCAATATTTATACTGATGCCTATTCCACCTTAATAACAATTTCTCATGAACTGTGTAAGTAACTTCTGTCTCTGTCATCCTAACAGGTATATATTTCATCTAGTAAACTCTTAGTCTGTCTCTTGCAAGCTTACCTACATATGTTTATCATACCAGTTATAGAACCATGACCAAGTATTCTGGAATGTCGAATCTGTTGCGCCTTTTATCAATAAAGTCAATTTATCCAATTCTGAGGTTATTTTCATTTTTACCAATATTTATACTGATGCCTATTCCACCTTAATAACAATTTCTCATGAACTGTGTAAGTAACTTCTGTCTCTGTCATCCTAACAGGTATATATTTCATCTAGTAAACTCTTAGTCTGTCTCTTGCAAGCTTACCTACATATGTTTATCATACCAGTTATAGAACCGTGACCAAGTATTCTGGAATGTCGAATCTGTTGCGCCTTTTATCAATAAAGTCAATTTATCCAATTCTGCAGCCGCCAAGATTTTGTTTACAAGTTCTCGTTTTGTTGGTATCTCCGGTAATTTCCAATATTTTGCATAGAGAATTCTTGCAGCCGTAGTTTAAAAAACAATCAAATAGTGATCATCTTTGTTAGAATTATCAGGTAGAATATTCAACAACAAAGCCTCTGGTGTAAATGGTACTACAGTACCTAGTACCTTTTGCAAGATTTCGTGTACCATTACCCAATATTTCTTAGATCTTTCACAATGCCACCACATGTGGTAAAATGAGCCAACCTTATTTTCACATTTCCAACACTTATTAGAACATTTCGGGTCAATTTGAGCTAACCTTTCAGGTGTTACATACCATCTATAAAACATTTTATATACATTTTCTTTATACGGAATAGCTTTCGTAATCCTAATATTTTTCTTCCATATTTGATCCCACTGCTTTAATTTAACAGTATGCCCAATATTCTGCTCCCATTGAATCATATTCCCTTTTACTATTTCATCCATTATTAAATCATCAAGTAACAACACATAAAGTCTTCGTAAAAGCTTCTGATCCATAGATGTCATAATCTTTTCAATCTCTATAAGGTTTTTATAAAATCCGATTCTCTTGTCTTTAGTAAATCTGGATTCTATTTGCGCTCTTTGCCACCATGGTAG
>NW_015172560.1:179201-183371 GCF_001447785.1 Gekko japonicus | reverse complement strand
GGGAGAAAACACGCCCTACCCGGGGGCCGGCCGAACTGCGCATGTCCGGGCATGCGCAGTTCGGATCCGGGCCGGGGTTGAGCCGGCGCAGGGAAGCGGCGGCGATCAAACGCCCCGGTTGCCGCGCCGCTTCCCTTTAAACCACCTAGATAGGTGGTTCAGTTTGCGCCGGCTCATCCCGGGAAAGGGACAGTTTGGGTACGGAAGCCGGACGCTTCCCAGATGTTGTGGTGTGATCGCGCTGGTTTGATCTGGCCCCAAACTGTCCTGCTCCCGGACCAAATCGGTGAGTGTGAACGGGACCCAAGATAGGTTTATGATCCGCATATGTTCCAGCTTCAATCTCTGCTTCTAAAAGATCATTGATCATTGTAGATGATATCCAGCACATATCCAATCTAGACCATGACTCATGTCTTGCTGAAAAAAATGTATTTTGCAGCGTTGTAGGGTTTCTAACTCTCCAAGCGTCCACCATACTCATCCATTGTTGATCAGTTAGATCTCCCTGTAGCTCTTCGTTCTACGCCAATTTTGTTTGCCCATTTTTTCTGACTTCCCACCTCCATCAGAGACTTGTATAAGGAAGATAGAAGGCCCCTCGTATGGTCCAAGAAAACATATAAGATATGTTCAAATTGTGTTTTGGGTCATGAAAAGAATCCTTTTCCTGTAGCCCATTCGATCAAGCTCTTAAGTTGGTAATATTTTAGCCACGATAAGGTGATTTGTATTTTGTCTTCAAAGTAGTCTTTGGGATGAAGAGATCCTTTTGGGGCGAGATCCACCAGTCTATGAAATCCAGCAGCGATCCAATCTGTGAAGGCACCAAGTTCCAAACCTGGTGTGAACCATAATTGTTGGGTGTATGTAGACAGAGGGGAGACCATCGGGGCCAAAGATTTCCTATGATGATCCTATATCTTTAAGGTCAAATAAAGATAGGGGTTTTGCAGTATAGTCTCCGGTCTACGTTTCTTATCCATCCATATTGTTTCTGCCAGTGAATATGGTGTGACGTATGATTGTTTAATCTGGATCCATCCTGCAGGCTGAGATGAGTGAAGCATCTTAACAATATGTGAAAGAGCTGCCGCCCAATGGTATAGTTGGAGGGATGGGATGCCGAGCCCTCCTAACGATGTTGGTTTGGTTCGATGTTGCTGATCTACTCTTGACTTAGTTGAATTCAAAAGAAAGTTGGTGAGTGTTAATTGCCACTTGGCAAAGATCTTTTCTTCTGTGAAGATAGGTAACGCCCGGAACAGGTACAGAAACACGGGAAGATGAAACTGTTAACAACATTTCAACAATACATTTAAACATTTCAATAAATATGATTTTATAGAATCAGATTAAAATTTTAAAATAATAAAGTGTTTCAGATGGCATTTAAACTATTTGTGTCCTTACCCCTTGGAGGGAAGGAGAGATAAAGGCGGCCAGGCTCAGTGTTCAACCATTGCTGTCCTCAACCACAGGCCTGGCAGAATGTCTCTTATCTTGTAGGCCCTGTGGAACTGCACTAGGTCCCACAGGGCACAGATGTCATTACACAGAGAGTTCCACCAGGCTAGCGCCAGGGCCAAAAAGGCCGTGGATTTGTTTGAGGACAACCAGATATCCTTTGGGCCAAGGATCACCAGGAAGTTCTCCCCAGAACATAGCACTCTTCACAGGGTATGCCAGGAGAGACGGTCCTGTAGATATGTTGGTCCCAGACCATTTAGGACCTTAAAGGTAAATACCAAGACTTTGAACCTGATCTGGCATTCAACCTGGAGCCCGTACAGCTGGCACAGCACTGGTTGATGTGTGCTGTTAATGCAGCAGACAAGTGGTCCAGAATACAGCAGAGAGGTCCCAGGCTGCTGCATTCTGGACCAGTTGTAATTTCTGGGTCAGTTTTAAGGGTAGCCCTGCATAGAGTGACTTACAGTAGTATAACTTAGAGATCACCGTTGTGTGGAGTACTGTGACTAGGCCACTGTGAGACAGGTATGGGGCTAGTTGCCTGATCAAGTGCAGCTGGAGAAACTGCAACATTTGTAACCTGGGCCTCCATCGATGAGGCATCTAGGAGCACACCCAGACCCATGGTGGTTGGTACAGGTGTTAAAAGTACCCCGTCAAGAGCTGGGAGTTGGCTCCTCAGCCTTGAACCACCACCCCAGCCACAGAACCTCCATCTTTGAAGGATTGTTTCAGTCGGCTCTGCCTCAACCATCCTGACATGGCTTCTATCCCTTCGGCCAAGATGGATAGGGCAGTATCCGGTCAGCCGTTCATCACCAGTTATATTAATATCTGGGAGAGTTATTATACCGAGAGTCTAAAATTACCTAACTGCATCACTTCAGTATCTTCTGCCAAGAAAACCCCATGGACAGTAACAAAATGCTAGAAGATATGACACTGGAAGATGAGCCCCTCAGGTCAGAAGGTGTCCAATATGCTACTGGGGAAGAGCAGAGGACAAGTACAAGTAACCCCAGAAAGAGTGAAGCGGCTGGGCCAAAGCCAAAAAGACGCTCAGTTGTGGATGTGTCTGATGGTAAAGGGACAGTCTGATGCTGCAAAGAACAATACTGCATAGGTATCTGGAATGTAAGACCTATGAATCAGTGAACTCAGGGGTCATTTCGTAGAAAAAGAAGTGCAGGAGCTCATTAGCATAACTTGCTAGCATAACTTATTTGCATATGCCACACCCACTGACATCACCGGAAGTGTGTCAGAAGGCAACACCCACCACTCAGGCTCCACTGGACTGTTTTGGATTGCTAGCTATGGGGAGGGGGAACGTGCAGATCTTTCCTCACAGAGGAGGGAGAGATTGTACCTGAATAAGCCTTGGTCTTAAAGGTGCCACTGGACTCTTTTGGATTGTTAGCTATGGGGGGGGACACGCAGATCTGCCCTCACAGAGGAGGCAGAGCTTGTACCTGAAGGCAGGCCGGGGGGGCCTCTGCAACTTACCTGGCTGCTTCTTGCTCCTCGTGGCCCAACTGAGGGCTGCTGGGAGCAGGGGCGGGGCTTGTTGCATGTGCCCGCCCCCTGAGCTCCTTACTGCCGGAGCTCCACTCCTGTGTGCTCCTGCAGGAAATGACCCCGAGTGAACTAAAGGGGACAGGAATGGGCAAATTTAACTCAGAAGACCATTATATCTACTACTGTGGCCAAGAATCCCATAGAAAAAATGGTGTGGCCTTTATAGTCAACAAGAGAGTGCGAAAGGCAGTAATGGGATACAATCTCAAAAATAACAGAATGATCTCGGTCCGAATCCAAGGCAAACCATTCAACATCACAGTAATCCAAGTCTATGACCCAACCACTGACACAGAAGAGGCTGAACTGAACCAGTTCTATGAAGACCTACAACACCTCCTAGAACTAACACCAAAAAAAGATGTCCTCATCATCATAGGTTTCCCTTGCTCGAAAGCCAGTCGAATCCGACTCTAGGGTTGCGGTGCTCATCTCCGTTTCCAAGCCAAAGAGCCAGCGCTGTCCAAAGACATTTCCATGGTCATGTGGCCGGCATGACTAGACGCCAAGGCTCATGGACTGGAATGCTAAAGTAGGAAATCAAAAGATAACTGGGATAATGGACAAGTTTGGCCTTGGAGAACAAAATGAAGCCAGGCAAAGGCTAACAGAGTTTTGTCAAGAGAACATGCTGGTAATAGTGAACATCCTCTTCCAACAACCTAAGAGGCGACTCTACACATGGACATCACTAGATGGGCAACACCGAAATCAGTTTGATTATATCATTTGCAGTCAAAGATAGAGAAGCTCTATACAGTCAGTAAAAACAAGACTTGGAGCTGACTGTGGCTCAGATCATGAGCTACTCATTGCAAAATCCAGACTTAAACTGAAGAAAGTTGGGGAAACCACTAGGCCATTCAGGTTTGACCAGGTTTCCCTTATGAATATACAGTGGAGGTGAAGAATAGGTTTAAGAGACTAGATTTGACAGAGTGCCTGAAGAACTATGGACAGAGGTTTTTGACATTGTACAGGAGGCAGCAATCACCACCATCCCAAGGAAAAGGAAATGTAAGAAAGCAAAGTGGCTGTCTGATGAGGCTTTACAAATGGGAGAGGGAAGAAGGAAAGCGAAAGGCAAAGGTGAAAAGGAAAGATTTACCCAACTGAATG
>NW_015172560.1:169365-178436 GCF_001447785.1 Gekko japonicus | reverse complement strand
AAACATCTACTTCTGCTTCATTGACTACGTTAAAGCCTTTGATTGTGCAGATCACAACAAACTATGGCAAGTCCTTAAAGAGACGCGAGTACCAGACCACCTCACGTTTCCTGAGAAAACTGTATAAGAGTCAAGAAGCGAGAGTTAGAACCAGATATGGAACAACTGATTGGTTTAGCACATAGGAAAAGGAATATGACAAGGATGTATATTGTTACCCTGCTTATTTAATTTATATGCAGAGTACATCATGTGAAATGCCAGCCTGGATGATTCAGAAGCCGGAATTAAGATTGCTGGGAAAAACATCAACAACTTCAGATATGCAGACGATACCACTCTAATGGCAGAAAGTGAAGAGGACCTCAAGAGCCGCTTGCCCAGGATGAAACGGGAGACTGCAAAAGTTGGCTTGAAACTCCACATCCAAAAAACTAAGATCATGGCATCTGGCCCCATCACTCCTTGGCAAATAGCAGGGGAAGTCATGGAAGCAGTGAGAGACTTCACGTTCTCGGGATCCAAGATCACTGCAGATGGTGACTGCAGCCATGAAATTAAAAGATACCTTGGGAGGAAAGCAATGACAAACCTTGACAGCATAATAAAAAGTAGAGACATCACCTTGCCAACAAAAGTCTGTATGGTCAAAGCAATGGTATTCTCAGTAGTAAGGTATGGCTGTAAGAGTTGGAGTATAAGGAAGGCCGAGCGCCGAAGAATAGATTCTTTTGCATTATGGTGCTGGAGAAGACTCTTGAGAGTCCCTTGGACTGCAAGGAGATCGAATCCGTCAATCCTAAATGAAATCAACCCTGACTGTTCCCTGGAAGGCCAGATACTGAAGATGAAGCTCAAATACTTTGGCCACCAAATGAGAAGGGAGCACTCACTGGAGAAGACCCTGATGCTGGGAATGATTGAAGGTAAAAGAAGAAGGGGACAGCAAAGGATGAAATGGTTAGTGTTATTGATGCAACAAACATGAAATTAAGCAAACTCTGGAGCACGACGTAAGACAGGAGGGCCTGGCATGATGTGGTCCATGGGGTCGTGAAGAGTTGGACTCAACTGTGCAACTGAACAACAACAAGAGGTGTTGGATAACCCTTTCAGTTTGGGACAAATGGAAAACTGAAGTAGTTTTTTTCCTTCCCCAACCATCTGTACTTCTTTTCGCAATCCATTCCGCATTTAAACCAGGAGTCCATGTGATGACATTTTAAATATGGAACTCATAAAAGTTAAACAGATTTTATGATCTTTTCCATCTTATCACAATGGTGAATTTACAATCCAAGAGTCAAGAATCAAAAGAATCCTTCTATTCCATGGTGAAAATGGATTTCATCCAGCCAGTATTTTCATTCAATCTTGATCAGTTCCCCCTCCTTTCTACAGCCCTCATTACACACAGCTTTTATACATGCAGGTCCATGATCCCCAGCATAGCCTTTTTTTGGTTGTAAAAGGAGACTCCGTCTTTCTGAATAAGCAAAAATAGCTGGTTGGATCCAACACAATATATTTAAGTGCAGCATTTTATCAGCTCAAAATTACTTAAAACAGTATTATGCCATTTACAAAGTTTGAAAATACAATCAAGAATAGATGTGCTATTGTAATGTGCTATTTTTAAAAGAGCCATTTCTTATCTATACAGATCATTTAGGTTTCTAAACTGGAATAAATTGATGGAATATACAACATTGTTGAAAGAAGAATGCATAGGAAAACTGATAGTAATGTCCTGTCCAAATTTGTTCCACAATGCCCTTGAAACCTCTATATGTCATTACTAAAAAAATGTATATATTTATGAACAGATGATATCCTACATTGGTAAGGATCATGTATATTATCAGACAACATTTGTATGATTTCTAGAGGAAATGCAAGTTTAATCCACCATTATCCTACAATACAAAGGGACTGCCTAAAATACAAAGTGATTTAGTAGATAAAAGGTTAATCACAGGATATACGTTATCTAGGAAGAATGTGAGAAATGATACTCGTGAATAAGATTATCTTGCAAATTCAGGACTTATGTAACTGACATCAGACACTTAATTGAAACCAGACTCTCTTTTATAATATTTTTGGGAACTGAGAGACCTGACTCAAATCTGTACAAGTATCTATTTATATGGCACTTATAATCAATTCCTTACTGTAATCGATTCTTTACTCCTATTCAAGGAAATAGAGTTTACAAACCTATACAGACAGTACATGTTGATTCCTTTAATACTGGACCAAATGGCATACACATTTTCAAGTGTTAGAAGCGCAAAGGTATCAAGATAAACCTTTCTGATATTAGGGATGTGGCTACCTGGGAGAGGGCCTTCTTGGTTGTGTCACCAAAACTCTGGAACTCCCTACCCAGAGAGAGCCTGTTTATTTTTTTGCTCTCTTCTGTTAGTGGGTAAAGACTGTTTCACTTTGACTGGCATTCCTTCAGTGAGCCCTCCTTCCTGCCCTATGTTTTATGTGTATTTATTGCACTGTGTGTGCATTATACCTTGAAGTGTTTTAATGATAGGGTTGCCAACCTCCAGGTGCTGCCTGGATATCTCCTGCTATTACAGTTGTTTCCCAGATGACAGAGTTCAGTTCCCCTGGAGAAAATGGTTGCTTTGGAAGGTGGACTCTATGGAACTATATACCAATGAGGTCCCTCTCCTCCCCCCACCCCACCTTCTCTAGGCTCCATCCCCCAAATGACCAGTTATTTTGTAACCCAGAGCTGTCAACCCTATTTAATTATGTGTTTTTGTTTGGTTTGGTTTGTTCAGTTTTAATGGTTTTTAAGATGTGTTTTTATCATATATGTTTTTAATCAGATAGCCACCTTAGTGGCCCTTATCAGGACCAAGCAATCAAACAATCTATACAGGAAAATATTTATTTGTTTATGATGGGTGTGGGGATTGTATAACTTTAATGCTCTTGTTTTTAATGGGTTTACATCTAGAGAGATACAAACAGGAGAGCCAGAAGCTGCTATGTAGGAAAGCTATTAGTTTGTTTTAATCTTTACCTAAATGGAGGACTGGATTTTGCTCTCCTTGGAAAATGCATGTTTTATTTGAAACCCGATATGCCCTTTCCGGCTGTGATGATAACGGATTTTACTTCTGGGTAGCATCTTTCATCTATGGGATAGCATCACTTATAATTTTGTACTCTAATACAGATAGTCAAGTATAACATAAACATTGTGTCAATGTGTTTCCTGTTTGAGGGGCAGTGAAAAGTGTACCTATGTAACGAATGTTGGACTTCTTATCAGAGGTCATTTCGGTGGGGGAACGCGGGGGAACGCAGTTCCCCCGGGTGAGGTGCAGGGGGGGCACATGACGAAGCCCCGCCCCCTGCTTCCGGCCGCCCCGCTTCCAGCCCTCATTCAGCCAGGAGGAGGCAGGAGAAGAGGGAGGGTAAGTTGCTTCCTCCCCGCCTCTCCCCACCCCTGCCTGCCTGGGGCCAGGGAGGGCCTTGGCGTGGCCTCCTCGCAGTCCTGCTGGCCTTGCAGGTCCACCGCCGGGCCCCTGATGTCAGGGGGTGTGGCATATGCTAATGAGTTATGCTAATGAGTTCCCCTACTCTTTTTCTACGAAATAACCCCTGCTTCTTATACTTCTTCTGTTGAAAATATGCCTCACACGGAGAACATAGCAATAGGTCAACAAGTCACACTGATCTTCTGGAGCAATTTGTTGGTTTCAGGAATACATAAATGGAGTAAAAATTATATTTGATAATAAAAGATTTAGTAACCTCATATCAAAGAGTTGCCAGTACAGAAGATACAAAATGGAGGTCCATGAGTAATCATGGGAGTGCAGAACAACTTGAAAATCTCATCCCTAAAAATTCTTGTCTTCCAGGATTTTCTAAACTCTCAGGAATTTCCACAAGCTTTTCTCTCCTCAGTAGGACTTCCTCTCTTTAATGAGATGCTCTCAACATTATAGCCCCTCTGGAAAAAAAATTCAGTCATTATCAGGCTGATTTTTAGGTTTGTTTGGGGTTTTTTGGCTAATTTACAAAGCCATATTTTTTCCTACCAGAATCATTAGAGAGACATCTCATCCATGGTGACCATGTTTTGCTGTTGTTGTCATTCATGAAACAGACTACAACAAGCAGTTGTTACAATTGGCACTTCTAACAAATGATGAGGAACAAAAATGGTCTTTTAGGAGTAAAGTTACAGGCAAGGCCAACCCAAGGGTTTTTGGCAACTTAGGCCAGTCACCAGCAGAGCATGCTCCCCCCAACTAGTGGAGTCCAGGCAGAGCAGCTGCATCCTGGGCCACTGCACCAGAGTCAGGCAAGTATGGCCCTGGCCCCTGGATGTACCCCAAGGTACCACATCCAAACCAGGCATGCATGGCCCCAGGTGCTCCCTGAGCCACCACACCCAAGTCAGGGAATGCATGGACACATCCTGAACTGGTTGCACCTGAACAACTGACCATGCATGGATATAGCCCTCTGGCACTCTCCAAGCAGCCATGTTGAAAGAGCAAGGAGCTGCTGGCCCCTGACTGCAAGCCGGGTGGGTGGGAAGCCTGGTGGTGGCAGAGCAGGTGGCCACCTGCTCCCTCCCTCATATGGGTGGGGCAGGGGAAAGCAAGTCTGGCAACCAGGCCCCAGCTCACATGCATCAATCCAAGCAACACTGTTGGGGCCAAGGGCGCTGCTCAGCATTACTGCTTGCCTCTCCCGTCACCCCCTGTGCCTTAGGCAATCAGTGAGGTCTGCATGTGAGAATTTCAAGCACTCAGCTACAATCCCTGCTCAAAGTGAGAAGGATTAAAACATAAGAAGAAATCTGAAAACACTGTAATATGAAATCTAAAAACATTGAAATAGGTAAATTGCTTGAGAACAAAAGAGGTGGGAATATTCAGGGAAGCTTATAGCAAAGGATAGCCTATGAGAAATCATTTTCATCCAGCCAAAAGGGTCTGCACAGCTGAAACATAACATGAAAGCAATTGCTTGAAGAAAACCTGTTTCGCTTCCCTCATTCCCAAACATAGCTTTCAAGGTCACTTCAAATTCCCAGCTTCGAGACAAGTTCAGGTTAATGAAGACAAAATTATACATTTAGCAGCTGGAGGGGGAGAATGTACCAACAAACAAGTCAATCATCATGTGGAAAAACAATCCATTTAGTGACTATGGAGCTGTTTTTTCCTACTAGCAAACAACAAGAACTAGAATTAAAAAATAAAAAGTAAAAATAGAATAGGTTAAATATGGAGGGGCACCATGTCCAAGAAGTTATTTACTTATTTAAAATATTTATAAGTATGCTTTTCTCCACTAACAACAAAATTTAACACAATTGAAAGCAACGACCTTCGCATAAAATCTCAATTGCAAGCCATTAATTCAAGCTCTTCAAGGACCCCCAAGTATTCTTCTGAACAAATCACTCTTGAGGATCTCATGAATGCCATAATAAAAACAGGGGCTTTTCATCACAGTCTCATGGTTTTTCCGCATGGTTTTTCCCCCTGTTGGTTTTGGCCCTATAGTGCTTTGGTTTATCCCCAATTTCTACACACATTTTTGTACCTTTAGTTTCCACTTTTTTGTTTTGTTTGCTATCCCCCATTTTTCTTCTCATTCTTTTGAAACCACTTTTTTCTTTTTCTGAAAGCTGATTGTATATTCCTCATTTCTCATGAGTAATGTTTGTGTTTTCTTTGTCCCACCCACCTCCACCCCGCTTTTCAATTATTGGACTGTCACCATCATTAAACTACTCCCCCTCCCCCCACTAAAGATGAGCGGTTTCAATTTTTTTAAAGGCCCTGAAATATTCACATATTGATGTAGTGTTCTAATGATCATTGAAGCAAGTTCTCTGAATTCTCAGCTTTCATTTTACAAAAAAAGAAAGAAAATCTCTAGCCCTTTCCCTTGAGGAGATATAAGGAAAAGGTATAACTCCAGCTGTGAAGGAGCTGAAGACTTTTTTTTTTTAAAAAAAAAGAAAGGTGGGAATTCAGAGAACCTGCTTAAACCATCAGTACCACACTGCATCCATATATCGATACTTTAGGGGTTTTTTTTAAAAAAAGGTGTGTGAGTGCTGTGACACCATCAATGACAACACCAATGATGTCAGCACCCTCCCTTGAAAGTCATCATTATTTAAGGCATGTGTAGAAGAAAACAAACTGACTTCACAGTTGTGAAAAGGCAGAGGGAGGGTAAACATGTGAAAGAACCATGCCCAGACTGATTGTAATGCTTGTGGATCAACTGCCAGGAAAATTAGGAGAACGTTGAGCATGCAGACTGAACAAATCACTCTTGAGGATCTCATGAATGCCATAATAAAAACAGGGGCTTTTCATCACAGTCTCATGGTTTTTCCGCATGGTTTTTCCCCCTGTTGGTTTTGGCCCTATAGTGCTTTGGTTTATCCCCAATTTCTACACACATTTTTGTACCTTTAGTTTCCACTTTTTTGTTTTGTTTGCTATCCCCCATTTTTCTTCTCATTCTTTTGAAACCACTTTTTTCTTTTTCTGAAAGCTGATTGTATATTCCTCATTTCTCATGAGTAATGTTTGTGTTTTCTTTGTCCCACCCACCTCCACCCCGCTCTTCAATTATTGGACTGTCACCATCATTAAACTACTCCCCCTCCCCCCACTAAAGATGAGCGGTTTCAATTTTTTTAAAGGCCCTGAAATATTCACATATTGATGTAGTGTTCTAATGATCATTGAAGCAAGTTCTCTGAATTCTCAGCTTTCATTTTACAAAAAAAGAAAGAAAATCTCTAGCCCTTTCCCTTGAGGAGATATAAGGAAAAGGTATAACTCCAGCTGTGAAGGAGCTGAAGACTTTTTTTTTTTAAAAAAAAGAAAGGTGGGAATTCAGAGAACCTGCTTAAACCATCAGTACCACACTGCATCCATATATCGATACTTTAGGGGTTTTTTTTAAAAAAAGGTGTGTGAGTGCTGTGACACCATCAATGACAACACCAATGATGTCAGCACCCTCCCTTGAAAGTCATCATTATTTAAGGCATGTGTAGAAGAAAACAAACTGACTTCACAGTTGTGAAAAGGCAGAGGGAGGGTAAACATGTGAAAGAACCATGCCCAGACTGATTGTAATGCTTGTGGATCAACTGCCAGGAAAATTAGGAGAACGTTGAGCATGCAGAAAAGGTCTCAGGGAAGATAATTCACAGATTTCACAGAGAGACTAATTCCACAGAAAAAAGCTGAAATTGTTCACACCTGCGGCCGTAAAAAGATGGAAAAGAAAAGAGGGTGAACCTACTGGAGTCATCCATAGGTTCATACAAGGAGAGGTGATTCTTCATGTATGTGGTTCCCTGGTCACAAAGGGCTTTAAAAGGTAAGAACCAAAAAGGCAACCAATGCCAAGATCTCAAGATCTGGCCAATGTGAACAAGAGTACTAGCTCCACATAGCAGTCATCAAGATTTGAGGTCACACTGGCATATATAAGTATAATCAGATCAGATTTAAAAGTTCAGCTGGGAAAAAATACACTTCTAGCCACTGTACTAACAGTGTACTATTCAGTTGTAAGGGCAGGGTCCAGTAGGACTCCAACAGAGACTACCAAAGAAAGACTCACATTATCCAAAGATAGTAGCACAATCCCATCAAGAAAATCAGTGTTACTAAGCAGTATCAACTCTATCTTACCTGAATTCAGTTTTAATTTGTTCTCTCTAAACAATTTAATCATGGCCAGTAAAGCACTAACTGTAGGACAAAGATGGCAACTTCTATAAGTCTTATTTGAAATAATATACCACTGGGTGTCATCGGCATATTGAGATTTAGAGGTCAGATATTTAAAAAGCATGCATGGTAACACTGAACCTTATGAAACCAGGATGAATCTTACACAACCTTCTTAATGCAGCAAGTCAACAAGGACATAAACCATTTTGAAGCCATCCCCTGAATCCACACAGAGATTTACCAATGTTTCAACAATGAGTGATCAACCATGCCTAAGTTAGCACAGAGGTTAAGGAATATTACCAAAGAAATGTTGCCTTTTTATCCATGTGCACATACAGATTGTCCACCAGATCCAACAAGGCAGTCTCTGTCCCAGATGCAAAGCCAAACTGAAAAGGATCAAGGACAGATGTGTCATCCAGGAGACCCTGGAGCTGATATGCCATAACAGATTCAATCACTTGCCCTGTGTTTATGTGTGTGTGTGTACATTTAGTGACTTTAAAAAAAGATTAAGTAACAAAATATTTAAAGGATGAACCCATAAGAAACAAAAGGTACAATCCTGTCGAAAGCGGCTTATGATGTCAACAAGGCTAGAGTGCCAGTGAAGGTATGCCAATACGATGCCACACACCATATGGAAAGGGGCACAGGACTTCATCAGCGTCCTAAGCCCTTTCAGCCTAGATTTGACCCCCCCCCCCAGCGCTGGAATAACATTAAGACGGCATACGGTCACTAAACTCAATGGAAGTACAAAAGAAGGCTCTCCCTCCCATAGCTTCCCTTTACCCCAACATTGCTATGATGCAGCTTAAGAGACTTATCACTCACAGCTCTCTTAAACAGTATATAAACCCCTGCCTGGATATCCACACCTTAGCTAATTGGTGACACCACAGAAGCTCGGCTTCTTCCATGTTCAGCTAGTGTGTGCTTTTTGTTGCCATGCCACTTTGCAGTTGGTGGCTGCTGGCAGTGTCACTGTGGACTCCAGAGCTACTTCTATGTTTTCAGTCAGTCTTTTTTTTAAATGTTTTTTCTCTGCTGAGAGAGCCCAGGATAACCGAATAGCTACGCCAACATCAGTGACACACTGGTGTTATGGAGATCAGGCTTTATATAGAAAGCACGAATTAGATAGAGAAATATATAAACCAAACCTCACCAAAATTAGTTTAATCTAAATTTCTTACTAAATGTTTAGCGCAGTTTAACCATATATGTACCTATGCCACCAAATACTTGAAGTTGGCAAGTGAAAATTAATCCTAGTGAAATTCTAACAGAAAACACTTAAAA
>NW_015172560.1:111986-169331 GCF_001447785.1 Gekko japonicus | reverse complement strand
TTTTAAATAAGTAAGTGTCATTTTATTGTAGGGTCTGTACAGAGTATAGCATTGAAAAAGAGGGAGGCCAATTCACAGTTCCTTCACAGTTCTGAGAAGAACACATGCCCAACCAGAGAATGACAGAGCTGAAAATCAGTGTTATTAGTGTTTTCACATCATCTCCTACCCTTGAACGAAGCAAAGACTTTCAGCTGCCTCTCCTCTTTATCCCTGCATTCTTGAATTAACAATAATAAACAAAACCCTGTTTTGTGTTCAGTCTCCACCTCCAGTGATTCTGAAACTGAACTATATTTCCAACCCTCCTTCTTGGGCTCCTGATCCCCTCTGTGCCTTCAGTTTAATTTCTCTTCACCTCTCCCCATTGCCATTAAAGTACGCCTTTTATACTCCATGGTTCATGGCATTTCCTTCTCCTCTTCCACCCCCTTTTTCCTCTTCTTTCTGTAGACTTTAAAACCAAATAATCTGTAGACTGCACAAGTTTTGATACCTGGGAGTCTTACCATCTGATCCATGGAAATGTGAGTAATGTAACCATTGATTAGGGTTGCCAGACCACCACAGGTGGTGAGGCCCTGCTCAGCTGGCCAGCAAGGGGGGGATGGTGCCAAAATGGGGGGGCTGTCAACAGTATCCAATGCACTGATGTCACCCCTGTGCATTGCTGGGGGACATCAGATACTCTGGTATTTGGGCAAAACTCTAACCACATCAGTGCATCAGTGGCAATGTCAGTGTGTCACCACTGAGGTTCCCTACCACCCAGTAAGCGCCCACCACCAGCCACTAGTTACTGGGGGGACCTAACAACCCTACCACTGATTCAGCCACAATTTAGCACAATAAATTATATTTCTTATTCTTTAAAAAAAGTATTTGATCAGATCTTCTGGCGTGAATCCACAAAGCAATCTTTGACCAGAGAGATTCTCTTCTTGCCTTCATAAAGAGCACACAAACAATGCCTATTCCAGCAATTGCTGTTAAGTGGTCTGCAGCATTTATTGTTCTCCCACTGCCACATTTTTTTACTGCAGGCAATACTTATACATAAGGTACTCGGAGCCGTCTGGGACTACTCAAGTAAGAACAACACCCCCCCAAGAAGAAAAAAAATGCATGAATTAGTTTTAAGTGTATGTTTTGCATGTTTTGTTTTGTGCTAGAAACATCCGAAATTCCAGCAATTTTGTGTTTTCAAATGGTCCTAGAAACAGCCTGGGGGAGGAGGTAAAACATCTTCCCTATCACCTAACATTTAGCTCTCCCTTATTCCTGGTTGTCCCTTGGTTTCAGTGGCACATTCAGAGATTTGAGTGTGTAAACAACTGCCGCCAGGTAAGGTAATGGAGTAAGTCCCAAGCGTGCATTTTGATTTTTTTGTGTGGAAGACCCTGGGATAATGGCTGGCACCGGCAGCTATTTCAAAATAATTGCATACACGCCTGTCACTCTTTTTATTGCTGAAATTTAATCCAAGATAGTTTCTGTGGAAATTGGAGTGTATAATAAAGCCAACAAAAATGTGCCTCATGAAATATTCTGAAAGCTGGAAAGTGTCTTTAAAAGTACTTAGATTGTAACCACCACAGCACTATATCAAGTCTCCAGCCAGAGATAAGCTTCCAACTGTCTAAAACTGTATAAATCCCTTGCCAGCCTTCTGGAATAAGTCATTAGGCAGAGCTACTTCTCCAGGTTTAATGTCAGTATAACACCAAAAAAGTAAGAAGTCTTGCTGCTCAACTCTGCTCACACACATCGTTATACTAAGGTGTTAAAATGAACAACAGTGAATACCCTCTGTCCTAAACAAATATAGCAGCTTGGTCAATTTGAATTATAATGCAGAATATAATTTTTCAATAACCTCAGCTTTATTTTCCCCAGCCCACTTACAAATTTTAACCAAGAGTTAGGCTGCTTTTTGAACTATGGCTAAACTGATAAATATAGCAGCTCATGCTAGGCAGGGTGATAGCTCTCACAAGAACTAACTAACATACCGACATCCCTCAAGTAGCTTTGCACACAGATCTTCCCCAAACAAATGGTCTCACAGGTATTTTCTAAGGTAATCCATTCCATTTTCTGTGCAGTGAAACGTTTTAGTGCAAAGGATTATTGTTTCTTAACCCCCCCCCACTTATTTGAAAGCTCCAGAAATGGAGAATCCTTAGCATTTCCAATCAGTCTATGGGAACATATGCTTTAATTTTAACCCTGCAAGTACAACTATTAGATAGATGTATTTGCAAGGTTAAAAAAAACCTTGCAAATTGTGCTTGTAAGGTTAAATAATACATGCACACGCGGGGGCTCCCAAGGACTTATGGAGGACATCTCATTTCCCCTCCCCCACTGTTTCCTCTCTCTGTTCCCTGAAAGCCTCCATAGGCATTGCACTGCTGCAGCTTCATTCTCTTCTTCCCATCCCCCAGCCATCCTCTCTGTATGTTCTCCTCCCCATCTTCAGTTTTTCCTTCTTGCCTACCCCAGCAGCCTCACCCAGGAAAAAGTCTGGCCAAGTTGTGCAGTGCCAGACACCAGGCCAGGTACAGTTGAATGGTAGGACTACTTTCTCTTCCCCTCATACTGGCAACTTCCATATCCTCACCTTTTCCTGCTTCCTGCCCTCCTTCCCACCCACCAACTAACCTACTTTTTATCTGCCCCCCCCATCTTCAGCTATTTTTATGATTGATTTACATCATTTATCTCCCACCTTTCTCCACAATGGGGACCCAAAAGATGTTACATCATTCTCCTCTCCTCCATTTTTCCTCACCGCAACCAGGGGTCATTTCCTGCAGGAGCGCACAGGAGCGGAGCTCCGGCAGTAAAGAGCCCAGGGGGCGGGCACATGCAACAAGCCCCACCCCCTGCTCCCAGCAGCCCTCAGTCAGAGCAAGAAGCAGCCAGGTAAGTTGCAAAGCTCCCCCCGGCCCCCCGCCCCCCCGGCCCAAACAGTCCAGTGGCACCTTTCAGGTACAAGCTCTCCCTCCTCTACGAGGACAGATCTGCACTCCCCCCCCCAATAGCTAGCAATCCAAAACAGTCCAGTGGAGCCTGAGTGGTGGGTGTTGCCTTCTGACACACTTCCAGTGATGTCAGGGCGTGTGGGATATGCAAATAAGTTATGCTAATGAGTTATGCTAATGAGCTCCTGCACCTCTTTTTCTACGAAATGACCCCTGACCGCAACCCTGTGAGATATGTTTGGCTGTGAATGTGCGACTGACCCAAGGTCACCTGGTTAGCCTCCACAGCAGACTGGTGACTCAGATATAAGTCTCCCAGATCCTAGTCTAAACCTTAACCACTGCACCACACTGGCTTTTTTGGGATGGCTGCTGATGAACAATAACAAACAGCCAGGTCAGTGTGGCTGCTGGCAGGCTTGGCTCTGATAAATCCTGCTTCAAAGGCCAGAATGGCCCTGGAAAGACCTCTGCTCCCTCCCACTGCGTTTTCCTGACAGAAATCAAGGTTGGAATGCTGGGACACTGATGTAGTTGCCTAGGAATGGCCGCAATGGCCACTGAGTTTCTTAAAGCTACAGGCACCACTTCTATTATTGTGGGGAGGGGAGTTAATCCTTTTTAACATGTCTTGTCTGTTCATGGCTCCAGTCTCTGTATTTAAGTATCCACAGATTCTGGCATGTTGAAAATTAGATATATTGATAACAATGTTCATTTCAAAATCATGCAATCTTCAGGAAGCTCTCCTTGGGCACTTGTCAACTATATATACACACCAGGGGTCATTTCCTACAGGAGTGCACAGGAGCGGAGCTCCGGCAGTAAGGAGCCCAGGGGGCGTGCACATGCAACAAGCCCCACCCCCTGCTCCCAGCAGTCCTCAGTCAGAACAAGAAGCAGCCAGGTAAGTTGCAGAGCCCCCCCCCATCCCCCCAGTCCAAAACAGTCCAGTGGCACCTTTAAGACCAAGTTTTATTCAGGTACAAGCTCTGCCTCCTCTGCGAGGACAGATCTGCACGTTTACCCCCCCCCCCAAATAGCTAGCAATCCAAAACAGTCCAGTGGCGCCTGAGCAGTGGGTGTTGCCTTCTGACACACTTCCGGTGATGTCAAGGGGTGTGGCATATGCAAATAAGTTATGCTAATAAATTATGCTAAAGAGCTCCTGCACCTCTTTTTCTACGAAATGACCCCTGATAAACACATATAGATATAGACATAAACTATGGGAACAAGCACTGCCTAGGGCTAGGCAAAGACCTTCTCAATGAAATGAAGTGTGTTATATACAATTTATGAAGAAAAAAATGGACCACACAGATTTTTTAATGAAACTAGAATAGATGCAGAGTCAGAGGCCACAGTTATTGTTAGAATCATTTTGCATTTGAGTTATTCCTTCAGGTCCCTTCTGTTCACCATTCATTGTAACAGTAGCACTAACTTTAGAAAGGATGCGAAAGAATTAGTAACAGAGCAGCAAAGTAAACTAAGCTTAAACTCCAGACTACACTTTGATTAGGGAAGTGTCCAAGGAAAACCAGAAACTGGGGTTTTCACTAATAAGTATGCTCCTTTCTTAAAAAAAAAAAAAAAGTTCACAGCGGCACCCAAGTTAAAAACTGCTGCAAGAGCACAGGTGAAACTATGCAAATATATTATTTTTTTCAGACCACTGACATAAAAAGTGACAACTGGAAGGCTCAGATGTGGTGATCCCCAATCTCCAACCTTGGTCAAGAGGTCCCTTTACATGTACAGATTCTCCCCTCTCTTTTTTTGCTTGGACTGACCATCATTTGTAAGGATGCCCAAACTCACAAAAATATGTCTTGGAGGCAATCTAGGTTGTTTTTTCTGGATTTTGACACATAAACGAATAGGAACAGTTTCCCTATAGAAGCTTCTTTAAGTGGTTTCATTATAGTGGTTGTCTCTAAGTGCAAGGAGCTCTCTCTTTATGTGTAGCAGTTTGCATGTATGCAGTTCTTATCCACATCAGCTACTCTGGGAGTGATCTGAAGAATAGCTTATCCACATGGTCAGCCCAGAGGGATAGGCAAAAAAGCTTGTGGGAGAGGAGATGGCACCATTATAAAAAGCAATTTAATTTTGCCTGTATGTGAGAGACCTAATTTATTCTTTCTTTCTTTTTTTGGCCCCCTGTAGGGGATTTTTTTTCATTATCTAAAAACTACAACGAAATTAGGGAGGGGATCTACAACTATGGGAGAAAGTAAAGAAAACCCACTAAAAACCCAAGAGTTGGAGGCCTTACATTGCTTATAAAAGTATTAGCTTAACAATATAAAAATTGCTTTTCTTGACATTGAGAGTGGTCAGTCATCATTATCGATTATGTTAACAAACCATCAAATCTGACTATATAAATAGCATTCCAGGATAATCGCTAGTTCACTTAAGCACAAATTTCAGAAAGCAGTGGCATCGCATTTTCAAATTATTTCCCCCTCTTTCATTTAAAACAAATTAATAATTATATTTCCCTCAGTAGGTGTAAAACAGTCAATTTCTCTTCCCACGCTGTTATCTTCATTCGTCTTAAACATTTTCCCTGTGGCATTGTTTTGCTGGAGCTAGAACTGGTCATCTCAGAACAAAGTTGTTTTTTTTCCCAAGGACTGTAATCCGCTTGAATTCTTGCCTTCAATCTTGGAGATCATTCCATTTATTGCTTTTAAAAGCCAAACTTGTGGAGAGTCTATCCGTTCTTTTGCCAGTCCGACTTATTTCGGATATGTCCATGGCATACCCTTCGCTTACAGCTTCGCTTAGTCATCTGCATACAGGCCCCACCACTTAAACCTATTCATTAGACTCTCCTCTATAATATTGGAAGTCCCTGTGATCAAAGGCTAGTCACTTCTCCAATGTTAACACAGTCCCTTGGAAATAACAGCCAGTATATAAGACAGTTCTTGTGAAGTACCTCATTTTGCCAGCAGAGGCAAAGGCTTAACATACAGCCTGAAAGAGGCTATGGTTGTTCCTAGTCACATGAGCCAGGATCTTCGACTTCCTGAAGAAAGCTTGGGTCTCGCTTGCTGCTTCTAGATGTCGATCGCCATTTTTAAGCATGTTTAGTTTTTTCAAAATTTGCCATAGTCCCGGAAATTTTCCCAAACACTTATTTGGCTCCTGGAGTCTTTCTAATACAGTCTATTGCCACTCAAGACTCCGTCCCCACTACCAAGGCTTTTCTTTACTCGCTTATTTGTTCTTTCCAGGGGGGAGTCCCCCCTCACTTTTAGTAAAAGGGGACTTGCTCATTCTCTGGTGTTCTTGCTTTAACGGACTCACTCTTCAACGTCTGATCACTCGGATCTTGCCAGGTAAGGATTTAAATGCTGTACCTCCAAGCGCTTGTCCTGGTGTGTGTAGCTTAGTCCCATTTGGAAACACAGCGCAGAGACCTTCGGGGCAAAGGGAAGCCTCAATCTGCTGGCCACGTGCCTGAAGAAAGGTGACCCTCAGCACCCCATGACAAGGGACTCATCGCAAGAGTCCCAGGGGAGTGCAGACATTCACACCCCCTCTCAATGCGCTGGTCCGCAGATTGCCCCCAGGAGCTCCCTGGGGAAATGGCCACCATCAGCCTGCCAAGACTGGAAGTCCAGACCTAATTTATTCTTAATTGTGTTTTAGACACATGTTCAACATGGATTAAATGGATCTGCAATTTCCACGAAAATGTACAAAGGTAGTCCTAAAAAAACCCTATAACTTCACTTCGTGATATGTAACCAGAACTGGCATTGCCACTTTCCCCTTCATTTTGCTCCCATTGCCCCACTGAGCAGGAGGGAGAAGCTGCCCTACTAAATCTTGAAATTTCACCTGCTCTAAGAAAAAGTGGTCATTAGACGTGGACTTTGAGAAAGGATTGAGAGGCCTGTTTTCTCCATCCTTTTTCTGAAAACAACTTATTGTATACACATGCCAGTATAGGTGACCAACATACCTGTCCAGGTTACCATTACCTTTATCAGCTTGGCTGGGATGTTTGCAGAAGAGCTCCAGAAACAACATTTCCACTTGAATTGGAAAGGAGGATTCCATGTATATTATGAAAACTTCTTGAGACAGACTCCTGTATCCTTTAGAAATCCCATACCATCCCACTGATGAAACTGTGGTGAAGTTTTTATTAATTAAATAAAATGAATATTTAAATAAAAAAATTGAGAAACTAATAGGGGTGGAAGAGACAAAAAAAAAAGCAGGTGGAAGGACCCCAGCTTGACTCTTCTTCATTTCTTACACTGAATTTTCTCACTAGAGTAATGTTCCCAAAGCAAAAGGATAAAGGGTATGGAAACCACAAGTCTCTGTAGTCCTGAAAACCTAGGCCATTTCCACATAGGTTATTTGACCTGAATTCAGTGCTGCTGGGAAGCCTCCCCCCCATTTCCCCACAGTGTCGTGGCACATTTGTAGCTTCTCCAGCCTTTCTCTGATTAGGATTGCCAGGTCCCCTCACCGTCATGGCAGGGGCCTTTGGGGGGCATTCCAGGGGGTGGGGGGGGATTCCCCGCCCCTGCTTCTAATGGGGGGGAGCGAAACTGATCACTGAAAAGGCTTACAACCAGCTGTAAGCCTTTTCAGAGATCAGTTTCACCCCCCCATTAGAAGCGGGGAGGAGTGAAATGGGCCTTGAAATGGCTGCAAGCCTTCAGTGATCAGGAAAAGTAAATACCTTCCCTGATCACTGAGAAGGCTTGCAGCAAGTTTAAGCTAAAAGCCTAAAGCAGTTGCAAGCCTTTTCAGCAATCAGTTTCACTATCCCACCCCAGAAGCACGGAGAAGTGAAACTGGCCTTGAAATGGCTGGCAGCCATTCGGGTTTTCTGGCCACTTCTGGTTTTACTGGCAGTGGCCTGAAAAAGATCATTTTGTGCGGGCCTGTGATGGGAAACCCCGCTCAACATCAGGGGATCCCCCTCCTGGACTGGAGGGCTGGGATCCCTATCTCTGATCTTTCTCAATCCTGTTTTTCTGTGAAGTATTGGGAAGATTTCAGCAAAGCCTGCCATAGGGTTGTGAGGTCCCTCCTGGCAGCTAGTAGGATATAAGGGGGACTTACCTAGACAAAAAGAGAAAGGCCCAGGCCTCTGGCCAGCATTGCACAGGAAATGACATCATAACACCAGCGATGCTCTGGTATTTGGACAAAAACTCTATGGTAAAATCAGCTTCTACCTTACAGTATTTGCCCAAATACCAGAGTGCAACCTGCTATGATGACATCACTTCCTGTGTGACGCTGGCCAGAGGCCTGAACCTTTCTATTTCTCCAGGTAAGTCCCCCAGTGACCAGGTGATCAGTGGCTGGGGGGCAAGGCCGGTGAGGAGGAACCCCCATCTCCACTGGGGGGTTTGGCCATAGTCTGCCATGTGAGTGGGAAAGTTTAGGTTTTCCCAGTCTCGTGGCAGCCATTTTCCTTGCCTTCTGGCCATAACAGCTGTTTTCTCCCCCTGCTACTGGGGGACTTTTAGTTTTTAATTGCCAATTGAATAGCATTACCATGTTATAACAATGAGTATTAACTTCTCTGAATTCCCAGATTTCCTTCTTCTTTTTTTTAAAGTCTCTGGCTCCTTTAGCAGGGGTATCAGAAAAAAGACAACAGAAAGGGAAACAGACTTACTTTTTTTTTAAATGAAAGCTGGGAATTCAGAGAACATGATAAACAGATATTTATAGTGGAAAACCTTAAAAAAAAAACCTCTGCTGATGCCAGTGTATGTGTGTGTGTGTGTGGGGGGGGGTCAAATGACAGCTGCAGGGACTGGGGCAGGGAAAGTACAGCAAAACCTGCCATGTGGAAGCCTTATTGTATTGGCAGTTGAAGCAACAATGGGAAAACCACACAAGCCTGTCACTGTGTGAAAAGCACCTTGGTAAAACAGTGCAGCTACAAGGTAGGATAGTATGCAGCTGTAGTTTGCAAACACTTATACTATCCCACTTCAACTAACACATTTTGATCTAAAAAACCTCTCTAACTGTACTAAAATTGGTTTAATAAAAACCACAGCAAAAGCATGCTGCTTTAGTGCCACTTTTGGTAGGACATGTTAGACCCAGTGTTCCTTCTTGGGTGTATGAAATCTTTAAAACTGTACACCTTTCACATTACCGTGCCCTTCATGTTTTTAAGCTCTCTTTCTCACAGCACAGAGAGCATCCTTATCTACAAATTAAGTATTCTGACAAACAGTGTTATCACTCAGTGGGGCCGCCCTGCTATATATATAAAACAAATGTTTATTCTTAGATGAATGAGAATTTACTTCTAGATATAAATACAAGATTTTCACCATGCCAAGTTCAAGGAATATATTTAACAAGACAATGGCAGGACTAACCAACACTTTCTCTTTTCTGAGCAAGTACATTCTTGCAAGAGAGAGGAGTGTGTGCCCCATAGATAACAGGACCTCACTGTCAACATTCATCAGTTTTTCTTCTTTATAGAAATTGCTGTTTTACTTGACAGCCTCTTCGGAGAAATTTATATAAAACTGGTTCAACAGGGTATGTTAAATAATCTATTTTTCTGATATTAAACATGATTCATACAAACAAATAAAAAAGCATTCTGCAGGAAACTCTCTATTATGATCCTGCAAATCATTTCTACTAAATTAAAAGTTATGCCTTTTGTGCTTTTTCAGCCAGTCACTTAAGAAGAAAATTTGCCAGGCAATCAATTATTTATTTAGATGTTTATCCTGCTTGTTTCAAGATCCTGGTGATGAATAACAAACATTTAAAACAAAATAAAGTCTATGGAATAAAATGCCTACTGAAATATAAAACAAGTACAGTGAACGTCATGCTGGCTTACTGCATGTATTCTGAGGGTGTATGACAAAAATAAATCAACAATGACTCACTTTTCTCCTCAAATTATTATACATTCCTAAGTAAGCCACCACTGAATTTCACCTAAAGCAAAATGCAAGTACACTACAGTCAGACAACTGCCCCTTTCCTCAAAGCGAATGAAACGTCCTTCAAGACCAGTTTTTCTAGTGTATGTTGTAGTGAATACTGTCGTTTAAGATAAGGTAATTGTTATATACTGTGATTGAGGCAGTGTTTCTTAAACAAGTGATTTTTTACTCAGCTCAGAACAGAGCGACAAGACTCATAGAACGATGTAACTATATACATTTTGAACCAGTGAGGCCACACCCCCTAGCACAGTAATGCCCAATTACATTTGAGAGCTTAGGAACAATGGGATTCGTTCCCACCAAAGGTCAGAGTTAGGGTTGTGTGCAAAAAAAAAATCGGTTCAGCCAAATTTGATTCAGCTGGCTGAATGACCCCCGAATGCCACTCTCGGCAACTAAAGCCGATTCGGGGCTCATTTGGGCAGCTGAATCAGATTCGGCCAGGGACACCCAGGCAAGCCAAGGGAAGTCAGTTTAAACTGCCTTCCCTACAAGGGGGGGGATCTTGCCCGGTCTCCCCGCAATGAAGGGAGCGTGCCGCCTCTGTGGTGCAACTAGAGGTTTAAAGATTAAATCTACCCCAGTCGCACCACAGAGGCAGCACGCTCCCTTCATTGCCTTCCTGTGCTTTCCTCAGCTCACCCACTTTGGTGAGCAAGTGGAGGAAAGCTTCTAGAGCCCCCCGCACCCACCCTTCCCTGGCTTGCTCGCATCCGCAGTTGATCCAGGAAGGGCTGGGGAGGGAGCAGGGAGGCATTTAAATGCCTCCCCGTTCCTTCCTCCGCTCACCTGTGAAAGTTGGCAAGTGGGGGAAGGCTTCTAGAGCCCCCTGCCTTTCCAGAGGCTGGGGAGGGTGTGGGGAAGTGTTTAAATTCCTCCCCATGCTTTCCCTGGGGCTGGGCAACCTTTTCAGGCCACTGCCGAATTTTGACGGCTGCTTTTGGCAGCAGGCCGAATTAGATGAGAGAATCTGATTCGGCTTGCAGCTGCCCAAAAGAGGGCCGAATGACCTTTTTTCGGGGGTGCATTCGGTTCGGACGAACCGAATGCACATTCCTAATCAGACTCTTTCTGGATTGGTCTGTTACGCAACAGCAACCAATCCGACTGCAGGGTTTAGAATACCTGGGAGTCAATGGAGCCTGTGCCTGAAGCTCCCGTTTAGGTTACATAGCATAACACAGCAAATACATAGCATAACATAGCAAATAACATAGCATAACATAGCAAATACATAACAGTAATGGAAAGAAATTAACTGGCTGGGACTTAATTCTCTACACTGGAAACAACATTCTGGCTTGAATCTTGCCAGTCCACTGAACAAAGATTCAAACCTTCCTGTTGCCAAAGGAGCCTCCCTCCAACGGAAGGAGCTCTTCCTAGAAGGAGTCACTTCTGTCAGAGGGAGGCTCCTCAGGCTGAAAGAAAGTTTCAAAGATTTCAGAGTGGACTGGTGGGATGAAAGCCACCATCAGCTGATTTCTATCTCTCTCAAGATGACCAAGAAAACTTGTGTACTTTAAATTTGCCCTCCTTCTGATGGAAGAGGTTTGTAGCTGGGGTGTGAGTGTGTTAAATCTCTTCTGTGGCACATAGCATTTTTTATCAGCTTTGGCTGGTACACTGGCTACAGCCCTTCTACCACTCTTTGTCAAAAAGCAAGAACTGGCCATGGTGATACAGTCTTTGACCACATCTCGGCTGGATTACAGTCACGTCCTTCACACGGGACTGCTTTTGTTCAGAAACTTCAATTGGTTCAAACTCCAGGCTACTGTTGGTGGATAGACCAAACCTGTGTACAAAGGTTTGCAATAGCTGCTCGTCTGTTTCCAGGCACACGTCAAAGTGCTGGTTCTTACTTTTAATGCTTCTAAACAGTTCGGGGTCTGGGATACTTGAAGAACCACTTATTTTGTACCATCCAGCCCTCTAGTTACAATTTTCCTCCCAAGCCCTGCTCTGTGCCCAACAGGTGGATGGCAACTAGAAGCAGGGCCTTTTAGCAGTCCTACTGTCCCACTCTGTCATGTTATTATATATTTTGATGCTGGCCCAGGCCAGGGAAGAGACAAAATCACCTTCTTATATTTTACTCCTGTAATGGCAGGAAAGAGACTTTTGTAAGTTCAAAATAAACAAATTATTTTATTTAACTTGGAGGGAAAAGGGTCTGGTGGAATCAAGGGTCGGGTGTATGGGGTGAACTGATAATAGAACTGAAGTAATCAGACTAAATCAAGATAATATGTTGCCAACAAGTAGGTGTTTTTGCTTTTCAGCAAGGTCTTTGAAACTTTGAGGAGTGAGGCTTTCTTTTCAGTTTCAGTTTAACTCATAAGCATAGGTTTATGAGTTTCACTGACACTTCATGTTTAGAAAGGCAGGAATGTACAACCAAGTTCCCAAAATCCTTCTTTATACACAGACCAGGGATCACTCCTAATTTTAGAGTATTTCCCTTTCCACTAGGCAAGGATTACTTCTCTTGACTAGAAGCTCTATCCCTTTTTGGCTTGAATGGGGATCCACTGTGTTCCACTCACTCCTTGAGCCTCTTTCCCAGTCCTCAGTCAATGCTAAACTCTCTCTCCTTCAACTATCATTTCCCAACTGTTATTTCTTAACTGACGCTCAACAGAATTCCATTTGAACTGTCTGTCACTCAAAGGTTCTCAGACTCTGCTAGAACGTTAACCCTTAACAGTCCATCACAGATGCCATTTTACATCCTGCCTTGTTTTTACTGGTTGCTTATGATTTATAATTTTTTAAAAAACAAATAGTTTATTTATGATAAATAAAACTAACGCAAACAAATTTCTGAAACACAAACTTCAAAGCTATTATAAAATACCAATTATACAAGCTCAAAATTAATTTATCATTCTAGACAGGAAAGCATTCCATTTTCCAAATTTATCAGACATTTGGCCATGTAGTAGAAAAGTTACTTTACATAGATGAATACATTCTACTAATTTCTCTAATCAATCCACTTTCTTTGGGATTATGTTCTTTTTCCAATTCTGAGCAAAAATTAGCTTGGCAGATGTTCTGGCATTAAGAACAAATTCACAAACATCCTTAGAAGGGAATTCTACATGATTCAACAAAAAAAACCCCTTAGGGGATAATGGTAGCTCTTTCCTTATACTCATAGAGATAACTGCAGTGATCTTATTTCATAACTCTGCTGCTCTCCTATACTACCACCAGATGTGTATAAAATTGGCATTGGTAGCCCCACATACCCAACAATGCCCATGAGCCCACTAGTATATTTTTGCTAATTTATAGGAATATAGGTGTCACTGATATACCATCTTTATTAAATTTTCTTTGGCAGAAAGGTTTACTGAGAAATCTAAACTGCTTCTTAACACTGATGCCCAAACCTCTGAGCTTATTGGGGCTTTCAAAGTTTTACAAATGTTTTCTGCCATTTACTATCAACATCTAATAGAAAATTATATATTTTAGGGAATATATTCCTTTCACCATTTATAGCTAATTTTTCAAAACTTGTCAATTGGGTTTTTATTTCATCTTTACATAGTAATATTTGTAGAAGACTTTTAACCTGTAGATACTGTAACCAAGAGATTTGCCCATTGCTGTAAATATGATATTTCTGCAAATGTACCTGTTTGTCCATCAGGGATTAAGGACTGATAATCAGACACCTTCAGCTCTTCCCAGATTTTAAATTTTCTCTCTCTGGCAGCTTGGCTAAACTCTTTAAATCTTATAACAGAAGCCAGTGGTGATATTTCAGCAGCTAATTTTGGTCTGACCTTTATCCAGGCATTTTCTAAGGCATTGATGACAAAATTATCCTTAGCATAATAACTATTTTTATTTCTATTCAACCAAATTCAGACTTTCAAAGGTATTGACACAAAAGATTGTTCAACTAGAGCAGAGATGTCGAACTCATTGGTTACGAGGGCCAGATCTGACATAATGTCACTTTGTTGGGCCAGGCCATGTGTGCCACCAGAGATATAAACTTTATAAAGATGATTTCAGATGCTGAATGGCAATATCAGGCTTGATTGGATTAGGTGTGATATACAGAGGGGTAGTAGGGGTGGAGCTATCAGTATTGGTAATGAGACAGGAAACCTAGGTCTCAGTTTGGTCCAGGAGGATTCAGTCCAGGAGGATGCAAAGAATAAATGGAAATAAGTCTACAGAAGTGACTCATGAAAGCTCATCCCCTGCCACAAATGTTGTTAGTCTTTAAGGCTCTATTGGACTATTGCTCTTTTCTACTGCTACAGAAAGACTAACAACGCTTCCCATCTTGATCTATCTAAAGAAGTGAGCAGTGAATAACATAAGCTCTACCAGATATTGTTAGTCTTTAAGGTGCTACTGGACTCTTAGTCTTTCTACTGCTATTAGAAACCACAACATTCAAAAACCAATGGGGGAACATTTTAACCTTCTAGGATATTCAGTTGTTGACCTAAGAGTAGCAGTTCTCTTACACAGGACTTTCAAAGGAAGATTAGAAAGACTGCTGAATTGCAACTGATAATGAAGATAAAGAAAATACATCCTCCTGAACTAAACTGAGACCTAGGTTTCTTCTCTTTTTGCCAATGGCTGCTCTTGTCTTTTGGCATCCAAAATCACTTCACTCTCCAAGATATGACAGATGGACTCACATTCTAGCTGTATCTGAAGAAGTGAACAGTGACTCATGAAAACTCATGCCCTGCAACAAATTTTGCTAGATGTTAAGGTGCTACTGGACTCTTGCTCCCTTCCACTAATAAGGATTGCAAACTGTGCTGTTAGGTTTCTCCTCCCCCACATCTGTTAGAACTGGGAAGATCTCTCTCTCTCTCCCTCTCCCCTGCTCTCTCTAGAAGTGTGTGCACACATAAAAGCTTATACCGGGAAGGGGGAGGGGGAGAAGCCCTCAGCCAATTGAGGGAAGGGAGGCTTGGCTTTCTTCTCTCCTCAGCAAAGCAGAAAGCAGGAGAGGAGAGACCTGGGCAAAAGAAAGCTGTGATGCAGGAACAAGGAAGCAAGAACAGGAAGTAGGAAGCAGACAAGAGCCAGTTGCTTGTGGGCCGGACAGGAGCCCTGCAGGGGCCAGTTCCGGCCTGTGGACTGTATGTTTGACACCCCTGAACTAGAGTCACTGTTATGTCTTTAACTTCTTTTATCCAATTAATTATCCAGCCTATTCTAGCTGAAAAGTGATACTTATGAATGTTGGGAATTCCCAAGCCCTCTCTTACGTTCATCTTGGGCATCTTGAAAATTTGTCCTAGGTCTCTTATAATTCCTGATAAAGTTAGGCAAACTTTTTTTTATGGTTTTAAACTCTGGTTCCTGTATCAATACAGGAACTCCAAAACAAAAAATTCAGTTTAGGAAGTACTGACATTTTAATTAAATTCATCTTACCTAGCAATGCTAGTTTTAACTGCGACCAGGTGGATAATAGGTTTTTAATTTCCTTCATGACTTCCTCAAAGTTCAAGCAATATAGATCTTTAGTGCTTTTTGGGATATAAATACCAAGATATTTAACAATGTTGGTTCGTTTAACCTTTTTTAAACAGGCCACATACATAATACTTTCTTTAACATTATACAGAAGAGCCTTGGTTTTAGCAACATTAATTCTGTAACCAGAAATATTTCCTCTAATGTTCTGCTCAAATTCTTAATATTAGTTGAAAACATTACAATATCATCAGTATATAAATTTATTTTGTAACAATACTCATTTACAGTTATTCATTTTATATTAGGTGTTTGACGGATTAAAGCTGCAAAGGTTTCCAGATAAACAGTGTATAATAATGCTGATAGAGTCTTACTCTTGTCTTACTCTTCTCATTATATCAAACTGTTGGGAGAGCTCCCTATGTATACACAATCTGGTGGTAGTGATTGATAATTTTTATACGTTATGATTTTAATGTTATTTTATTTTTGTGAATAGCCTTAATCTGGTCTCTAGAGAGGCAACATATAATAGAGGTAGAGGGAGGCGGTGGGAAGTATGTATTGGAAAGAAAGGGGATAGAGATATGGACATGCTTGGTCCCCCTTCCAACCTTTGTCCCATCCCAAGGCATGTTGGTTGTGAAGCTAGGAAAACACAACCTGCTGTGTAATGTTGTGTAATGCCAGGTCCATTAATAAAACCAATACTCTCCAAAATTATTTTGCAGAGCAGCAACTGGACCTGGCATGCGTGACCAAGACCTGGATTAGGGAGGGTGAAACAGATGCCTTAAAAAAGCTTCCCCCTCAGGTTCTCAGTCCTTCATCAGTCCTGGACACAAAAGTAGGGACAGGAATCGATATTCAAGGGTCATTTCCCTTCAGGGTGCTCTCTACACCAAAGATCCCAAGTACTGATTGTGTTGGCTTTACACAGGATGCTAAGGAGATATTGGCTGTCTGGTGTACCAACTGCCTACTGCACCTACAGACAGCCTGCCAGGCCTGCTAGAGGTGGTGGCTGGCTGGGCCTTGGAGATTCTGAGATTAATAATTCTCGGGGACTTCAATGTCCATGCTGATGCGGTTACCTCTAGTCAGGCCATGGACCTAGTGTCATCCATGGCAGCACTGGGACTCCCCAGATTGCAAGAGGTTCCACTTACCAAGCAGGCCACACACTGGACTTGATCTTTGGCATGGGGATAAATATTGATATGATTGCCACTGATAGGATGCCATGGTCAGATCATTATGCCCTGAAGGCCAGACTAAGTGCCCCACCCCCTCCCTGTCTAGTCGGTGAGCTAATTTATGCTTGCCCATGGAGACTAATGGATCCTGCAGGATTCCAGAATGTTTTGTAGGATCTGATGCCTCCTGGAGATTCATTGGTTCACTGATTCATTGGAGACTAGAATCTCCGTCTCTCTGAAGCAATCAATGAGATCACCTCCCAACACCTTCTTCGTTTTATTTATTTATTTATTTTATTTGACTTAGATCCTGCCCTCTCAGCAAGGCAGTCTCAGGGCAGCTTACGAAACTGTATAAAACAACTAAAACAGGGAATTCATAAAAGCACAACAATATAATCGTAAACGTAACAAGATATAAAGTGCTAGTACAGCTAATATTACAATGGCGAACATGAGTTCCTGTCCCAAATTAGCTCCCTGGTACACCAAGGAACTGAGAGGGGTGAAGTGGGAACTCAGATGGCTAAAGAGACATCACCCTGCCAACAAAAGTCCGCATGGTCAAAGCAATGGTATTCCCAGTAGTCACGTATGGCTGCGAGAGTTGGACTATAAGGAAGGCCGAGCGCTGAAGAATAGATTCTTTTGAACTATGGTGCTGGAGAAGACTCTTGAGAGTCCCTTGGACTGCAAGATGAACAAATCAGTCAATCCTAAAAGAAATCAACCCTGACTGTTCCCTGGAAGGCCAGATAATGAAACTGAAGCTCAAATACTTTGGCCACCAAATGAGAAGGGAGCACTCACTGGAGAAGAGCCTGATGCTGGGAAAGATTGAAGGTCAAAGAAGTCGGGGACGGCAAAGGATGAGATGGTTAGACAGTGTCATCGATGCAACGAACATGAAATTGAGCAAACTTCAGAGGACGGCGGAAGACTGGAAGGCCTGGCGGGAGCTCATCCATGGGGTCGCGAAGAGTCGGACTTGACTGTGCGACTGAACAACAACAACAACAAAGAGAGCATGGCAGCAGTCTCGTGACAAAGCTGAAAGAACACCCAATAAGTCATTCATGAAAACCAATGAGATGGCAGTGAAGACTGTTAAAACGGAATTCTTTTCAGTCTCCATCACATCCACTAGCTCCCACCCAGCACAATTGTTTAGGATAATTATGTCCTTAACCTCTCTCAGTGAGGGTACCCAAAAAAACTAGTTATTTGGCTGTTAGCTGTGAGGCTTTTGCATATTTTTCTGAGGATAAAGTCTAGTTGCTCTGCCATGACCTGCCAACCAATCTTAGTACAGCATGTGAACTGGAGGCCCCTTGAATGTCTTTGGATTCAGTGTTTGCCAGCTTCAACTGGCTATCCCAGGCTGATGTTGACAGGATTCCGGGTGCTGTTCGGCTGACCATGTTTCTTGGACCCGTATCTGCCATGACTGGTGAAAGCCAGTGGTGAGGGAATACGGGGTCCCCTGGAAGACATTATCTATCTGTCCCTGGATCTACTCAGAGGGATTAGAAGAGGCTGTGGTAACACTACTTTTAAAGAAGCTATAAGCAGCAAACCAGCCAGGCCCTGCTAACAAGGGAGAGGGGCCAACAAGAGCAGGAGATGCATTTAACAAAGGCAAGAGAATAGCTGGGGACCAGGCTGATGAGGGCAAGAGGTGAACTTTGGAAGAAGAAAGAAGGAGAGCAATGGCCAGTATGAGGGAGGAGAGAACTACCTGTGGAAGGAGAGACACTGGCAGAGTTCAGAGAGGGATGGAGACTGCAAGCAGCTAATGACAGAGATGCTGGGGAAATGCCTCTCTCCAACTTCAGAGGACAGACTACTAAGCAGCCAGGAGGGGTGTGGCCCACCCAGGAAAGCTGATGGGGACGCGGAGTCAACGGGAGTGTAAGAATTCCAGAGGAGTTCCAGAGGCTTCCCAGGACTCAGATCAGACTTGAGGAAGGAAGGGCTCACCCAAGGCCGCAGGATTCACTCTGGGGAAACAGAGAGAGGACTGGTCACCGTAAAGAGGTCGAGTGAGGGAACACTGGAGATAGTAAATAAAACAAGACCCATGAGGCTTGTGATGACCCTCGTAGCTGGATCCTGTAGGGACTTCCTGCAGCTCCTCTAGGGCTGAAGCCACTAATCTCTTACAGAAGCTATCTCTGGATTCTTCGGATCCTTCCAATTAATGCACAGTTTCGAATCTCTCATTTCTGGGTAAAGTGATTGAGAGAGTGGTGGCTGAGCAGCTTCAGAGTTTCTTGGATGACACATTGGCCTTGGATCCATTCCAGTCCAATTTCCACCCCAGTCATGGGATGGAGATGACATTGGTTGCCCTGACGGACAACCTCCGTAGGCAGCTGGATCGTGGTGCTGCTGTTGTTACTAGATTTAACAGTAGTGTTCAACATGGTCGACCATGAACTTTTGGGCCACTGGCTCACCGACATGAGAGTTCAGGGGTTGCCTTAAGTGGCTTGCCTTGTTTCTCCAAGGTTGGGGACAGAGAGTGGTGCTAGGAGAGAGGGTATCCCCACACCATCCTTTGGTGTGTGAAGTCCCTCAAGGGGCAGTCCTCTCTCCGATGTCATTTTACATCTATATGTGCCCTCTTGCCCAGCTGGTGCGGAGGTTTGGGCTGGGTTGCCAGCAGTATGCTGATGATGCCCAGCTACATCTGTTAATGGATGGATGGCCAGACACCGCCCCATCTAATTTGGCCGAGGGTTTGGAGGCCATGGTTGGATGGCTAAAACAGAGCCAACTGAAACTGAATCCACAAAAGAAGGAGGTTCTCTGGCTGGATAGGGGTAATCCAGGTATGGGATGCCATCTCCTGGCTCTTGACAGGGTACTTTAAATACCTGTGCCAACTGCCAAGAGCCTGTGTGTGATTTTGGATACCTCCTTATCAATGGAGGCCCAGGTCACAAATGTAGACAAGCTGACATTCGTACAAATGCACCAGGCTAGGCAACTGGCCTCCTTCATATCTCCCTCCAATCTTGCCACAGTAATCCAAGCAATGGTCACCTCCAGGTTTGGATTACTGTAGTGCCCTCTATGCTAGCCTGCCCTTGAGACCAATGCTCCCTCTAAGCTGTGGAGACTTGTGAGCAAAAATTCTACTTTGTGAGCTACTGGCATTAAAGTTGTGAGCGAGTAATTTGGCTGCTGCATAAATTAGTTTGCTCTGGAGCCATCCTTCCTGAGCTAAGACGAAAATGTGTGAGCCAGAGGCTAAAAAACTGTGAGCTAGCTCACACTAACTCAGCTTAGAGGGAACACTGCTTGAGACTGATCTGGAAGTTGCAACTAGTCCAGAATGCAGCAGCCAGGGTCCTTATGGAGACCTCTCTAAGAGCACATATTCAACCGGTGCTCTGCCAGCTGCACTGGCTCTAAGTTCAGTACCAGGTCAGATTCAAGGTTCTGGTATTAACCTTCATGGCCTTGAATGGTCTGGGGTCAGCATATCTTCAGGACTGCCTCTTCCAATATACCCCTTGAAGAGCATAATGCTCCGGGGAGCAAAATCTTCTGGTGATCGCTGCTCCAAAAGATATTTGGCTGTCCTCGACCAGGGCCAGGGCCTTTTCGACTCTGGCCCCAGTGTGGTGGAACTCTCTGCCTGTAGCTTTACAAAACAAATGCCCACATCCGTGCCCTGCGGGGCCTGGTACAGTTCTGCAGGGCCTTCAAGAGAGATGTTCTGCCAGGCCTATGGTTGAGCCAAAGACAATAGGGAACCCTTAGTGTAAAAGTATAGCCTCACACTAACTCAGCTTAGAGGGAACACTGCTTGAGACTGATCTGGAAGTTGCAACTAGTCCAGAATGCAGCAGCCAGGGTCCTTATGGAGACCTCTCTAAGAGCACATATTCAACCGGTGCTCTGCCAGCTGCACTGGCTCTAAGTTCAGTACCAGGTCAGATTCAAGGTTCTGGTATTAACCTTCATGGCCTTGAATGGTCTGGGGTCAGCATATCTTCAGGACTGCCTCTTCCAATATACCCCTTGAAGAGCATAATGCTCCGGGGAGCAACATCTTCTGGTGATCGCTGCTCCAAAAGATATTTGGCTGTCCTCGACCAGGGCCAGGGCCTTTTCGACTCTGGCCCCAGTGTGGTGGAACTCTCTGCCTGTAGCTTTACAAAACAAATGCCCACATCCGTGCCCTGCGGGGCCTGGTACAGTTCTGCAGGGCCTTCAAGAGAGATGTTCTGCCAGGCCTATGGTTGAGCCAAAGACAATAGGGAACCCTTAGTGTAAAAGTATAGCCACAAAAAACACCCACCAAGGGAAGACCATCTACAATTCACAACTATGTTCAAAACTATATGAGGTGTGCCTATGTTATTTTGGAAATTGGGTTCCATTTCACCAGCCACTGTTGAAGATCATTGAAACACTTGATTTATATCTGGGAGAAGTGTTTGGCTGTTATTCTTTCCACAATGGGAGTCTTCTGCTGCAGTTACTTTCTGTTTGGGGGTCTATGGACACTATCTATATATGGAATTACAGAAGAGCCTACTGTTGAATATGTTCTTTTTAAAACTATGTTTAATTGTCACGAGCAATCTGTTGGATCTAGGCTTGCTAAGTCCCCCCGGGGGGCGGGGAAAACCCCGCCCCAGAGGCCCATTCCCTGCCGTCAGCGGATCGGGCCCCAGGGGGAACCCCACCCCCAAAGCATGGGACGTGCCCAGTGTCAGCACGTCACCCGGAAGTGACACAGCCACACCAGGCGCGGGGCCGCGGTCATCTGAGGGAAAACTCTGTTTTTCCCTCGGATGACCGCAGCCCCGCCCCCGGCGCACCTGACGCGGCCGCATTACTTCCGGGTGACATGCTCGCTGCGCGCGTGCTGCGCGCGTGCTGCGCGCGTGCTGCGCGCGTGCTGCGCGCATGCGCAGGCACTTCCGGAACAAGCCGGGAGTCCCCCGCTGCAGCTTAAGGTAGGACTTGGCAACCCTAGTTGGATCAATGTCTATACACTCTATTGGGTTGTGACCACTAACCCTTCTTTGTATTTCAATGAATGTAATATATAGTTTTGAACATAATTGTGAATTGTAGATGATCTTCCCTTGGTGGGTGTTGTTTGAGGCCTATGGTTGAGGGCAGCAATGACTCACCATCAAGCCTGCCCGCCATCTCTCGCCCACTCTCCCCATGAGTGGGCATAAATTGACATCTAACGCCATCGGATGAATATATTACTGCATTGTATTGTTTTTAATTGTTTTATTGAATGTGTTTAACTTATTTATTTATTGACATGTTTATTTATTATTTATTTGTTCAGGACTTCCTCTCTCCAGAAGCAAAATCATCCTGGTTACTTAGAGATGAAGACAAACAAACTACTCTGTGTGTGGCAAAATTTCTAGCAGCTGTTGTCAAATCACATGACAGCCTTTGCAGTAGCAACCCTTAAATTCTTCCATGTTTTCCTCTGGAACGTGGTTTATTGTGGGATGAAGGTTGGTTGTTTATGACTCTGGTTGCAAAAACAGTAAAGACAATAAGCCAATAAGATTGATATGTTAATATATGTTGTACACCGCCCTTAGCCCTCTGGGGGAGGGTGGTTTATAAATTGAATAAATAAAAATAAATATTCTATAAATAAAATAATTTCAAAGGTGTAGAATCTCCCTTGTTTCGCAGAAGAGCCTGACATAGCTGACTATGTTTTATATCAAGTCAGACAATCTAGCACGGTGAACCACTGGCCCATCCAATTCAGCACTGTTCAATGACTGGCAGCAGCCCTCCAGATCTCGGGAAAAGATTCTGTGGATCTTGTAAAGGTGCCAGGATTAAACCTGGGACATTCTGCATGCAAAACTTGCTTCCCTGCTTACAAAGTATTCTTGATGTAACAGGATTTCACTGCTTGTCACGGAATACAAAAATAACTTGATAGTACGTAGAAGGACTGACGTATTGTTATACTCATATGTCAGAGAATATTTAAGGAGGAAAAAAAAGAGAGACTGAATTTTTTTGTGAACCCAAAAGCATTCTTAAAAACTCGGAGATGTGAGGAGGGAAACAGAAGTGTACTGAATTTAACAGTGAGTGGCATTTCCTCTAATTTACTCAATGAAAATACTTACAAAGGAGCATAGCTTTATAATTAATCATTCTTTCTAAATAATCCTGAAAGCTGAACTTTTTTTCCAATATCCGCTTAGTTAGCCTAAAGCATGTGCCTTGTTCTGAAGTAATTATTGAATCTAACCTCTACCCTCTGCCTCAGAAACCAGCCGCTCTTCTAAACTAAGTGTAATTAAAAAACTTAATCAAAATAGAAAAAAGCACACAAAAGCAATCTCAATTAAACACTTTATTATACCACATGCAAAGCTATATGTCTATCCTGCTTTCCTAGGACAAAAAACAGAACTTTGAGAGAAAGCCTCAAGAACAACAGAAAACCCCCCCCCCCCAAAGATTCTAGCTGAGTTCATCACGGAAGATGACAACAATTTATTGGGAAGACACAGCAGAAAGAAGAAAAATAATTGGGTCTGTAAATTAAAAATAATGACTTAAACAATGCTAGCAAAGTACAAGGGTTCTGCACATCAGGGTCAATGCAAAACATTTCAGCAGTAGCAGGAGAGGCAGAAAATCCAGTGGCATGATCCAATTCCATCTCCCACAGTGAGAGACAAACACAATAGCTAAAAATTTGATTCCCTTAATGGTGCTTGTAACTGGGGTTGCCAACCTCCAGGTGGGGCCTGGAGTTCTCCCATAACTACAACTGATCTCCAGACTACAGAGATCAATTCTTCTGGACAAAATGACTACTTTGGAGGGTACACTTTATGGCATTATATCCTGCTGAGATTCAGTTATAATTCCTTTATCAGATTTATATTCCAGAACCACCACCAAAAAGTGCATGCTGTATTGCCTTGAAAGTTCAGAAGACATGAGCTATTTATTTTGAACACTGGTGGTGCAAAGGAGAAAGACCAAGGATGCACTGAGACAACCAGGACCTGATGGCACAATAAAGCCTATCACTGCTAGGGTTACCAAATGTCCTCATTTTAGAGGACATGTCCTCTTTTTTTGGCGTCTGTCCTCTTTTGGGCTCTTTTTAAACAACTGATGAAAATGCCCTCTTTTGGGGTTGGAATGGTAGGAATATTCCTAGTTAGTAGCAGTTATCACAGCTTAAATAGTTGGGGTATTTAAAATGAGATATGTCATAATGATCAATTGTTTGAAGTAGTCAGGAGATATGTCCCCTTTTTTTTCTTTTCAAAATATGGGAAATCTAATCACCGCCCTTCCATTCATGTAGATTTCTGGAGAAGAGCAGTTTAAATAGGTGTTAATCTCTCAGTGCAGAACAGGTGGGACACTGAAGCTTTTCAGTGGCTTGACCGCACAGAAGCACGGAAAGAGCAGCTTTTAAAACTGAACCTGCATTCTGATCTATTATGCTACTTAGCTGAATTTACATGTGGGGGAAATACAATTTTTAAGAACCTGCAAAACATCAAGTCTTCAAGATGGCCTCTGAATCATCAGTGTGAATTGTCTCAAGCCTTCAAAAGCTATTTTTGTGTAACTGAAATACATGATCAGTTAGACCACTTCTCATTTTGGATAGCCTTTGACTAGGAGACCCTGCCTCACTTACCACAGAAAATACACACAGTTCACAAAAACAGACTTTATGTCAGTTCACAAAAACAGACTTTATGTCTATGTAAAAATCACAAAGAATGACACTACCCCATTCAGAATCAGCCTTGTCAAAAAGTAGAATAGAAACTCCTTCCTTATATTGTACTGAGCAAACATTTATCTGCTAAAGGTTTTCATACATGTGCTGTAAAAGACCACTGCAGAGTATTTTAGGACAGAAGCTGTTTTATACTGTTTTCCTAGCATTTTATTCTCTGAGGTCTAGTTTATTGTGTTTTGTGCTATTTTCTAATCTGTAGCTTGTTTTTTTTACTACTTTATCTTATTCTATAATTTTTTATTTTACTTTTCATTTGGTTAATAAAAAATACTGCTAGCTGCATCGACATGTGGAGAAGCAGCTAATAAATAATCCAAATAAATAAAATACATGTTCAGGGCAAGCAGGGGGAAAAAGATGCTACTAGAATAAAATAGATAGGATTCTAAAGCACCATAATGACCCAGATGATAAGTGGTCCAGCTTCACTATCAGGCTTAGAGGTTAACCCCGAGCACTATTTTGTGAGCACCATCAATCTATCTAATTCTTAACATGGCCACCATCTGTGAATATTTAAATCCAGAGACTGGAGCCATGAATTGACAAGACAGATATTTCTACAAAGTTAAAAATGCTCTTAGTCAGAAGGAAAATCTGAAATCTAAAAACAACAACAACTCTGCAATGAGGAGCGAAAACCCTCCAAAATAACAGAAGCAGCACCTGCAGCTTTAGGAAACAAACACCATCAGTGGTAGTTGCCAGGCAACCACAATAGTATTGTCAGCCTTTAAACTTTGGGTTCTATCAGTAAAAGGCAGAGGAAAGGGGCAGGGCCGTTTCCAGGGCTGTTTAAGGGAGGACTTATAGGGGCCTGGGACAGAAGCAACTACTGTACGCCCAACTACATGCGACCTTGATCCGTGCCCCTCTTGGCTTATTAAAGTGAGTCCCGGGGGGCTACGAGGCGCATTGCGGGAGGTTATCAACACGTCCCTCTCGGAGGGACGGTTCCCGAATGCGCTCAAGGAAGCGATGGTCCGCCCTCTCTTTAAAAAACCATCTTTGGACCCGGCCGAATTGGCTAATTACTGGCCGGTGTCCAATTTGCCCTATCTGGGCAAACTTATAGAGAGGACGGTGGCGTTACAGTTACAGAGCTTCCTGGAGGAGGCTTCAGTCTTAGATCCCTTCCAGTCCGGTTTCCGTCTGGGCCATGGGACAGAGACGGCCTTCGTCGCCCTGACTGACGATCTCCGAAGGCATCTGGATCAAGGTGGTGTGGCGGCGCTGGTGTTGTTAGACCTGTCGGCTACGTTCGACACGGTTGACCACCAGTTGCTGACCCACCGCCTCGCCGACGTGGGGATTCAGGGGCTTGCCCTTCAATGGTTTGCCTCTTTCCTGCAAGGTCGGGGACAAAGGGTGGCCATCGGGGACCGGCACTCCCGTAGGTATCCCCTTGAGTGTGGGGTACCACAAGGAGCAGTGCTGTCCCCGATGCTATTCAATATCTATATGCGCCCCCTTGCCCAGATTGCCCGGAGTTATGGGCTTGGGTGTCATCAATATGCAGATGACACCCAGCTCTATCTGATACTGGGTGGCCGGTCGGACTCGAGTCCCGATGACCTTCATCGGGCATTAGAGGCTGTGGCTGGTTGGCTCTGGCTGAGCCAATTGAAACGAAACCCGGTGAAGACGGAGGTCCTGGGCCTGAGTCGGGCTGGGGCGGGGTTGGGGCTCCCTCTCCTGACCTTTGACGGGGTGCCTTTGGTGCCAGCGTCTGGGGTTCGGAGTTTGGGGGTGCTCCTGGACTCCACATTAACAATGGAGGCCCAGGTGGCAGCCACTGTCAAGTCCGCCTTTTTCCATCTGCGGCGGGCACAGCAGTTGGTCCCCTACCTTGACCGCGATGACCTGGCCACAGTGATCCATGCGACAGTCACCTCGAGGTTAGACTACTGCAATGCTCTCTACATGGGGCTGCCTTTGCTGCAAATCCGGAAACTGCAACTGGTGCAGAATGCTGCAGCCAGGCTGTTAATGGGTCTCTCTAGAAGGGACCACATTCAGCCTGTGCTGAAAGCACTGCACTGGTTGCCAATAGCATACCGGATTTGCTTCAAAGTGCTGGTTCTTACCTATAAAGCCCTATATGGCCAGGGTCCAGCCTACCTGAGGGACCGCCTTTCCCCATATGTTCCCGCAAGAGCACTACAGTCAGGGGCCCAACATTTGTTAGTCATCCCGGGCCCCAAGGACATCAAATTAGCTGCTACTAGGGTCAGGGATTTTTCGGTGGCGGCTCCTACCTGGTGGAATGAGCTCCCAGGGGAGATCCGGGCCCTGCGGGACCTTATGCAGTTCCGCAGGGCCTGCAAGATGGAGCTCTTCCGCCAGGCCTTTGAGTAGGAGCCGCTGCCCCTACTATACCACCACCGCTCTGAGGAAACATATATTGAAGAAGCCCTAAGCCGTGGGAAATACCACTCGGAACTTCGGACCTACGATCTGCCATCTTTGGATCTATGGAAGTTATTGAGCACCATGTTTTAACTGAGGATGTTTTATGATGTATTATATGTTTTATATTATTATGTATATTATGTTTTATTATGGCAAGGTTCTGCCTTGCCTCTGTAAGCCAACCTGAGCCCACTGGGGAGGGCGGGGTATAAATGTGAAAAATAAATAAATAAATAAATAAAAATACTGGGTGACTTGCAATCATCTGACTTGCATGACTTATCCAGGACTGGCTGCTTGCTACCGTTCAACAGCAGCTAACCCACAAAAACCAGTGAGGTATAATAGTTAGACTTTCACACTGAGAGCCAGCTTCAAATCAACACTCTACGTCACATTGGGTCAGTCACACACTCTCCACCTAACCTACTTCACAGGGTTATTTTGAGGATAAAATGGAAGAAAGGAGAATGATGTAAACTGCAGTGTGGAGAAAGGCAGGGTATAATTAAAGCAAATAAATAAATATAGCTGAAGATGTGGGGCAGATAAGAGGTAGGTAGGCTGGTGGGTGGGTAGGAAAGAGAGGAAACAGCAGGGAAAGGCTTCCAGGACAAGGAAAAGAGGAAACAGTGTGGGGAGGGGAATATAGGTGAAAGTGAAGTGCCCCCTGCAAATCCTCATAGGTTCCCCCCTGTGCAGCTTGGCTTGGTCCAGCGGATGGCACGATGCAACTCTCTCTGACCATTCTGGCTACCACAAACATGCAAAGTTTGTCTGGGGACAAGCTGCCGGGGGTGGGGGGAGTGGAAGACAGTGGGTAGATAAAAGTAGGTCAGCTGGAGGGTGGAAGGTCAGAAGAAAGCAGGAATATGGGACAGGCTACAGAGGTTTCAGGAAAGGGTAAGCAGAAATAGTGGAGGAAGGGAAAATGAGATGTACCCTGCAAACTTTCGTTGGTCCCCCACTTGTTAACAAATTTTATTCTCAACACAACCAAATCTGTGGATACTTGAATCAGAACACTGAAGCTATGAACAGACAAGTCAGATCTTTCTACAAACCTGAGAAAAGTCCCAGGTTCCCAGAAGAATCTGACCTCCAAAAAAACAAACAAACAAACAAAACACCCTAAAATAATAAAAGTAGTGCATGTAGCTTTACAAAACAAATGCCCACTCTGGCTGTTGCCAGGCAACCACAACAGTATTGCTGGTTGAAACCTTGGTTTCTGTCAGGAAAAAAACAGGAGTAAGGTACAAAGCCCCTTCCAGGGCTATTCTGACTTTTGAGGAAGAACTCTTCAGGGCCAGCAGTAACCACCAAGGCAACTTGCTATCATCATATTTGTATGACTTATTCAGGCCCAGCAGTTTAACAGCAACCACCACATAAAAGCTAGTGTGGTATAGACTAGGATCTTGGAGACAGAGGATCACATTGCCATGTGATCTTGCTGGGCGACCTTGGTCCAGTCATACACTCTCAGCCTAACCTACCAACTAACAGGGTTGTTGTAAAGATAAAATGGAAGCAAATGACATAGGCCGCTTTAGGTTCCTGTTGTGGAAAAAGGTGGGGATATAAATGTATTAATCAAGAAATAAATAAACAAGTAATGAATATAGCTGAATACGGAGGCACAGATATGATGTAGGTTGGTCAGTGGTTGTGGAGAAGGAAGCAGGGAAAGGAAGGGATATGAGGGCTCCCAGGAGGAGGAGGGAAAGAAGAAATAGTGTGGGGAGGGAGATGAAGAGGGAAGTAATGTGCTCCACTGTTATGTATTAGGGCTGGAACATTCCAGGACTGTCTACCAGAAACTGGCTGAGCTTGGAGTTCCAGAACAATAGCCCACCAGGACTCTGGAGGTGACCAATGAAGAAGTAATGTTATGTAAATAGTCTATCGTTGGGAGTGGGGGGTGTTTGGGTGTGGTTTTTGCATGCTATTTAAGCAGGGCTGTTGCCCTGCGATTTTAGTCTTGTTCTTGAAATCACTTAAGAAAGTAGAGGTGTTTCACTGCAATGTGTCTTGAACCCAGTATTTAACACTGGCAACGAAGGTGGGGTCCTGTTGAGTGAGCCTAGAGCTTATGTGCACTGCATCATGCACCAAGCTCCACTGCCACGCGCATCGCACTGCAACCGGGACCATGGCTGCCGCTCCAGGACACTTCAATGCATTCGACGCCACTGCTGAGGACTGGGACGCCTACATTTTTTGCTTCAAGTTCTTCCTCAAGTCTGCCAAGATCACTGAGGATGTGAAGAAGTGCACCACCTTCTTCCAGGCCTGCGGCTGCTCAACGTTCGAGATCGCTCACTCGCTGCTGGCTCTGGTGGAGCTATGAACCATTCCATACCAGATGATTATAAACTGGCTGCAGGAGCACTTCACACTGATGCCCTCCGTCATCGTGGCCCACCACGTATTCCACACGAGGAACCAGGCCATGGGTGAGTTGATCATGGCCTATGTTATGGCCCTCCAGCATGCTACCCGTCATTGCAACTTCCGTTACCTGGAGGAAGCGCTCCATGACCGGCTGGTGTGCAGTCTGTGGGATGAGCATAGCCAAGCGGGACCTCACATTCAAGGACACAGTGGAGGTCCACCAAGCACTGAGCCCGCCATCTTCACAGAGACCCGCGCCCCACCACATGTGCACCCCTGACGAGAATGAGGAGGTCCTGAAACTACATTGACCAACCCGCCATGGCACTTGCACACCCACCTAATTTCGCACCATCGAGCCTGCCACTTCGATACAATGCGCCAGCTGTGGGGAGCCCCACAAGTGGAGATCCTGCCATTTTCAAGACACCACGTGTCAGAGCTGCGGAAATGTTGGCCATATCGCCTGCGCCTGCTGTTCCAAGGGGACCCAGAGGTGACAGACTATCCAACTGGAGGCTGCACACATCACGGAACTGAACACCACCTCCACCCAGCTGCACCAGGTACTTCACTTGCCCTAGGACACCCCCAATAAAATTAAAGTGACTGTCCTAATTGAGGGAGCACCATGCCAGATGGAGCAAGACAGAGGGTTCTCCATTTCCATAATCTCAGAGGACACCCTCGGGAGGCTATGCCCAAAGGGGGGCCCCTCATTTCAAACCAGCCAGGTTCATCCTGCAGGACTTCCAAAGAATGGGGTAACTGTTAAAGGGATGGGAAAGTTTAGGGTGAAGTACCGGAATTTTGACAGACTCTTGGACTTGCTGGTGGTAGGGGGCCATTGCACGAGTTTCCTAGGACTAGCATGGTTTATGTCCTTGAGGTTCCGGGTCACGGGGGTGCACCAAATTGCCTGGGAAGACTTTCAGTGGGTGTGCAATGAGTTCCTGGCCGTCTTTGATGGGACACTCGGTTGCTACACCGGACCCCCCATTTCTCTCCAGCTCAACCTGGAGGTGCGGCCTATACGGCTGAGGGCCCAGCATGTCCCATTCATGCTGAAGTCAGGAGTCAGCCGGTAGTCAGTCATGTCTTTGCCTCCTTGGTGGGTGCCAAGATTTTCAGGAAGTTAGACTTGGCCCAGGCCTACCAACAGCTCCCGGTGGATCATGTGATAGCAGAAGCCCAGTGCTGACAAAAAGGAAGGGAAGGGGGAAGGAAAAAGGCGGGGGGGAAGAAAACTCAACCCAAAAAGTTGCTATGGATCCACAAGGGTTAAGCTGACTCTAAATATTATAAAAATGCAAAATTTATTCAGGTGTACACATTCATACATAGATGGGTTAGTGCTGTGCAACTGAACCAAATGCGTATGTATGTCACTCCATCCAGAATTTGTACAGGATGGAGTGACATACATTCAACTCATGCAAGTTTGTGCTACCAGAATTATTGGTGGACTTTAATTGGCTAGACTGGAGGCCCATCTTATAGAATAATAATAAACAAATACAGAAGTATTTAGGAAACAACATCTGGCCTTGTACTGTATATGTATGTAACATCTTATGAAAAATTTTTTTTGAATGTATGTCAAATTTATAATTGGAATTGTGACCACTGAGGAAGGCCCTTTGAGGGGCCGAAACGCGTTTGGTTCAGTTGCACAGCACTAACCCATCTATGTATGAATGTTGAGAAGTTTTTTATGTCTGAATGGTATATTTTTAATGAGTCTAAGTTTTCAAATGTGTACACCTGAATAAATTTTGCATTTTTATAATATTTAGAGTCAGCTTAACCCTTGTGGATCCATAGCAGAAGCCCAGACCATAGTCACCCACAGGGGCACATTCATGGTGTGGCGGCTACAATTTGGTGTCAGCATGGCCCTGGGGATTTTCCAAAATCTCATGGACTCTCTACTTAAAGGAATCCCAGGAGTCCAGCCCTTCTTCAATGACGTTCTGATCGCCACCCCCATGAAGGGCGTCAGCCGGTTGTGCGCTGTCCTGCAGTGGTTTCCAGCCAGCCAGCCTAAAGGTGAAGTGGGAAAAGTGCCTCCTGGGAGTTCCACGGGTTGAGTTCCAGGAATTCTCCATCGATGCCAAAGGCATCCATCTGGCCCCAGACAAGGTTTGCGCTATAGTCAGTGCCTCCGCGCCTACTTCCAAGCAGGAGCTGCAGGCTTTCATGGGGCTACTGAACTTGTACCATTCCTTCTTCTCCTATAAAGCTGCACTGGCAGAGCTGCTGCACCGCCTCCTTGACAAGAAAGCCTCGTGAGTCTGGGGCCGGCAACAAGCCGATGCATTCAGGAGCGTTCAGGAGCTGCTCACCTCCAATGAAGTTCTGGCCCATTTCAATGAGAAGCTGCTCATCATACTCGCTTGTGATGCTTCTCTGTATGGGGTGGGTGCTGTTCTTGGCCACCAGCTGCTGGACAGCAGAGAAGTCCCCATGGCATATTATTCCTACACCCTGTCTTTGGCTGAGCACAACTATGCGCAAATCGATATGGTGGCGCTGGCCGTCGTTGTGGGGGGATCAAGAAATTCCATGACTACCTCTATGGACAGCCGTTCATCATTGCGATGGACCACAAGCCTCTGCTAGGACGTCTTGCCCCAGATTGCCAAAAAACCCAGATGCTCTCGCCTCAGGTACTTTGTTGGTCCATTTACCTTGCAGGATACCAGTACTCCCTCCACCACTGTCCAGGGAAGGTGATGGGGCATACTGACACCCTCAGCCGCTTGCTGCTCTGTTCCATCAATCCGTACTGGGCTCCTGCACACCAGATTCTGCACATGGAGGAGTTTCCCGACCACCCTCTGTATGTCGTGGACATTTCCCACCACACTGCAAGGACCGGGTCCTCTCCCACATTCTGGAATGGGTGGGGAAGGGCTGGCCCACCAGTTGGGTGGGCGTGGACTTTGCAGCCTTCTCATTTCACTGGGACAAGCTTTCAGCTCACAAAGGATGCCTTCTGTGGGATAGTCAGGTAGTGGTTCCTGCTCCCCTTAGCCAGCGAGTGTTGTCAGCCCTGCATGAGATGCACCCTGGATTTGTGCGGATGAAGGCACTCACCTGGAGCTATATGTGGTGGCCGGGTATGGACAGTGAGATAGAGGCACGCTGGAGGGCTGTAACATAGGTCCAGTGCTGCCAGGCCTGCCAAGAGTCCCGGCCAGAGCAGCCCTACACTCCCACGCAGCATTGGGAGTCCACCTGCAACCCTTGGTCCTAGGTGCATTTGGACTTTGCAGGACCCTTCCAAGGACAAATATTATTTATTTTGGTGGACTCCTACACCAAATGGCTGGAGGTTGTGCCTGTTGCCTGCTGCCTCCACCTCCTCCAGAGTGGCAATCTGGGCCATCAGATGAATCTTCAGCATGCACGGCCTACCCAACATGGTCGTGATGGACAACGGGACTGCCTTCACTTCAGGGGAGTTTCCAGGAATTCTTGGGCTGCTACCTCATCAGACATATCTGCTCTGCTCCCTTTCACCTGGCCAGCAATGGGCAAGTGGAGAGGATGGTGCGGATCATGAAGGAGTCCCTCAGGTAGATTATCCACGGGGACTGGGATCATAGATGCACTGCACACCACGGACAGTTCTGACCGTGTGGAGTCGCCCACACCCATACAGACTGTTCCAGAGCCCTGGGACTCTGCTCTTGACTCTCCATCCTTCCCCAGCACTACTGATGAGACCCTGACACAGCCCCAGTGACTTCGCCAACACCATCTGAACTGAGACGCTCTCATTGGGAAAGGTGCAAGCCAGTGTACCTTGAGGACTATGTGTGCTTTGGAACTTAGGGGAGAGGGTTTTTATATATTAGGGCTGGAACATTCCAGGACTGTCTACCAGAAACTGGCTGAGCTTGGAGATCCAGAACAATAGCCCACCAGGACTCTGGAGGTGACCAGTGATGAAGTAATGTTATGTAAACAGCCTACTGTTGGGAGTGGGGTGTGTTTGGGTGTGGTTTTTGCATGCTATTTAAACAGGGCTGTTGCCCTAGGGTTTTAGTTTTGTTCCTGAAATCACTTAATAAAGTAGAGCTGTTTCACTGCAATGCGTCTTGAACCCTGTATTTAATACCCACACAAGTCCTTGCATATTCCTCATGGTTCAATTGGGCCTGGCCTGGCTGACTCCATGCAATGTACAACTGAACCCAGCACAGCAACTGGTACCACACAACTTGGCCAGAGTTTTTCCAGTGAGTTGCTGCCAGTGGTAGGGAAGTAGGTGGGGGGTGGGAGATAAAGGTAGGTTGGGTTGGTGGGTGGGAAGGAGAGAAGAATGAAGGAAAAGGCAAGAGGCTGGGGTGACTTTTAGGGACGGGAATAAGGAAATGGTGAGGGAGGGGAAATTGAAATACCCCTGCAAGTCTTTGTGGGTTCCACACTTGTAGGGCCTGTTGCCATAGGTGATTTTTACTACCCTGGAGTACAATAATCCAGGATTTGCTTGCATTTGACAGTTCAAGCTTCAGCATACAATGAAAACTACTCTAAACATTTTAGAGGGTTTCATGCATGAGTCTTCTGGCTTTGTTATGTTCAGCTGTACAAATTGTCATGGATTACTGTGGGCAACAGTAGTAAGGCCACACATCTTACCCCCTCTTTTTTTAAAAGGTCTTAGATCATAAGCTTATGATAGCTCACAAATGACTAGTTTCCTCCAATCAAGATACTTCTTGAAATGCAGGGGGGAAAGTAGTCATTACCAGAGAGCCGGCATTTTAGATAAATACAGTTATTTCTGATCAAAGCTACAATTTGAAGTTTTCAATTCTTGTCTTTGATCTAAGAAAAATACCCTTTCCATCTGAAATCCTGGGAGATCACTAGAGAGTGATTTCAACCTTGAGTCACTTTTCTTCAAATTATCTGCTGCGTTAGGTAGCTTGAAGCTGGAAGAACCATTTTACCAAGAACCTGAAATTGCCTTAAGAGTCTTTAAAGGGAATCCTAGGTGTTTAATCCTTTACTAGTTTAACAGTAACATAAAATGAATTGAAGAACAGCTGAACAGGAAAGCAAGCATGATATTGAATGGATTTTAAATCACAGCTGAGCAAAGATTATCCATAGGTTTTTGCGAACATATTCAGCACTGCACATGATGCATCCCCCTGCCAGAGATTTTTTTCCAGCACTCTGTGTAAAAATAAAGATGCTTTCACATAGTCTAACCCGACTGACTTCACAGTACTTCGATGTCATCATAAGCTACAGCGAGGTCATTTTTGTGACTAACTCAGGAAGGAAAAGGCAGCAATAACCAAGAAAGAAATGACACTATATTAGCAGCCAGGGAAAAACAGTAGCACTGAACAGGATTCTTCTAAAGATGAGTATTTGCAAAGTGGGTTATATAAGAACATAAGAAGAGCTGTGCTGGATCAGAACAGTAGTCCATTTAGTCTAGCATCCTGTCTCACACAGTGGCCAACCAGTTTTTCTGGAGGGCCAACAACAGGGCATACAGCTTGAGGCCTTCTCCTGATGATTCCTCCTGGCACTGGTATTCAGAGGTTGCCTGCCTCTGAATGTGGAAGCTCCCTTTAATAATCATGGCTAGTAGCCACTGATGGACCTATCCTCCATTACTCTAATGCCTTTTTAAAAACGTCAATGCTTGTAGCCCTCACTACGTTCTGTGGCAGCAGATTCCACATTTCTATCGCTTACTGTGTAAAGAAGAATTTCCTTTTGTCCATCCTGTTCCTTACTCAGATAACAGCAGCATCTTCCCCAATGCAAAGAACCACAGAAAGCTTCAATGTACCACAGGAAAGCACCACCAATAGCTGAGCAGGTGAGACCCAGTGTTTTTCAATCAAAACATCTCTCTTATTTAAATCAGCAGGTTCTACTTCAAAGCTCTAAAAAATTCTGTCACTACACCAACAAATACTCTTCAGGGTGGTTTTGATTAAGTACAGCAAAGTGTACCACCCACTCATCCCTGCATTACAATTACCTTAAGGGTTTTCAGAATACAGGTGATAAATTCTATGGGTTGGAATGGGCAACAGCTGCAGTAAACCAAACAAAAACCCATAAGCCATTGAAGTTTCAAATTGCATTCTTTACCCCCAAAGTTGGTTGATTTTTGATTGATTGGATTTTTACCCCACCCTCCCTGTATTCTTGGTACTTGGAAGGTTGCAACTGGAAGGTTTATATTTTCGAACAAAACAATTTACTTTCAAAAACATACAATGAGGAAAAAATATTTTGCTGGTTAATAGTATTAATACTCAACCCAGTCACCCCCTACTCCCCAACAGACAGATGGATAGAGGACGCACTGCTTTTATTGCATACTTTAAACATAATAATCATGGGATAATTTCTTACCAGGTGAAATTATATAGAAGAAATCTTTAAATTCATCCATCCACACCTCCGCCAGTCGTCTATTGTTCTTGTTAATTACATGACCAGTACCACCCGGAAAAGTATAAGGTGTGGCTTTCCGAAAGACATGGCCTACGTGTGAGCATGTTACAATCTCCAGTGAGCCTCCACATTGCCAGATCTGAAATATTAAAAGTAAATCAAAATTAAGCAGCTTGTTTGCAATCAGACAAAAATTAAGTGTTGATACGCTACCAACTTATTCAACAAAAAGGGCTATGAAAACTAAAAAGAGGAGCTCGATAATGTGCTATCCTGGGAGTATGGCTCAATGCGTTATCCTTGAAAACACTCTAGTGGCTCCTTAACATTTTCATGAACACATTTATTTGGAAGTCTCACCAACAGAACTTAGGCACACTTACGATGATAATTTGGGTGGATGTTGCTAGCCAGCTTTTTACAAATAATTAAATAAAGTACTGAAATATCCAGGTATGCTAGATTTAAAAAGCACAAGTTCATTTCTGAACAAACATAGGAAGTGCTTTAACTTGCAGGATCGCTGACAGTGATCCACGAATCCCAGGACCCCTGGATCACATATCTGTAGGGATGGGGCTCTATGTATTTTGCATGTTAAATTTCTTACCTGGCTGCAATGTGAAAGCCACTAGTACTTTCCCCACTACATTACAGTGTTGCCTTACCTTTGGAATGCCCTCCCACTTGAAGCTTGCCTGGTGTCTACTTTCCCTTATGTGCCAGGCCAAGACACTTCTTTTTTACCCAAGATTTTAAAATTGTTTTATGATCTGCTCCTAGTCTGAGGACTGTTTATCCATAGCATTTTAGAGTGCTCCATTTTACATGATTTGATGTCCTAGCTTCTTTTATTGGCATATTTTTATTGGATAGATTTACTGATATGTTTTATTGTTGTAATTTGTTATAGTTTGAATTATCTTTTTGCTTGGCTTTGTTTTATTGTTTTGAACTGCTTTGAGCAGGTTTGGCGAGGCAGCATACAGATTTTTGAAATAAATTTTAAAAATAACATTATCCCATCAATTTTTTTACTAGAAATTGGCAGACCCCCTACTCAAATAGGACTCATGCAGATCAGAAAATGTGCTTGTGAACACAGCACTACCAGCCAATTCTGTGGAGAATCAGGTAAAACAGGAGAAAGGGACAACATAAGCAAACAGCTTTTGCCCCCCTCCCCAACCATGCAATGCAAGCAGAATATACTTTTCTGGGTTATGCCTCAGGAACTCTCCCCTTCTTACATCTTCCCATGATACCAATTAAAGGGTAGTGGACTGTATCCAGCAGAAGACTTCCATGGCAAGAAGGAATTATCTGTAGGTGGAGGCCAACTTTCTTACCTTTTCCTCCCACTGTAGCTCCAAATGCCCCCCAGGGAACAGCAGAACCTCAGGGGAGTCCGAGGTTGCAGTGGGAGAGAACTGGCAAAATGAGCCCCACCTTTGTCTGCTAAAGTCTTCTGCTGGATCTGCTGAGAGCTTAAATGCCCCCTCCACAATCCTCAATTGATTAGCTGACCCACACGAGGATTAAGAACTCTTGCCCATGGACCAACAGAAGCGTTCTGCTCCATTCAACAATGGCATGGGCACAACTGTTACTGCCTGCTGGAAATTGGGGAAGGAACATCTGTTTTCTCTCTCACTCACATACAAAGAAATATCCAAGATGCTATACCACTTTTTCCTTGGTATACACATCACTGGAAGCTAAATCTCTGAATACAAATGACACACATTACTGACATCCTTGGTATACAAGCTTCCGGGATTCATCTTCTTCCTAAAACATAAAATTCTAAATGTGTGGGAAAGCAACTAGAGAGAGAAATTTTGAATAGACAAAAGGGCAGGAGAGAAAAAGTGAAGTAGCTCATTTGCCTTTCTTCCACTCCTGTTTGCTGTATCCAAGATATATTTCACTAAGCTAGAACTCAATTCAAATGTCTCCTATGAAATGTCACATTTGGGCTCAAAGAGTGACTCAATGCTGAAAGTTTTATGAGATACACAATCAGCCTTTCATCTTAGACTGGACCATTCACACCCAAATGACACATATTTATTATGCCACCATTTCCAATGTGACAAAGCACCTGTCCCGTTTATTATATTTTCTGCTGCATAAATAAAGAAGTCAGGTCCAAAATAGTTCCACTCAGCAGATGGGATAGGGTAAAATTTAAGAAGAGAAAGCAGGAGAACTTTAAAATGTACAAAACAGTGTAAGCTTCTTTCACAGAAGACCTTCAGTATATAAAAGTCAGCTGATATATGCTAAGTATTTTAAAGTAACTGGAAGCACAGGTGAATAAATTAGCTTGAGCATTTTCATAGAAAATAAATTAGCGCGAGCATTTACATAAAAGAGGTGCAAACACTTTTAAACTTTCTCTTCCCATATGAACTGTCAATCTCACAATTTGGTATTCTAGACCGGAAAGGTGTTCTAGACTGGAAAGTGGTCCAGGAGTAGGAAATATGCCAACAATGACCTAGTCAAATTACTACCTAGCAAGGTTTAGTCTTCAAAGCCTTCTTTAGCCAGTAGGTATTTTTCAAATTTTGAGACTGAGTAGTGGACACCATCACAAAATGACTGTCTGGGGATGCAATTAGCACCAATCTGGAAATGGCTGCCATGGTCAGCAGGAAATACCATGGACAGCAGTAAGGCATAATGGTATCTACAAGGTGCCACATTGGAGATCAGTGATTTAGAGCATCAGGGATTCTGAAATCTCCAGAAGCTAGATATCTGTGCATCTAGCAAAGAGACTTAAAAATCTGGATAGATTTCAGAGGCCTCTGAAGAAATTTGTGATGGACATGGGTGGCAGGTCATTCAATGCTGTCAAATACAAAAACGGCCTTGGCTGTAGATACAATCACTACTAGATGTCTTGCTCTGCAGGCATAATTAGATCAGTTTCCCACCCCAGCATATCAGACAGCGTGGAGCAATGAAGCAGCTGAAACTATAACAGAAATGGAGAGACATTTGGAACAAATCTGACCAAGCACAGTCTTACTCTGGGGCAAGAACGAACAGAAGAAAAATGCTAGTTTTTGCCACCTTTGTTGCTTGCTGTACAGAGAAGTGGTTCCAGCTTGTAAAAGGCCTTTCAACTGCAGAGACCCAAGGCCATTAACTGAAATTCTCTGGTGCCTTTGTGCATAAAATTGCTATGATTTGCTCTGACTTGGACTCTACCTTCAACAAACTGCATTTCCAGGATGTGTTCCTTAAGCACTTTCTCCCCCTTTTTCAGTTGGATCACTTCAGTTGCAGCCTCAGTATGTTGCCAGTGGTTGGAGAGGTTTAGCCCCCTATGTGTATTTTTGACCCTTCCTCTTTTTGACCTGTTATCACCTAGCCAAGTGGAAATGGTCAATTTGAAGCTCTTCATTCCTTGTTTAAAGAGGAGGTGGGTCCTGACTGCCTTGAAGGAGACACTTCTTCCTTCCCTGCATGAGGCAGTAGGTGTTGGTGCTGCCTTGCTGGGCAGCGTGGATTCTGGATGTATAGCCCTCACTTGCCTGTCTTGTCTAAGTTGCTCAGTGAAGTCTGTGCTTGTCCTTGCTGGACCCTCCAGTACAGTCAAATGTCTCTTGCCTTTGATTTCTGATGGCCATCTCCCTTTTTGTAGGGGAGAAGGGGTGGCTTGGCTGGTCCTTGCTCTGTGGAGGTGTGATGGGGATTCTGGGCATTTTATGCAGGCACTGGCTGTCTGTCTTGAAGGTGCTGAGAATTCATGGTGGGGCATGGGACGTCTCTCATTCAGGAGGCAGAACAGCCAGTAAAGACAGTGCTGCCTTTCTGACCTTGGAACAAACCCTACCCATTGTGATCCATACAAATGCTTTCTCTCTTTTGTGTAATACACACCCAGATGCACACCCATGTGCCAATACAACTGGTGTAATTAGAAGTGCATTCAAAACAATCGCAGGGGGTTTAGCATGAGACTTGCTTATGTCTCCCTGGAGCCATGGGCTGTATTCCCTAAAGATGTCCCGCCAGAACAGCGAGGTGTTGCAAAGTCAGAAAGTTTACAGGTCCAGGTTGCGGCTCAGCAGAGAGAACTGGCCAATTGTCTTAATTATGAGGCATCCCCCCACATCAGCTCGAATTCCATCATCTAGCTCAGTGCTAAATATGAGGGTGACCCTACCACCATAAAAAGTGCAGCATACTATCAGCAGCAAAACCGGAACCTTGCACACACAAAGGCTTCTGGCTCCAGTCATGTTTACAACCCTGTGTTGTTCCCCTGACTGTGAGTTAAGGCACATCCTTCCTTACCTCATCCTTGAACAGGAGACAGAAAATGTGATGGTTTAAAACCAGGTGTGCATGAGCAGGTAACAAAAGTACAGTGATTTCAGCTCTTTACGTTTCAGGTCAAGATTTTCAAGTTAAGATTTTCAGCCTAACCCATCTCTCTGACCTGGCTCGCTCACTCCTTCCCCTCCACAGTTTCTTACGCTCTTGTTTCAACTGCTCTATGCAGGCTTCGCTGGGAGACTGTTCTGAATGCCCAGCCTGTCACCAGCCCTCCCCTTTAAAACATGTTGTATGGATCAAATGGGAACCACTGTCTATTGGATTTTCTGCATCTGGGGTTCCTAGCCCCCTGAGCTGGTTGGGCGACCCCCCAATTTTCAGGGCTTCTGCCCACCACTGGCCAGCTGGCTGGCGGGGGAAGCCCCACCCCCGAACAGCGACATCACACAGCAACGTCCCTGACACAATGACATCACACGGGACTGGCATCATCATGTCAGTGATGCTCTGGTTTAAGTCCAATTTTAACCACAGAGTTTGCTCCAAAAGCAAAGAGCTGACACGATAATGTCACTTCCGCCTGACATCAGCAGGTCAGGGATGTCGCTGCCCACTCCCAGACTTTCCCCCCAAATCCCTCCATGGCACGAAGATCGCACCTGGCAGCCCTAGCTGCATCCCACCCTGAGCTGTCCCAAGGGGGGCAAGCTGCAGAAAGCAGCATCAAAGCCTCCTCACTGAGCCAATTTTGGGCACAACTGGAACAGCAGCTTATTGGTCAGAAACCCACTCACAGCTGATCTGATTGGGTTCTCATCCCTCCCACTCAGCCAAAAGGAGCAGAAGTTGCAAAAGAGAGAAGAAAGTGCTCATTTCACCCCACCCCCACCCCAGCTGGGGAGGGACAGAAGTGATGCTTTTCATGTCGCAAAATAATAATAATAATAATCAGCCAAGTTTCAGATCTATTGTTTCAGCCAAAAGGAGCAGAAGTTGCAAAAGAGAGAAGAAAGTGCTCATTTCACACACCCCACCCCAGCTGGGGAGGGACAGAAGTGATGCTTTTCATGTCTGTGTTGCAAAAAAAAAAATAATCAGCCAAGTTTCAGATCTATTGTAATTACAACTGTAATTCTTCTAATTGTGAGCCACCTTGAATGTCCACTGAAGCAGACCAAAAACATGCAACTTTCTTTAAAAAATCATAATGATATTTCATGTGATTGATCTAGTTCAAGATTAGTCCAAGATTACATTCCATGGCCTTGAATGATTTGTGCATATCTGGCTGACATTTGACAAAATAAAGACAAATGAAGTTGGGTTGCTGGAATAGTACAGCAACTGGATATAAACATTTAAAATATGGTTTGGAACATTTCACTTTCTCCTAAAAGACTACCCTCCAAGCAATCATTAAACAGTGAATGGCAGGCAAGATTGTTCTGAACAAAATGATTATCTGTTAAAGCCTCTGGCATCCCAATGACACACTGCTATGCTTTTATTTATTTAGCACATTTCTACACCCCTTTTCCAGAATGAAGCTGTCCAATGTGGCTTACAACTTAACAATATAAAACAGAACTGCCCCCCTCTAAAAATAACCAAGCAGCAGTCAATCAGAAACAAAAACAAGCAAGGAATAGTAAAGTTGAATGATCAGTGGGCACATTAAACAGAAAAGTAACAAATCAACAGTGAAGGATTACTGAAAACATGTCCGAGGTCAGCACAAAACCAAACTCTGTCATCCAGCATGAAATCAGTGCCATAAAACAGGTGGTTACAGCACCAGGATTGGAAAATCTGCCAGGAGTTACTTATAAACCCTATTAGTGGAACCCTTCTTGAGACAAGCATATTGATGAAAACTCTTTCCAAGTATCCTATTTCCTTGAAGTGCGACTGCTTAACCTCCAGGCTGTGAGGGTTAGTAACCCAGGTGGGGATGAAGTAGGGATCCATGCTGAAGAAGGTCCTTCCTGATTGGAAGATGCCAGGGATTCATGAAGGACAGTCTCATTAAGTCCTGAAACCACAACCTCTGTGGTCAGAATGGAGCCTCTAGTACTACCTTCCACCTTGAGGTCAATGGCTCTCTGCATCACCCTTTGGATTAGTTGTGTGGGAGGAAAGTCATACAGTAACTGAGTCAGCCATTCACAACTTACGGTGTCTGCTTCTGTGGCTTGCAGTGACCTTGTTCTTGAAATGAATCTTGGAACCTGGTGATTTTGCTTTGTCGCAAAAAATTCCACTTCCACCTTGCCGAACTGAGAGAAATCAGTTGGAAAATTGCCTTGTTTAGCATCCATTCCACTTGATTCAGGGCTTTCCAACTGAGCCAATCTACAAGTATGTTGTCCTGCCCTGCCACGTGAACTGCTTTGCCTCCTTGTGGAATGACATGTATCTGGTACCCCCTTGGAGAATGACATAGGATTTTGCTGTCCATGTGAACTAGATGTGCTGTCCTGATAAGAGATTCTGAAATGACAGTTATCTTCGCCTTATCGCCCTGAGTTTCAGGAGGCAGATACTTATGGAGACCTCTTTCCTGGACCAGGAACCCTGAGCCATTCTCCCTTGCACATGCCCCCCCCACCCGGTGAGACTTGCATCCGTCATCATTGTCATTCTCTTTGGTTCCCTTTGAGGCATCCCTTCCGTTTACCTGGAAGGCTCTATCTACCACTGGAGTTATTGAATCAGGTGTCCAGGCAATGAAGTAATTTGAACTGCTTGTTGGCTATAACCTCCTGGATTGGTAGAAGGAGCCTCCGAAGCAGGTGAGTACACAGAAGTACATCCTGACACACAGAAGTACATCCTGACAGGAAAACATCATCCCTTAGAAGACTCGCCAGGAGTATCATCTCCACTTTGGATCTCGCTATGATGTCCTGAATGGTAGTTTGAATCTTCTCCTGTCTCTCTGGCAATAGGAAGACTCTGTCCTAAGCTGTGTCTGTTACTACTCACAGGTGTAGAACTCTCTGAGCCAGTTGATGACAAACCCATAGTCCTGGAGGCAAGAAACTGTCCGACATACACCCTCCATTCCCTGCTGTAGCAATGGGGACCTGATTAAGATGCCATCTAAATAAGGAAAAAAGGGCACTCACTGGGTTCTCAGATGTGCTATCAGTGAAACCAGAACAGTGAAACCAGAAATAAAGCCTGTCGTAAGAAAACTGTAGGAAACTCCGATGTGCTTCCCAGATTGGGACATGTAGGTAGGCCTCTGAGAGATCAACTGATACCAGGAAATCTCCTCTCTGAATTAATGATACAATGGACCTGAGAGTTTCCATTAATAACTTCTTTCTTCTTATCCTATTGTTCAACCATTTGAGGTCTAGGATGGCTCTGACATTCCCATTCTTTTTGGGGACTCTAAAAAGAACTGGGTAGACCCCCAATGTCTTTTGCACTCTGGCACAGGTTCTATCACCCCAATGTACAACAGGTGTGGTATGGCCTTGAGGAGAAGAAGACATTTCTGAGAGGCATGATTTCTTGGTATCTGTAGAAAATAGTTGGTGGGCAGAGAACTGAGTTCCAGTGAGTAGCTGTTTGCCACTGTATCTAAGACCCTCTTGTCGTTCACCATAGAATCCCATTGAGCTGCAAAAAGAAGAAGGTGACCTCCTACTTCTGGTGTCTGAGATCTTGATATAGTCAAGCTGAAGAGGTCTTTTGGGGGCCCTTTGAACTCGGTCCTGCTTTGGAAGGGTGCTGCTCTACTGCCTCCTGGCTGTTTGGGTTGCCATCTTCCCTTGAAGGGTCTGGACGCACTGGATCCTGAGGTGTGCTTAGAGTCATGAAAGGAAGAAAAATGTTTCTTCATCTTTCTGTCTTTGTTACAAGAAGGAAGAGATTTCTTCTTGTCCTTATCTTCTACCAGATATTTATCCATACCTTCGCCAGCGAGATGTACATATTTGAAGAGTACACTGGCCACTCTGGCCTGGGCCAAAGGATCTACTTCCCAACTTTGAAACAAAGTGTTTCGTCTGGCGGTGACATTTGAAGCCACATCCTTGGCCAAAAGTTATATAGCTTCTAGCAAGGTGTCCGCCAAAAAAGCTGTTACGAGGGTGATCTTTTAAAAATTGTTCTTAAGTTCTTTAGGAATGTCACTATCCACTGCTGAAAGGTCTGACACCCAGGAGTATATTGCTCTAACAAAGACTGACTTGGAATTGTGGCTCTCTCCAAACTGCAGCTGATGAAGTCCTTCTGCCTTAAGGCAGGGCTGGAGATGGGATCTTTGGAAGAAGCCCCTAAGAACATAAGAGAAGCCAATGTTGGATCAGGCCAATGGCCCATCCAGTCCAAAACTCTGTCACACAGTGGCCAAAAATACCAGGTGATATCAGGAGGTCCAGCAGTGGGGCCAGGACACTAGGAGCCCTCCCCTCCAGGAATTGATCAGAGACTCTGCTTGCTATGAGGAGGAACTTCATCCCAGAAGTAAAGACTGCCCCAGCATGGACCACTGGAGAATAGGGTGAATACATTAACTGGGAGGGATTAAACAGAAGGAGATGGCCTTTCAAGTCCCTGAGCCATTTAGGTATTGAAGTGAAAGTAAGCACAAGAACATTTAAAATTGATTTGCATTAACTCTGATTGCAGAGTTTATTTAATTAGACCTAAAGCAATTGAGAATAACTCATCAGTACACCCAGTAAAAGAACAAAACCAATCTTTGGCATGTTATATGTTACATAGCTCCAAAGGATGAAAGCTGTAGTATCCTCCAAGTTCTGGTGGGAAAGGATGAGGTTACTCATCAGATCATCTTGTTCAACAGCCAGCACAAGAGATTCTGTAACAGGTCTTCAATAACAGTATTGCTTCCAACTGGGAGAGAACACTCAAATTGGGAGAATACGAAGAAAAATACTGGAAGATAGCAACCAACACACACAGAACAAGACCTACTTGAGGCCCCTCCCATACAGGACTTGAGGGAGTGGGGGGAAAACTAGCTCATGATGGCTCAGTTAAAGGAATATACATACATGTGGAGCCTGGTTGTCCCATACTGAAACTACAAGATTGGTGCCTTGAACAAAAATTATGATAAGTAAAGCAGTCTTAGTTGGTACGAGATATCGGCAGTCTCTTGTGTTCTGAGGAGGAGGAAGATTACCTGATGAAGAAAAACAAAACTATACTCTGGAAATCACGTTGTTATCAAGAGCGTTTTGTCACCTCAGTGGATTTGGATTGTATTAAGAGTATTTTGTCTCTTCAGTGGATTTGGACTGTATTCAAGAATAATATTGTTTTGAAGGTTGCACTGCATAATAGATCTGTGAAGTTAGGATTGTTCTTCTTGTATTGATTGTATATGCCTTGTGGCTATGTAAGCAGATGACTTCGTGGTGAGCATATAATTATGAGAAATGAAGACCAATGCAATGTGTAAAAATTTAACAAGTCTTTATTGAATACAAACAACTTTCAATCTTTTGCATAGGATTTGTATATTTGTTGAGGTGCCTATTTCACAGTATTATTTCCTATTCATTATTGTATATTACTTTGATTTCCTTACTTACTGCTTGGCTAAGTGGCAAGATAAGGCAGTCTTGAACACATGAAGCTGCCTTATACTGAATCAGACCCTTGGTCCATCAAAGTCAGTATTTTCTACTCAGACCAGCAGTGGCTCTTCAGGGTCTCAGGCTGAGGTCTTTCACAACACCTCCTACCTGATCCTTTTAACTGGAGATGCTGGGAATTGAACCAGGGACTTTCATCATTCCAGTCAGATGCTCTGCCAGTGAGCCACAGCCCCTCCCCAGTCTTATTCCCCCCATATGCCATGGGGGGGGGGCATTTTGGCACTTGAAAAGGCATTAGGGCTGCTAAGCCCCAGTGGAGGCATGGCATCCCACGCTCCCAGTTCTTGTTGTCAGCTGCCACTAGAAGCAGAATTAGGAGGGAAAAAATGTAAAAGAAAAATAAGGCCTCTTCTACTTTATAGGAAGTTCTTACCGTAGATTTCCTGGTGATTCCTAGAACTACCCAGAAGCGACAAAAGGTAACTCAAGAAATTGATGGAAATTCTATGGTAAGAACTTCTGGTTTTACCACAGAGTTTCTGGCAATTCCTAAACCTATCCATTGTTATTTCTGGGTAGTTCTAGGAATCAGCAGGAGCTCTGTGGTAAGAAATTCTTGTGTAAGTAGACAAGGCCTTATTCTTTTCATTTTTCTCCTGAGACACTGCCTTCCCCACAGCCTTCCTGATGGCTGCCAGACATTGCCTGGCAACCCTAAAAGCCATGTGGGGGGAAACAAGAGTGCTTTGTTCCACTGAGCTGCAGGCCTGATCAGGACTGGGCCTGTGTGGCATTTTTTAAATATCCCACCTTAGGTTTTTAAATGGCAGTGGTGTCCCTGGGGCAGACCTGGTGATGCCTTCACATCTAGTTCGGCCCAGAGGTTCAAACAAAGATTTTCAAACAAAGATTTCTTCGGGTGCACATTATAGTGAGTCCAAAAGCACTGTACATGGAGTTTGCATAATAGATTATGGCCACTTACATTTCCCAGCAGCTCCCTGAATGCCCGAAACAGGAGCCCCAGAACATTATGCCATGCTACAACTTGCAGCAAGAACAACTTCTGGTAAATTGACTGTGTCATTGTGGCACACTCATACAGGTTAATAAATACATAGATGAACTTTTCTTATATTGAATCAGACCATTGGTCTACCCAAGTCTGTACTGTCTCTGACTGGCAGTGGCTTTCCAGGACAGACTTTCACATCACCTACTATTTGACTACTGAGCCATGCCCCCCTGAACTTGCAATTGCATCCCTTTCTTTACTGAAACAAGAGAAAGAGGGGGTGCATTCATGCAATTCCCCTTTCCTGGTGGAGCTCTCTCCCCATACCACATTGGCACCATGTTAAGGGCCCCCTGACTTTCAACAGTGTGTGTGTGTATGTTGAGCAAGCCAAGAAAAAATATCTCCTGTGAACATACTCTTTTTATGGAAGCACTGGATCCAACCCCAAGGTTTCTTAATTTTTTCACAGTTCCAAATACCGCTAAACTTCACTTTTTGAAAACAGAAGTCCACGCTTGACATAATCAGTTCCTATGATTAAGGCTAGATAGTGAAGCATTTTTAAAAAAGTGTAGATTGTGTTACTGGGCCCAACTTCAATTTCCTATCTCACCTACTCTTATTTTTCAAAAGGTGGGCTCTAGTTTTTATAGCTGTGAGGAGACAAAGGCTGAAGAAATCTCGGAAGCCAGATAAGTGGCCAGATATGATTTCTAGTGGATAGAACTTCAGTGGATATAATTGTTTGCTCTTCTCAGGTACTGCCATTAAAACAAAATTGGAATATTTTAATCTTGCGTCTCAAATTCTGGCTGAGGTGGCAAACCCCAAATTACTAACAAAAAAATTACACGGGGGGGGGGGGGGGGGCCCCCCCCCGAAATATTTTATGGTTTAGGATGGTTTAGTAAAAAGATATTCAGAGAATAATTCAGCTCTCAATACCACCTCTGCAAAACCAAACATGACTCAGGTGCATATCTATGTGCATGTACTACAAATAGTGTCCTAAAACCAGTGACCAGGATGTAAGCCCAATTTGTTCAGAAAGCTGCATATTCCCCTCAGTACGTGCGGACATCAGTGTGTCCGTTCCTTGCCAAGAGTTTCAGCTGCTAAGGGTTTAATTAACAGCATAATTTGAATAAACAAGAACATGGACATAAAGGCTTCCTCCACAAAGACCTGCCAGGTACTGTTAGATGCAACTGAATCAGGATGAATTATGAAAAGCTTAGGCAATTGCAAATACTACAATTTTCTGCAGTAGTATGTCTCAAAGGGCTGCCTCACTAGGTTTAATCCAAAGTGCTTCTTGAATGATAAGAAGGCAGTCCTGCTAGATAGACTCTCTCTCTCTCTCTCTCTCTCTCTCTCTCTGTGAGACAGAGAGAATCCAAAATTTCTGATCATTTTTCTCTTCTAGCTACAGCCTCTCCATACCCTCTGCAACCCTCAGTAGCATTGTCTTATTATATATTATATTCTAATAGTGAAGCCAGGATCTCTTAAATCCAGTGACTGGAGCAAGAACGTTTTGCAGAAGGTTTGCAGAAAAATGTGAAAGGTTTGCAGAAAAATGGGAAATCTAAAAAAGTGCACTGGGCAGATTTTTAAAAAACCCAAAAATGATAAAAGGAGTGTCTGTATCTTTAAGCAACATATTTCCTCAGTGGCTGCTGCTAGGAAGTCACAGCATTCCAAGGTTTGCTTCTGTTGGTAAAAGCAAGGGGGAGGAGGCAGAGCCCTTTCCAGGCCTATTTTGGCCACTGAGGGAGGGCACCTTGGGGGCAGACCTGACTAGGGTTGCCATCTCCAGGTTGGGAACTTCCTGGACATTTTGTGGTGGAGTCTGAGGAGGACAGGGTATGGGGAGGGGAGAGGTTTCAGCCAGATATGATGTCATAGAGTTTACCCTCTGGAGCATCCAGAGGGATTGATCTCTGTTGTCTGGAGTTCAGTTGTAGTTCTAGCAGATGTCCAGGTTCCAACTGGAGGTTGGCAACCTGAGGCCTGGTAGCAACCTCTGAGTGACTTAATACCACTCAACTTGCATGACTCAACTAGGCCTGGCTGCTTGCTACTGTGTTCAACAACAACAAAGCAATGTGAAAATCATGGAACGAAAGTCACAAAAATACAATAATATAATTGCGAATATTTACTAAATATGGGTCAAATTGTTTTTTTATATATTGTATAAATGTTTTCATATAAAGTTCAGGTAATTATTACAAAATTACATGTGTTATGTAATTTTGTAATAATTATCTGCACTTTACATAAAAGCATTTATACAATATATAGGCTGCAGTCACACATGCTAAATAATCCACTTCCAATCCACTTTCCGTGCACTTTCCAATTGGATTTTACTGTGTGAACTGGCAAAATCCAATTGGAAAGTTCATTAAAAGTGGATTATTTAGCGTGTGTGTCGCATGTGTGACTGCAGCCATATATATATATATATAAAACAATTTGACCAGTATTTAGTAAGTATTCACAGTTATATTATTGTATTTTTGCTACTGTTCAACAGCAGCCACCCTATGAAAGCCAGACTTCAGAGTACTGTCTGGGAGACCTAAGTTTGATGGGGTGGGGGCCAGACTTCAGAGTAGGGTCTGGGAGACCTAAGTTTGAACCCCCATTTTGTTGCAGAATCTCACTGAATGATTTTGGATCACAAAGGTATGTTAAACAAGAGTATGTTGCCACAAGGGTATGTTATTCATCATGTCCTTTGGGGTATGCATTTTTAGCCCCATGCTGATACATTGCAATGGAATTCAAGTAGGGCCCAGTGCACTGAATTATTTAAAGAGCAGGTTTAGCATACCAAGTTGGTATTATCTTGGGGTCTCATTTAACCTTGTACTTGTGTTAGTTTCTCAGCATATCTTTTTTACTTACATTATCTACATTATCTTACATTATCTTACTTACATTATCTACATTATCTACATTATTTACTTACATTATTTTTACTTACATTACTTTACATTACATTATTGAAGATCCTTGTGCTAACAAAAAAAATCCCAATGCTGTCTTTTATCCAAGAATTTACTCCAATACTTCAATCACTGTGATTGCACTCTGTGTGTTGAAACCCAAAAGGCCTGAAAATTGGGGGATCCCCCTGCCCCCAACCGGGAAATGGCATCCTTACAAGCCACAGAACAGCTGCCACTGCTTACCTTCAGTCACACAGTGAAGATCCTTGTGCTGCTGCCAAAGCAACATTTTAAAAAATCTGCAGCACTAATCAAATCTCTGATGGTCAATCAGAAGTCTTGCTGGCAAAACCCCCAACTGGCCGTGCCCACTTTCTAAAAACACTTAGTGAGTGCTGTGGAGCCCATAGGCACAGTGTTGGAGTCATGAATTACGAAATACATTTGCATATTACTCCCCCACTCTTTTTGTTTGGTTAAACTACACTTTGCATCAACTATCATTTCCTGCCACCTCTCATCTGTTCAAGATCAATCCAAGTCCACTGGCTTACTTGCCTATGTTTCTACTGGAATGGATCCAAAGATGCCCTTCTGCAAGAATAAAGCATCTTCCCGATAGGTAACGATTGTTTTACATGGTACACAGAAAGGACCGCACAAGAAAAAAATACGAAATGGCGAGTAAAGCATGAGAACTGATACAGAACCTACTGTAGCATTACATTTCCTTGCGCAAACTCTTGTTCAAGCCTTTGCAAAATAAACTACGTGCTTTCCACTCATGATTTTTTTGGATTCAAATACTCTCTCTTCAGTCAACGAACTTCTAAGACAAATTGTTGGTGCTGTGGAAGGTACAGCATCATCAATCCCGACCAATCTAAGTGTAGCTGCTGGTACCACACCCAGCGTTGTCCTGTCACAGAAATGGTGGTTTAGAAACAGAAACTTTTCTGACTGTGCAGTTTTTCAGTAACTGCCATAAAACACTGCTTCCAGATAGCAATTTAAAACTAGTTTTCCAGGTGGTCCAATAATTGTGTGGATACCTGCATTATCTGTGTTACATATTCCTAGTGAGGGTCTGGCTCTATTATGGACAGTCTCTGTGTAATTCGATCAAACCATGTGAAAGGGAGATTTTCAACCTGCTACAGTTGCTATATGAAACATCACCAAGTTGCATTATATTTTTGGTGGCCACCACAGGGTATGGTAACATAAGAAACAACCCTTGATGTACCAGTCAGGCTTTCCCACTAACACCAGATTTACTTAGAGAATGTATCCTGTAATGTATTCAATAGCTGCCATTGAATGCATGATGTATGTGAAACATCTAATTGACTTGCCATGTTGAACTTCGTCCTGGGCTAGGATCCAAATCCATCCAATCGCATTGCTATCCCAGGAAGCACCTAGCCAATCACCTTACAGCAAGCTCCCTGAGTGGGAACGTCCGTGATTGGTCCTTATATGAACAACCATATTGGTTGGGATTTGTACAGTGGGTGTGGCTACATTAGCCGGGAGAGTTTAAAAGCAGGACAACTGCAATGTAAAAGCTGAACTGTTCTGTTCTGTTCTGACTATCAGATGTTGATCCGTGCTGGAGTTGTGTTCGAGTTGAAGAATAAAGTTGTGTTCTTGCTGAATCACTCTCCGACTTCTTTGTTAAGTGAGCAACTTAACATATCCAATTAGTCTTACAGTTCTTTAAACAAAACTGCTTATCTTTTTATCAGTGTTGCTTACTCTCTTCTCAGTGGCCATAGCAGTCTCTAAAAACATGCACTTTGCACAGTTCCCCCCCCTCCAGCAATATAGGTTTTATTATTCCCATAAACAATTTTCTGTGTTTCTCCCCCCCCCCTTTTGTTTGATTGAGCTGTTTTCCTCTAACAGAGAACCCGGCAAATGTGTTTTTGTGGTTCAGGTACAATTCATGCCTTTCTTTAAAAAAAAAAAATATGGCAAATGTGCAATGAAAAAAAGAACATTTCCTCTCCAGCCAATTTATTACTTAGATTTCCTAGTCATCCAAAAGCACAGCTAGGCTTCATACATTTAACTCCTGCCAGGAGTTCACTCTGTCACACAAGACTATACAATGCAAACGGGGAAGGGCTAGTAGGAAGAAACATAAACCATGCTATGTAATTTTGTACCATTAAACCCACACAAAATATATTTAGAACAAGTAAGGCCTTTTATGTTTTTATTTTTTATTATTAAAACTCCATTGTAAATGTCGACAAAGTTCCACTATTCTTAACCCTTTAATATTATTTACCCTTTCCCAGAGGTACTCAGATTATGTACTACACCCAATGACAGCCTTCTGGTGTTTAAATTATACCTATCTCTCTGGTTATAAAACATATTTTACACTACAAGATTATTTGCTTCTGAACTGTTAAATGTTTCACTTCATTTTTGTATGGTGCAAAAAGAAATATAGGAAATAAGCAGTTTCTTAAATGTTCCTGAATGTGACCCAGTTGTATTTGGAGAATGAACCAATGTGACAGACAAGCAATATACTATACATCACATCAATGATGAAGATGTTTACAGTTTCAAAAACTGAAAAAAAGCCTCAGTTTAATTCACTCAATTACCTGGATGAGTTGAACTCCATACTCTTCAACTATATCCATTCATAAATCAAGTAGGACATTTCCTATTTTAGGGTAGCTGACCCTAAGGTAAATCACTCTCTCTAATCCACCCCTCTGTTTTAGGGATAGTGCTACCCAGGGATTGGGGTGAATACACGTATGCCATTCACACATGCATCCCCAACTCTTGGTCTTTTCAGATCCAAGTCTTTGTATATACCAGGGGTCTCCAACCTTTTTGAGCCCGTGGGCAACTTTGTTTTTTTTTTTAATTCACAATTTATTAATTTCTATAGTAAACAATAATACAAAATAGTAATCTTATTTTCCTACAGTCTATTATATTATTCACCCCCTTTATTAATAGAAAGTGTTCTCCGGCTTATCCATTAACTCCTATTTTACCTAATTACTAAACAAGGATTACTTCCTATTCTGAAATCATATTATCTTGTACCACCCGTTACATGTAATTCCATTTAGTTTCTGTGGGCAACTTTGTAATTCTGACATAGTGTGGTGGGCACAGCCACAAAATGGCTGCCTAGCTTACCTTCAATCACACAGTGAAGTGGGCCCTGCCCACTTTCTAAAAACACATGGTGGGCAACAGAAAAGCTTTGGCAGGTGCCATGGCATCCACAGGCACAACACTGGAGATTGATTTTGCAGATTGATCTGGTTGTTGTTGTTGTTCAGTCGCACAGTCGAGTCCGACTCTTTGCGACCCCATGGACCAGCTCCCGCCAGGCCTTCCGGTCTTCCGCCGTCCTCTGAAGTTTGCTCAACTTCATGTTTGTTGCATCGATGACACTGTCTAACCATCTCATCCTTTGCCATCCCCGTCTTCTTTGACCTTCAATCTTTCCAAGCATCAGGGTCTTCTCCAGTGAGTGCTCCCTTCTCATTTGGTGGCCAAAGTATTTGAGCTTCAGTTTCATTATCTGGCCTTCCAGGGAACAGTCAGGGTTGATTTCTTTGAGGATTGACTGATTTGTTCTTCTTGCAGTCCAAGGGACTCTCAAGAGTCTTCTCCAGCACCATAGTTCAAAAGAATCTATTCTTCTGCGCTCGGCCTTCCTTATAGTCCAACTCTCGCAGCCATACATGACTACTGGGAATACCATTGCTTTGACCATGCGGACTTTTGTTGGCAGGGTGATGTCTCTACTTTTTATCATGCTGTTTAGGTTCGCCATCGCTTTCCTCCCAAGGAGCAGGCGTCTTTTAATTTCATGACTGCTGTCACAGTCTGCGGTGATCTGGGATCCCAGGAACGTGAAGTCTGTCACTATTTCCACGACTTCCCCTTCTATTTGCCAAGGAGTGATGGGGCCGGATGCCATGATCTTAGTTTTTTTGATGTTGAGCTTCAAGCCCACTTTTGCGCTCTCCTCTTTTACCCTGAGCAAGAGGCTCTTCAGGTCCTCTTCACTTTCTGCCATCAGAGTGGTATCGTCTGCATATCTGAGGTTGTTGATCTTTTCCCCAGCAATCTTAATTCCCGCTTGTGATTCATCTAGGCCAGCATTTCGCATGATGTACTCTGCATATATATTAAATAAGCAAGGCGACAATATACATCCTTGTCGTACTCCTTTTCCTATGCGAAACCAATCAGTTGTTCCATATCCGGTTCTAACTGTCGCTTCTTGGCCCTTATACAGGTTTCTCAAGAGACATGTGAGGTGGTCTGGTACTCCCATCTCTTTAAGGACCTGTCATAGTTTATTGTGATCCACACAGTCAAAAGCTTTAGCATAGTCAATGAAGCAGAAGTAGATGTTTTTCTGGTACTCTCTTGCCTTCTCCATAATCCAGCGAATGTTGGCAATTTGATCTCTCGTTCCTCTACCTCTTCGAAACCCAGCTTGTACTTCTGGTATGTTTCCATAAACGAATGAGGTCATTGTTTTAAAAAAGATTAACTTTTATTTATTACAGATGGGTAAACTGAAGGCAAGACAGAAAGGAAATTTAAAAAGCAGTTGGATATCAACACATTTGGCAAATCATAATACTTCAAATTTCTACTAAAGTACTAATCAAACAATTAGTAAAATCTCTGATAAATGCCCAATTATGACTCACTAGTGGCTTGTTTATGAAAGAGTTGTGAGGGTGTCTTTGAAGAATTAGAGATAATGAGAGGAGGCCTGGGATCTGAGACGGAGAGATGGGCTGGAGACACAGACAAATGGCAGGAAGGGGGGAGGAGCTGGCAGGGATTAGAGAACCAAGAGATCTAAAAAGGAGCTTTGGGAGAGACAAAGGGAGCCTTCATGGCAGGAACCAGGAACTGGGTCAGAGTAATGGGGAACAAGAGTGTGGGGACTATAGATCACAGTGAGAGAAAGAGGAGGAGATTAAGAAAAAAGTAAAATTGAGATTATAGCTACCAGTGTTGAAGATCATGGTTGTGGTAGATACTGCTAGAGGTTCAATTAGATGGAAAAAATCTGACCCAAAGTCTATGGTTAAATCCCAGACCTTGTATACCCAACTTGCCATGGGGCAGTTGTCATGTGATAGTTACTGAGTCAAATTAAATTTATTTGCTAGTTTCAGGCTTCAATGAAAATTATTTCCTTCACTAGTATCTGTCTGGGACAAACACTAGTTGTGACAAGAGATAGTCCTGATAAACTCAAACACAATGGATGTTTACTTACAGATGTGTTCAGACTGAGGTACAGGAGATGTGTTGAACCATGATTAACTCAGGAAGGAGACTAGTTCCCTTTGATGAGTTAGGCATGGTCTTAAACATCCCTTTAAGTCTTATGTAATATTTGTTCTTCTCTATTACAAGCAATTACCATTCTTTTGGGGGCCAGAATCTGAAATGATCTCAGCTAATCAGGATGTTCATATTTAGGATAAACCTTCTTACAAAGGGCAACCCCACCTTGTCTTAGCTTTAGAAGACCATTTATTTCCTCTGAGTCTGATCAAGCTGCATCTCCCCTTAGCCTCCGGGGCTTTTGTTCTCGGAGTCTGAAAATGAGGTGGTGCAGTGCCCTTTTATGGCCCTTGTTCTAGGATGTCATGGGGCACTATGGATGGGTAGTAGATTAAAGATGGACAAAAGGAAATACTTCTTTGTACAAGTGATTAAAATACAGAATTCACTGCCAGAGTATGTAGTGATGACCACAGGCATAGACAATTTTAAAAGGGGAATAAATGGATTCCTGCAAAATAGGTTTATCAATGGCTACTGGTCATGGTGACTAAAGGGAGCCATGGAGACTAAAGGGAGCTCCCCACATTCAGAGGCATTAAAGCTCTGAATACCTCTGACATGAGATTGGTATAGTGTCAGGAGGAAACATCAGCGGAGGCCTCATACTCTGCTGTAGGCACTCCAGTGTAACTGGTTGGCCACTGTGTGAGACTGGATACTAAATCAGATGGTCTTATCCAGTAGGGCTTTTAAAGAGTTAAAAATATTCTGTGAGTACGGAATGTCCCATTTGCAGTACAAGAACAAAAAAGCAATAAAGCAAATATTTTCAATCCTTAAAAAAATTATGGGGACCAAGCCTTCCTATCCTCAGAACACTATTTTAAAGGTATGTGCAAAAATGTAATTTATATAGGAGTGGTGAATGAATACTATTGAATATGAATCTGGCTAAGGACATTTTAGTTAGCAGCATATGAGAATTCCACGATTTTACAGCCCACGGCCGTTCCAGCCGTTAGGGCTGGGAGAGCGCCTTTGCCTCCCAGCCAGAAGGGGCAGAGAGCATTTGGCGCCAAAAGCGCCACATACGGGACTTAGGAGGGGCGGAGCAGTAAAGGCTTAAAGCCTGGCTCCGCCTTTCCTCCTCAGCAGTCCCGCGTGTTCGTCAGAGAGGCAGGTCGGCAGTGCGGCTGCCTGAGTGGAGAACGCATGGCTGAGCCCCTCGTTGGGTCGGGGAACCGACCGAGCGGGAAGCCTGCCGGTGTGAGGGGAGGCCTGGCGTGGACTGCTGACTTGCGCGCCGCCGCCGTGTGCGAACCTCCGGCGGCGGTCACGGCAGCGGATGCGAGGCCGGCCGGGCCTTGGGGGCCAGCATCGGAGGTTGTTTCGGGGCTGTGCGGGGCTGTGGCGCGGCCGCTCCCCCCCCGGCCCAGGTCGCGGCGCGGCTCTGCACTCTGGGCTGCTTATAACACACTGCTATTGGACAGTGTGAAGCTGCGGCGCTGCCTTGTGCGAACCTCTGATGGTGGTCGCGGCAGCGGATGCGGATGCTGCGGGGGTTGGCCGGGCCTTGGGGCCAGCATAGTAGTTTGTGTGGGGGTAGTGTGAGGCTGCGGCGCGGCCGCCGCCCCCCCCAGCCCAGGTCGCAGCGCGGCCCTCCACTCTGGGCTGCTTCCAAAACACTGTTCTTGGGCAGTATGGAACTGCGGCTGCACTCCTCCAAGGGAGTCGTTTATGGGCATCTCCGCATTTTAAGATGGCATGCCGGGGAGTTCTACAAGAGCTGGTTGGCCCCTAGGCTGAATTTCTAGAGGGGAGGGTGCTCAAGTGGAGCATTCAAGTATCGCTTCCCTACTGGGGAGGGGTCGTATGCAATATTCCCTCTGTGCGCAAGAATTCTTTTTTGTGAGCTATGGGCATTAAAGTTGTGACCAAGCGATTTGGTTGCTGCATAAATTAGTCTGCTCTGGAGCCATCCTACCTGAGCTAAGACATATGTGTGTGTCGGAGGCTAAGAAACTGTGAGCTAGGTCAGACTGACTCAGCTTAGAAGGAACAATGGTCACATGCCATGTACGCCAGTAGTGGGGGGCAAAAGTGCTCATGTGTGGGGGTGGCCTAGTTAGCTGGCAAGGCCCAGGGCCTCTCCCCTTTATTTTCTTGGCCTATAGGGCCCGGGTTGGCCCGATCGCCAGGTCTTTGAAGCGCAGCAGTGTTTACCTGGTTAGTGCTGGGTTGGGGGACCACCAAGTAAGTATGGGGTTGCTCGGCAGAGGCAGGCAATATATGTGTTGCAGTTTGTTCTTGGGTCCTCTCGGGGCCACCCAGGGTTACCGGGGTTCCCTCCCACCTTCGTTTAATCAGGGAAATCGGCTCAGTGGAGACCCCCACTGCAGGACAGAACTGGGGCCCAGGTTCAATTCTAGCCTCCCCAGTTGCACACATTATGCATATGGGTATGGCGAAATGAAAGGTTTTTTGGTT